>NW_011494664.1:3577468-3629904 GCF_000754665.1 Bison bison bison | reverse complement strand
TAGAGATGTTTGTAAATGTCATCAGCCTCATGGTGCTATAATGAGGGCCAGGACTGCACATGCATGAGCAGTCACTTCCCAGGCTTTCAGTAGGATCTAGGGATCCAGCCTTGGTTTTTCTAAGGTTCCTTCAAACTCTATTTCTAGGACTTGGACAAGAATTAGGTTTGTGGTAAAACTATTTATTAAAAATCATCATTGTGTCTTACACTTGCACACCTTCTATTTTTTTTTTTTTATCTTAAAGGTCAGGGTGGAGATCTTCCTCTGTTAGAGAACAAATTCTGTGCCATCTTTTGAATTCTATCACAAAACCCATTCCTTAGCCTTTGCTTAAATAATCCCCACAACCTGTCTTTCCTCTGATCTAAAATTCCACTATCAGTCACTAATAAAGAATTTAACTCCTTCTATGTTTTAAAGAATCTCTTACTGTGAGAGAAGGATGCTCATGAGAAGTTAATTTTGTCCAAAAATAATTTTTTTTAAAAAAGAGAAACTAGTTTAGCATACACAGAACCGTTTTTTTTTAAGTGCCAGCTCCAATCAGTTAATGGTGGCTGTCCTGTGGCGTGGTGCTGTGAATGATTCTAAGGCTTAGTCATAGAGAAAGAGTAATATCTACAACGGGTGACAGTCTGAAAGCAGTCATCCAAAGCATTTGTCATCGCTAGAGTAATAGGTCCATTTCTGGTAGCCCCAGGAAGCTTAGAGTATGGTCTCAAGGGAGCCACTCTAAGGGTGCAAGACAGAAAGAGATGCTGAGCATCAGGACTGTTTAGAGAACCCTGGAAAGCCTATGGAAACCTGGCAAGACAGTCTTCCCTTGTGTGGTTTTCTACCACACAGGTCATCTATATTCTCTACCATAAGCCAACATGTCCCAAATCTAAATAATGACAAATCTAAATAATAATGTTTTTCAGGCAAATGTATCTCTCTCACTTATATATTTTTTTTTTTGCCTAGGAAACCAGAAATGAGATTATGTGGGTAGCAAAATCAAGCAATGGACTTCCAGCCTTGAAGATTATCTGATCCAAACCCTCCATTTATAAATGAGGAAACTGAAGACAGGAATGGTTAAAGTAGTAACCAGTGGTCTCCCATTTCCACAACTTTGGGGCTTTAAGTTTAGCTTGAACTTTTAAGTTAATCCATAGTCACTAGTGTCCTACCCTAAAGAACTGGATTATAGGCAAAGCAGAAAACAGCCAAGAGATGCTGGTATCTCAACTTTTACTACTGGCTCTTGGATGGTGTGAGCTCTGACATCAGAAAGACCTGAATTTCTACCTGTGAGTCCATGAGCAAATTATACGACCCTGAGTCTTCACTTATTATTCAAGAAATAAGCATACTGCTACCTAAATACAGTCATATAAAGTGCTAGACTTGCAGCGAACACTCAGTACATTAGGTTGCATTCCCATGGGTTTGTTTCCCAAATCTGTGCTCCCCACTCTCACTAGGGACCTAAAAATGTGTCCAGCACTGGAATTAGGATAGTCATAATTTATTTGAATCTGGCATTGTATGTGTTTACCTGATCTCCTGCCATTTTAGACCTTTGTACATGTCAACAGGCATTTCTAGGAAATGAGGTATTTACCAAAAACGTCTATTGATTACTTTATTTCAAGTCCTATGTGATGTAATCTTGAAAAAACAACTAGATTGACATGACTCATTTTAAAATCCAGTATTCATGAATGAATGCTATCTATCAGAAATATTTCTTCATTATCATGAATTTCTATAATTTTTTTCAGGGTTATAGTGGCCTGGGGAAAATATTCACCAGAAGAAGTTTAATTATTAATAGTAATTACTTGGAAAGAATATAAAAGGATTATTCAATTCTCTCAAATGATAGAACACCTTCTATTAAGTTTATCTGAAATAATGAAGACTGTTAGATCCATATCTCTTCTTATTTTCTTCAGCTACATTAAATGTCAGACTCTTCAGAGAAGTTTACTAGATGCAGGTAGGGAATTCTGTTAATAACCTACAGATCCTTGTGCCAGGAGGTGAAACGTCACGACAAAACTTCAAAGATAGAAAAAGAGAATTAATATATTGGGGAAACACAAGCAGGAAACACACATGGGGAAACACACACATCTTACTTCCAGTCTAGATGAGAGAATGATATATTTTTAACTTGCATTTAAAATTGGATAAATTATTTTAGATTGAGCAATAGTGTTTATAGACTAATATCATGAGCTACATTATTCAGTACCTACTATGTCGCAGGCACTGTGCTCATTGCTTCACACATAGGCTTTCATTTAATCCTAACCATTATCTAGTGTAGTAAAGGTGATTAACACTTGATTGATAAAGATACAAAAACTCTGAGTGCTTAAGTTAGTTTCTTAAGGCCATATTCAGTATCAGAGCTAGAGGCTGAACTCAGAATAACTGTCTCCAAAGCCTTTCCTTGTTAATATTGCTAATGATATGGTTTCTTTATTACATAGATAGTGACTAAACTCTTTAGAGTTAGTGACTGAACAATAGCAAACTCTTTAGAAGCTATTGGTATAAGAAGGAAGACATGTTTTCAATAGAGAGCATGTGTATATGTACATGGTGAGTGAGAATGATGAAGATGTTGAATGAATCCTAGATGTATGAGATATTGTCTTTGCCACATTAAGACTAGCAAAGTACTAATGTTTATATTGTTGTTCCTACTGCCAGCATTTGATTTTCTTAGTGTTATGTGAGTGTGCTAGTAACTTCTAGTAAGCGTTATTTAATTAAAAAGTCGAGTTTAGTTAACTCAGAAGTGTCAATACAGATATGTGTAACATTTGTTGGCCAATGACAGATGAGAATATATATTTGACAGATTTCAACTACATGATGTTTTGGACTAGAAGTAAATCATTCACAGAATACAGCTTAAATACAAGAAATGTTCTCAGTTGCTCAGTCATGTCCAACTCTTCGTGGCCCCATGAACTGAAGCCCACCAGAATCCTTTGCTCATGGGATTCTCCAGGCAAGAATACCAGAGTGGGTTGCCATGCCCTCCTCCAGGGGATCTTCCTGACTCAGGGATTGAACTATGTCTCTTACATCTCCTGAATTGCAGGCAGATTCTTCACGGCCAGAGACACCTGGGAAGCCCAAATATAAGAAAATATATATTTTTATAAAATTTATCCTGATTTATGATGTAAACAAAAACAGATCTGGAAATTTATGAGTGAATAAATGTAGATTTGAATTATAAAAAGGGGATTTCAACTTGGAAAATTTCCTCTTTTGCAAATAAAAATCTCATTTTTTTCCCCCAGCCATGCACCAAACAAATAGCCAGAATTATCTAGAGAAGAACTTAAGAGCTGTGTAAGTTTTATTATCAAAAATTTTAATTGAAATTTACACTCATGTTATTTTGTAGGGGCGTAGGGCAGTGATATTACAAGACTGATGGAGGAAAGGGGTTTGATTGGCTTCAACATTCACACAAGTGTTCTGTTTCAGTACTAACATTATGGTTGCACAGTTTCTTCAGAAACTGACTTATAAAGAAGTACAAATCACAGTTCAAGAGTTGCTGGATCTTGCAGAAAAGTGCAAGAACCTCAAGTCACATGAATTACCTTCAGAATCCTGTCACCAGTTGGTAGGTGAATCATGTTCTGCCTTTTTCTCTCTATTAAAAAAAGAAAAAATGAAACTAAATTGCAAACAAAAGATGTTGCTATGGGATGGGTTGATTGAATAATCAAGCAAGCGATTTTAAAGCAAAATATGTACGTGAGTCACACTCAAGATATAATCTTTGCAGGTTTATGAACCTACAGTTTATTAAGCTCATATCTAGGAGATCACATTCTGAGAACCAAAGGCTTGAGAGAATGAATTATACCCTAGAATGTCAGCTTATTCATCTAAGTTTATTGCTCTTTCTCTGTCACTAGAGTACTATTGTCTGACATCTCATATGAAGATTCCTGGGAAATTAAAATACTGATTTAGAAAAGTGTCTAAGAGAATATAAAAAAGAAGAAGAAAGTGAATATTATCATAGGTTTTTTTCCCACTTAATAGAAAATCTTGAAAATTACTATTGTCTTTTATAAAGTGTGTATTTTGTGATTATAAAAATTCTTTTTTGTTAAACTCTTTATTGAATTTGTTGCAATATTGCTTTTGTTGTTTATGTTCTGGTTTTTTGGCTGTGAGGCATATGGGATCTTAACTCCCTGGCCAGGAATTGAACCTGCACCCCATGCATTGGAAGGTGAAGTTTTAACCACCGGACTACCAGAGAAGTCCCAGAAAAATTGTTGATAAACATATCAAAAAAGTCTTATAATCTACATATTTTTGATCAATTATTCTCATATCAACAATTTAAATACAAATAGTTTTCTTCTTTATTTGTAGGTTTTTTTCCACTCTGTCTTCTTGGGCTAAAACCTGTCTATTTTTTATTAGAATCTAAGTAGTCATAGGAAAGGGTTTCTCAGGCAGTGCTAGTAGTGAAAGAGCCGCCTGCCAGTGCACCAGACATGAGTTCAATCCCTGGGTCGGGAAGATTCCTTGGAGGAGGGCATGGCAACCCACTCCAGTATTCTTGCTGGAGAAGCCCATGAACAGAGGAGCCTGGAGGGCTACAGTCCAAGGGTTTGCAGAGTCGGACACGACTGAAGTGACTTAGCAGGGCACGCACGCAGTCATAGAAAAATCATTAGCCTTATTAGAAACACACTTTACAAGAAATACTTCTGCACTTAGTGTACAGTGATTTCTTATTTCTACTTCAAGAGATGACCTTTTTCTGACTTTACCCCTAAATCTGGAATGCCATTTGAGGTTTATAGCATCCCACACATTTACTGCCATCCAAAGGCATTTGAAAACTGAATCATTACATTTCTGTTAGAATATTTGACACTGAATACACATTGCCTTAGAGCTCAATTTTTAAAATAAGTCCCCATGGAAACCAACTAAAAGCCATCATGAAACAAGGAAAGCAAGCCATCACATATTTCTTGGTGAATAATTCTTATTAAAAATTCCTTGATTTCTTTAGGCCCTGGCCATTTTGGCTTATGCTTATTTTAATACATCTCAGCTGTATGAAAATGAAACACTTATATAAGTAGAGAGAGAATGATAAATTCTATTTGGCCAATGTCTAGCACATGAGACTTAACAACCTTTTAAAAGACTTTTGCTCAAAAGAGCTATGTCCAAGGACTACTGGATACAGAGTATAAGATTATACACTCAGTTGCCTTTCTTTATAATTCCTGAACTTTTCTATGGTTAGGAATGTGAACCATACGTGCCTACCCTCATGTTATTATCTCCTTCTACAGATGGCTACCTTCGTAGAGCATATTTGCAATAACGAAAGAATGGCTGACAAGCGTGTGTTTTCTGACTGTTGCAATATAAATAAGACAGCAAGACATAAGTGTTTCCTATTACACAAAAAGGATGATGCAGGTTACAGTGAAATATTCCAAATTTCAAATCCTGAGCAGATCTGTGAGATGGGCAAAGAGAGTCAAGTGCCAGTGAAAGACAGGTAAGTCACCTTTCCTTGCCAGGTCTTTGAAAAAGAGTATTTTCTAATTTTGAAGACAGATTTTTAGATAAAGCCTCTAAGTACACAATGCTTTATTATATAAAAATAAAGTAAAAATTTGAGCTACAATTTATTTTTTTCCTTCAGAATGACAATGGCCTTAGCGAACCCTGGAGGGCATGAAAATGTCTGTCATGAAACACTAAAAATGACTAGGATCTGAAAAGGACCCACCTCCTTAAGGGTTAGATTGCTCAGACCAGTAGCAAATGATGTTGAAAACGACGATCTAGTAGGCAAAGCATAATAGGCAGAGTATTGGGAATAGAGCGCAGGTAACAGCTTAGGCAAGGGGCCAGTACTTGGGAGTTTCACCGAGGTATAACAGGAGGGATATCTGACAGGCATAGACTCTGTCATTGGGAACCTAGGAATAAACAATAAGGGTAGATTGGACAGAGATCAGTTTTCAAGAACTCTGATTCTATAATTCTTGCCTACAGTGGATAGCGTTATAGCCCATGGGTAGGTGTGCTCATATTTTGGTTTCTTAGTTAGCATAGATGTCTATCTTTAGAGACTTACAAGAAAGTAGCTGGGGTTCAGAGGCAGGAAACCAATACCGAGAGAGACAAAAATGACAGGAGAAGTACAAAGCTTCCATTCTCAAGGAATGCAGTTCTGGTCATTTGGTCAAGACAGACAGACACCAGGAATAAAGGAAGGATCTGAGTGCTGGATACAGTGCAGGAAGCATGGTGCTGATCCTATTATTCACAATTTCAGATTTTAGACATTAAACTCTACACCAGAAATGAATGAACAGACCTGGTGACTTGATGCTGAACAATGGAAACACCTTTAATTCCATCATCCAGAGGCAGAAATCCCCCAGGAGTTACTGAGCCTTCAAGAAGAACTTAAATGGCCCAGTAACTTAGGGTGAAAGGACTAAGGGACAGCGGGTTGGACAAATTCTAACTTGCCTGACACGAGGGGCAACCAAATGAGAAACTAAATATGAGCTTGGCTACCTATTCACTAGCCATTCGAGGTGAGAGCTATAAAATCAGGTTTGGGTTGAACATTCAGAGATTATAAAACCTAACTAACACTCAGGCAGTGAATCTAATCTCTTCTTGAACATTTAGAATTAAATCAGTTACTGTTGTTGTTTAGCCAATAAGTCGTGTCTGACTCTTTGCAACACCATGGACTGTAGTCCTCTAGACTCCTCTATTCATGGGATTTCCCAGGCAAGAGTATTGGAGTGGGTTGCCATTTCCTTCTCCAAAGTCACTATTGAGGAGTTATTTTATATGCTAATTTAACTTAAGTGCATACAGCTATACATATTCAGGGGAAAATAATTTTCTGATTACTTGGTTCATATTATAAGCCAACAATTTTGTTTAATTCTCAATCAAAGAAACAGTAACTTATATCAAAGCTGGAGGAAAAGTCAGCTATTTTGGCCTTATCAAAAGATAGTATATTATACATGTATACTTTCTGGTACATTTGGATTATCTAAGGAGTTTTCAAAAACAGTTTTGATCATGGTAAAATTTTATTATATGTCTTACTTTAGTACCCAACTACCAATCAAGTGTAACTCTGTGTTACTTTACAATAGGACCTTATATTATATTTTTAAATGGCTCTGATTATTAGAAAATTTTTTCCTCATACAAAGTTCAACTTTGCCTTTGGAGATTTGAAATTAGATTGGTTGGTACTGAAAATTCTTGAAAGGAACTAAGTTCAGTTCAAATCAGTTGTTCAGTTGTGTCCGACTCTTTGCGACCCCATGAATCGCAGCACCCCAGGCCTCCCTGTCCATCACCAACTCCCAGAGTTCACCCAAACCCATGTCCATTGAGTCTATGATGCCATCCAGTCATCTCATCTTCTGTCGTCCCCTTCTTCTCCTGCCCCCAATCCCTCCCAGCATCAGAGTCTTTACCAATGAGTCAACTCTTCGCATGAGGTGGCCAAAGTACTGGAGTTTCAGCTTTAGCATCACTCTTTCCAATGAACACCCAAGACGGATCTTTAGAATGGATTGGTTGGATCTCCTTGCAGTCCAAGGGACTCTCAAGAGTCTTCTCCAACACCACAGTTCAAAAGCATCAATTCTTCGGCGCTCAGCTTTCTTCACAGTCCAACTCTCACATCCATACTATGACCACTGGAAAAACCATAGCCTTGACTAGACGGACCTTTGTTGGCAAAGTAATGTCTCTGCTTTTGAGTATGCTATCTAGGTTGGTCGTAACTTTCCTTCCAAGGAGTAAGCGTTTTTTTATTTCATGGCTGCAGTCACCATCTGCAGTGATTTTGGAGCCCAGAAAAATAAAGTCTGACACTGTTTCCACTGTTTCCCCATCTATTTCCAATGAAGTGATGGGACCATGTGCCATGATCTTAGTTTTCTGAATGTTGAGCTTTAAGCCAACTTTTTCACTCTCCTCTTTCACTTTCAAGAGGCTTTTGAGTTCCTCTTCATTTTCTGCCATAAGGGTGGTGTCATCTGCATGTCTGAGGTTATTGATGTTTTTCCCGGTAATCTTGATTCCAGCTTCTGCTTCTTCCAGCCCAGCGTTTCTCATGATCTACTCTGCATATAAGTTAAATAAGCAGGGTGACAATATACAGCCTTGATATACTCCTTTTCCTATTTGGAACCAGTGTGTTGTTCCACGTCCAGTTTTAACTGTTGCTTCCTGACCAGCATATAAGTTTCTCAAGAGTCAGGTCAGGTGGTCTGGTTTTCCCATCTCTTGAAGAATTTTCCACAGTTTATTGTGATCCACACAGTCAAAGGCTTTGGCATAGTCAATACAGCAGAAGTAGTCAGTACAGCAAGAGAGTTTCTGGGACGCCTGCTTTTTCAATGATCCAGCAGATGTCGGCAGTTTGATCTCTGGTTCCTCTGCCTTTTCTAAAACCAGCTTGAACATCTGGAAGTTCACAGTTCACGTATTGCTGAAGCCTGGCTTGGAGAATTTTGAGCATTACTTTAACAAGAGTGTGAAATGAGTGTAATTGTGCAGTAGTCTGAGCATTCTTTGGCATTGTCTTTCTTTGGGATTGGAATGAAAACTGACCTTTTCCAGTCCTGTGGCCACTGCTGAGTTTTCCAAATTTGCTGGCATATTGAGTGCAGCACTTTCACAGCATCATCTTTCAGGATTTGAAATAGCTCAATTGGAATTCCATGACCTCCACTAGCTTTGTTCATTGTGATGCTTTCTAAGGCCCACTTGACTTCTCATTCCAGGATATCTGGCTCTAGGTGAGTGATCACACCTTTGTGATTATCTGGGTTGTGAAGATCTTTCTTAGTTTAGCTTAGTACCCAATAGAAAGCAAAGATACCGAATGACTTTATTGAGATTTCCTATTGGCCAAGAATTTTGCCTTTTCTTGAGTGGCAGTTATATCTTAATAATATAAATTCTGCTTTTTTGTCCCCCCTACAAGTTAGGCTTAAGAAACCTTGCTGAAATGAAACAAATCTGTTGATTAAACTTTCAAGAGTAAGCAGGTTGAGTCTGGGGTGAAGGTTGTGGGGAGAATACCATTTTCTCTCCTTTCGCTTAAGTTGTTGTTTAGTCGCTAAGCTGTGAATGACTCTTTTGTGACTCCATGGGCTGAACCTCACCAGGCTCCTCTGTCCATGGGATTTCTCAGACAAGAATACTGGAGTGGGTAGCCATTCCCCTCTCTAGGGGATCTTCCTGACCCAGCGATCAAACCCACATCCCCTACATTGTAGGCAGATTCTTTCTCACTGAGCCACCTGGGAAGCCCCCTTTGAATATACTATCCCTGAAAATAAATAAAGCCTGACTTTACTTTCATTTTGGCTTTTGTCTTAATTGGCTGCTCTGGCACTTGGCCTCTCAGCCTTCTCCAGCTCAACTCAGCTCAGCTCCTGACAACTTTCCTCTATGAAGTAACTCAGAAATGAAAGTTGCTTCTATTTTGGAACTATACCACCTGGAGCATGTGTTCCAAAGTTTACTTCGAAAAAGAAAGAGAACAAAGAACTGTGCAAAGTAATTAACAGCCAAGCCTAGAAGTGGTATATGGCATGTTTATTCATATTTCATTGATTAGAACTCAGTTACATGTTCCTACTTAACTGCAAGGGAGGCTTGAAAAGAAACTTTCCTGTGATTATAAGAGAAAATGGATTTGTTTGAGCCTTAAGCCAGTTTTTGTCTGCAATGTCAACCTTCATTGGGTATTTGTGTGTGAGAGGAGGGGTGGGGAGTAAGTAATTTGAGCAAGCTTTGTGGAATAGTGTGAGGAAATATGATGATAAGTGAAAGGCAGGCCTGGTGCCCAGGCTCCATAGTGAGTGTAAAGAATGAATTTGAGAGGGACTTCCCTGGTGGTCTGGGGTTTCCAGGTTGTGGTAGAGGTAAAGAATCCACCCTTCAATGCAGGAGAAATAAGAGACATAGGTTCTGTCCCTGGGTCAAGAAGATTCCCTGGAGAAGGGCATGGCAACCCACTCCAGTGTTCTTGCCTGCAGAATCCCATGGACAGAGGAGCCTGGAGGGCTACAGTCCATAGGGATGCAGAGTCGGACATGACTGAAGTGGCTTAGCAAGCACGCAAGCTCTATGTGGTGATTGAGACTCTGAACTCCCAATGCAGTGGGCATTGGTTCGATTCCTGTTGGGGAACTACGATCCTACATTTTACAAAATGGGACCTAAAAAATATAAAAAAAGAGAAAAGAATGAATTTGAGAAGCAAATTAATACTCAATTTAGTCATAAACCCAAATATTGAGTGAGACATCTTGGAGGACAATGGCATAAACTTTTGTAGTCTAGAAAGAACTTACAGATGATCTTGAAAGATTCCTCTTCACCCACAAATAATTTCTAAATTTAGTTCCCCTTTACCAGCTGTACTATCCTCCATTTACAATCAGTTTAGACTATTGAACTTTCTACTTTTACTACTTATATAAAAATGAACACTTTTAATTGGTGATTTCCTTTTCTCACTGGCCCAAAAAATACAGTGGATTACTTCTTGGGCGCTATCTAACCTCACAATGACCTGTCTGTTGTGAACCTTTGATACATTTAAGTGTAGTGGTATCCCATTTCTGTTACCATGAAATTCTAGAAGTTTCAGGTCAACAAAACTCAATGAATCATAAGTTCTTAAGAAACAGTGTCAGAACATGTTCTTGAATTCCAAATTATATTATTCCATAATAATTCCATTATTATGGCTTCGCATTTGTCAAATTATAGATACATTTATGAAACTTCTAGGAAGCACCCATTCTTGTATGGACCCACTATTTTAACCATGTCTGTTTGCTATGAAACAGCTGTTCAGTCATGTTGCCAAGAAGAAAATAAGACAATGCTTCCAGACAAAGGTAAACTATTTATATGTCAACTGTTATTTAGGAACTTGTTATGCTAAGTGAGGACTGTGGACTGGCAGCATGTGAATCACCTTGCAGCTTGTAAAGATTCAGAATGAAGCTCTTCTCCAGACCTGCTGAATAAGACATCATTTTAACAAGATACTCAGGCCATTCATATAGTCCTCAAAATTTGAGAAGCATGATCCAGCACACATATAACTTCATAATACATATTTAATACTTCAATTATTATTTCTGCATAGCAAAACACCCCAACATCTCCTTCTTCTCATATTACCTTATTTAATAATAAATTAAATGGTGTCACTGATTTGTCTGGCTTGGGCTTCCTCACAGCGTGGCAGCCCGAGGGCAGCTGGACTGCTAACATATGGCCAGAGTCTCAAGAATGCGTATTCTTATGGATAAAGCAGAAGTTGTATGGCCTTTAATGACCAAGTCTCAAAATTTACCCTTATTATACTCTATTGGCTGAAATGCCACAAAACTTTGAAGGAGAAAGTAAATACACTGTAACAAAAGCTCATTGTAAGAAAAACATGAGATAGAAGACTATTTTAGCTAACCCTGGAAAATACTGTTAGCCACACATTTAATTTTAACCAGATAGCCTTTTCTCCTTCGTTGAATAGATGTAAATCAGTGATTAGTTCCATGATAAAAGTACTTTTTAATGTATGCTCATTAAAGGTTCTGGATCAGATCAGATCAGATCAGATCAGTCGCTCAGTCGTGTCCAACTCTTTGCGACCCCATGAATCACAGCATGCCAGGCCTCCCTGTCCATCACCAACTCCCAGAGTTCACTGAGACTCACATCCATCGAGTCAGTGATGCCATCCAGCCATCTCATCCTCTGTCGTCCCCTTCAACTGTCTTAAGAAGGCACACCAGATGGATTTTTTGAAGATCACGCTGAAATAAATAGTAGTTTGATAATCAGTGTAGTACCACCGTTTTCTTGCTGTTTTCTTTGATCTCTTCAGTGAGAATTTCTCTCATAATCCTCTCAACCCCTATTTCTCTATTCCTTTAACTATGTTTCTCCTATTGAGCTCCTTATTTTCTACCTTGTGTTAGAAACTAAATAATGTATCTAAAGAGTCTCTAGCATATACTAAGTATGCAATAATCATAGTTTTATTTAAAGCTACACATACACACACACACACACACACACACACACGTATATTTCTTACCTCTCTTCCATTCTTCCCCTGGAACTGGAGTTAACTCCAGTTCCTTCAGAAGCAAATTCTGAATTCCTAAGCAGGACAGTTTTTTTTTTTTTCCTCCTTTTGGTTTCATATTATTAAAAACAACAAAAACAAGTGATTGTGTAGACTTATGTTTTATTACCAGGCATTTTGGAAGAATGAACTTTTTCATGACTTTATTTGTTACAAAGTTTTCTTAATTTTAACCCTTTTCAGAGGAAATTTTTCCTTAATGTATAATATGCCCTTATAATTTTTAAAAAATTTTATTGGCGTATAGTTGATTTATAATGTTATGTTACTTTCTGCTGTATCAGTTCAGTTCAATTCAATTGCTCAGTCATGTCCGACTCTTTGCGACCCCATGAATCACAGCATACGAGGCCTCCCTGTCCATCACCAACTGCTGCAGTTCACTCAGACTCACGTCCATCAAGTCAGTAATGCCATCCAGCCATCTCATCCTCTGTCGTCCCCTTCTCCTCCTGCCCCCAATCCATCCCAGCATCAGAGTCTTTTCCAATGAGTCAACTCTTCGAATGAGGTGGCCAAAGTACTGGAGTTTCAGCTTTAGCATCATTCCTTCCAAAGAAATCCCAGGGCTGATCTCCTTCAGAATGGACTGGTTGGATCTCCTTGCAGTCCAAGGGACTCTCAAGAGTCTTCTCCAACACCACAGTTCAAAAGAATCAATTCTTCGGCACTCAGCCATCTTCACAGTCCAACTCTCACATCCATACCTGACCACAGGAAAAACCATATCCTTGACTAGATGGACCTTTGTTGGCAAAGTAATGTCTCTGCTTTTGAATATGCTATCTAGGTTGGTCATAACTTTCCTTCCAAGGAGTAAGTGTCTTTTAATTTCTTGGCTGCAGTCACCATCTGCAGTGATTTTGGAGCCCCAAAAAAATAAAGTCTGACATTGTTTCCACTGTTTCCCCATCTATTTCCCATGAAGTGATGGGACCGGATGCCATGATCTTCGTTTTCTGAATGTTGAGCTTTAAGCCAACTTTTTTACTCTCACTTTCACTTTCATCAAGAGGCTTTTTAGTTCCTCTTTTTAGTTCTGCTGTATAGCAAAGTTAATTAGTTATACATATACATAGACCGACTCTTTTAGATTCTACCCCCATAAAAGTCTTTACACAGTACTGAGTAGAGTTCCCTGTGCTATACACTAGGGCCTTATTAGTTATCTAGTTTATATATAGTTAAGTTGCTCACTCAGTCGTGCCTGATTCTTTGCGACCCCGTGGACTGTAGCCCACCAGGCTCCTCTGTCCACGGGATTCTCCAGGCAAGAATACTGGAGTGGGTTGCCATTTCCTTCTCCAGGGGATCTTCCTGACTCAGGGATCAAACCCAGGACCCTGCACTGCAGGCAGACGCTTTAACCTCTGAGCCACCAAGGAAGCCCAGTTTATATTTAGTAGTGTGTATATGTCAGTCTCAATCTCCCAATAAATGTATCCCTCCCTTCTACTTTCCCTGTTGGTAGCCATAAGTTTGTTTTCTATATCTGTGACTCTATTTCTGTTTTATAAATAAATTCATTTGTACCACTAATTCGGATTACACATATAAGCAATGTCATATATTCGTCTTTCTCTGTCTGACTTGACTTCACTTTGTACAATAATCTCTAGGTCCAGCTATGTGACCCTATAATGTTAAGCATAAGCAGGTGCTTTTGAATTAGTTAAGTTTTTTTCTCCTCTCCCTTGCTCTATGATGGTTACAGTCCTGTTTGCCTCCAGAATGTCTGTTCCCAGGAGTTCTTAGTCCTTACCCAGAGAAGACTGCATAGTCAATCGTGTTAAAGTGATGTCTGTGATCACAGAATGTGCTTTATGAGTTAAACCTTCACAGACTCTCTTGTGAAGAAGAGAATAACCTTATTTGTATTTGATTTCAAATAAGTGCAACACAACAAATAAAAATAAAATAATAATTATACTTATAATTAATTATAAAGTATAAATATTATCATAGTGCCAGATTTGTGATTTGAATATTGCCTCTGTATCCATTTTTTAATTTGTTCTTTTTTTTTAATTTTTATTTTATTTTTAAAGTTTACAATATTGTATTAGTTTTGCCCAACATCGAAATGAATCCGCCACAGGTATACCCGTGCTCCCCATCCTGAACCCTCCTCCCTCCTCCCTCCCCATACCCTCCCTCTGGGCCGTCCCAGTGCACCAGCCCCAAGCATCCAGCATCGTGTATCGAACCTGGATTTGTTCTTTAAAAAAGCATTGTAAGATATTGTTAACGGAGAAGGTGATGGCACCCCAGTCCAGTACTCTTGCCTGGAAAATCCCATGGACGGTGGAACCTGGTAGGCTGCAGTCCATGGAGTCGCTAAGAGTCGGACACGACCGAGCGACTTCACTTTCACTTTTCACTTTCATGCATTGGAGAAGGAAATGGCAACCCACTCCAGTGTTCTTGCCTGGAGAATCCCTGGGACAGGGGAGCCTGGTGGGCTGCCGTCTATGGGGTCACACAGAGTTGGACACGACTGAAGTGACTTAGCATAGCATAGCAAGATATTGTTACCCAAAGTAAAATTAATATATGGTCAATATAATGTTTTAAGTCAATATATAGAGCTATCTGAAATGTTTAAATGTTACTTATATTCTCACCACACAGAGATACTAATTTCAGTATATTTATTTTCATTCACAGGTTTTATTTTGTACATTCTTGTGACCAAATTGAATATACAGTTTTGAATAGAAACTTAAACATATGTACTTTACATTAAAAGTGTACATCTTTTCAAGAATAATGTGCCATTATTCACTTAGGCATCTCTATTCTTTTGAGACATTTTGTCTCCAAAATTTTGCTGCCATAGCAAGGCATACATGTTCTTCTTTTTGCATAATTATATTTTTGTTTATTCAGAAAGGAATAGAGTTTCAAAAGTCCAAATTCTGAGTTAAAGAATATGAAGATTTTGGGGGACTCTGTTAATTTATATTGCAAAACTGGAGCATATATTATAGTAAGCTGCCGGGAGCCAGTGAGGCATTCCACTCGTGACAAAGGTCATGAGGAAGGAGGCTCGGCATACGCAAAGGCGGGATCGAGCCTCAGGAGTCCGCCCGGATAATCTCGAGCATCTACCCCCCAAAAAACCAGAGTCTGCCTACTTTATTGCTTTGTGCTCTCACCTCTGACTTTACTGGGGGCTGTCCCCTACCACCATCTCGCTCTCTCTGTCAAAGAGTTAACTTACAGCTCCAATTAATAAAGTTCCTGGGCAATTAGGAGTGTTTAAATCCAAACCCCTCAGATGGATCTCTAACTCGCCTGACAAGTTTACCTGGACTCCTACAGCTATGCATACGATTGTTTACAGTCTCCCAGCCTGGAGAGGCATGGGAAGCTTAAGATATTCAAATAGCTTAGAGCCTCTCAGAGAGTTACAAACTGTCAGAATAAGACTAGTAAAGGATTTCATTGATGAGTCAATGCTTGTTGCCAAGTTTTCACATCCCTTGAATTGTATCCTTGAATGTGTATTAATTAAAAAGTTGGTATGTAGAAAAAATAAGTAGTGGCCTTGGTGTTAGTAACTTTAGACCCTTAAGGTAATAAATTCTTTCCTTTGTTGTAAACCCATTACACATCCGCCCTATAGGAATGCAATTTTATTTTCGGAAGATGGTGCCAAACCTTTAAATAATTACTCTTAGAGAAAATAAGTCTTTGTTGATAAGTCCTTGTCAAGAGTCATAAAATGTTAGTAGGCCTTCTGGCCAGAAGATGATGTAAATCACCTAAACCATTTGTATACGATAAATTTGCAGGAAAGAAACCCTGGTTTTTGATAAGAATCAAAGACTGCTGACTTTGCATCCCCTATTATCCTCTATGTGTAACTTAGGGTATAAAAGCCCCTGTTAAAAATAAAGCTACGGGCCTTGCTCACCAACGCTTGGTCTCCCCATGTCATTCTTCCCTTTAACTTCCAGCTGAGTCTCCATCTGGAGCGCGGAACCCACCACGCTTAATAATTATGCCTGGGCTTCTAAGACCCGCTCGAGAAGGTGTCTAGGGTGGGGCACCTTCCGCTATTCAAGAGGGCGCCTGCGGCCTACGTAAGTGGTGCAAATTTCTTGTCTTGAAGTTTCATTGGTCTCCCGCGTAAACCAAACTACTCAGCCTCTTTTCTCCACTGAATTTTCTTACTGAGCTATCCTCATTCTATTACTCTTATATCTCTAATTAGCATATAAATAGTCGCCTAGGCCATCTCTCCTTCGAATACCCTGGATCAGCCGGGGCTGGACCTCGGCAGTAAGCATTTAAAGACATGCTCAAGATGACAGGGTTAGTAACTTGAATAAAACCTAAATACAACTGTAAGACATTATTGAAATTTATTCTATTGGCTCTCTGGATTCTTGTTTGTTCACTGTCTTGTTCTCATTTATACATCAAATGTCTAAAAGTTAAGGGACAAGCGATCTCTGGAGAAGTGAGTGCTATTTTGTAAAAAACAAACAAACCCAAAAAACAACAACAAGAAAACAAAACCTTCACCAAATTATGCTTTTACATTTGGTCTCATAGATAAGACAATTAAAACTTTCTAATTTTGAGAAGATACATGATTTTTTTTTCTCTTCTTTACTAACCATGAGGTGAACTTTTTCAGTTATTACCATAGTTCTTTGATGAATCATTTTTCTAATTACAGCTGGAACCCATCAGAAAGTATGTTAGAGAAATATCTTTGAGGCATCACCATTTATATGAAATTGGGATTAGATTCAACCACAAGGTAGCAACAGCTGTGTAAGTTACTTACTTAGATTTGTGGACTTTGCTGCTTTGGATCAATTGAACTCATTGAAATATCATCTATCTTTTGTTCACTAATGTCTCTCAGCACAAACCTGGTTCCTTTCTCTACAGGTGGGCTACTTGGCTATTCAACAGGGCACCCTGGGCTATGCTGCACATTGCAGTCCTCGTCTCCACTCACTGTCTCCTGTCTAAATATCTTCCAGCAGCTCAAATTTTTAAGGCTCTTCTCCAGTGTACAAAAGATTCTTTTTATTCAGATTCCTACCCTTAGTTGTTCTGTATGGTTAAGGCTGGAGGACAAAAGGTATTTTTCTCTTGGAAGATAAGAAAGATTTTGGCTCTAATGTCACAAAAAAAAACAGAAAAATTAGTGGTGTTTTTTGGGGTGGGGATAGAGGAGTGTGGAGTGGGAGGAGAATTTGATGTCACTCAACGTGTCTCTTTCTTAGCCCAGATTTGGTTTCTGTTTACCCCTGAATGCATGCATCTTCCTTATATTACCTTCTTACCCATTTTAGGACAATATCGCATTGCCTGGAAGCTCAGTTCTTATAAGGCAAGCCTATTTTTCATGGTTCATTGGTAAAGAATCCTCCTGCCAAGTAGGAGACGAGGTTCGATCTCTGGGTCAGGAAGGAATGGCAACCCACTCCAGTATTCTTGCCTGGGAAATCCCATGGACAGAAGGACCTGGCAAGCTACAGTCCATGGGGTCACAAAAGAATTGGACATAGCTTAGTGACTAAAGGACAACAGAACAAAAAAACTCTCAGGGATGTTGTTCAGTTGTCAACAGAGAGGGGCAAGGGAGAACCAAACCTTTTATAATCAATGTCTTTATAGAAAAGAATTTTATTTGGAAATAGGTCAGATAAATTCCCAAAGTACTTGTCCAAGCAACTCAACTTCTTTAAGCAATAATCTGAGTAATGACAATGACCGTACTTACACGATTATGAACTGAATAATTTTCATTTTGTGACTTAGATTTTTGTATGGCTCTGGATTCTATCACTGAAGAAATAGAAAACATAATATGCAACTATCTTCATCCTACATTTGCAAATGTAGTTCTATTCTTTTGATTACTCATTGAACTAGAACTAATTTTAGAAAGAATTGAATCCAAAAAATAAAAAAATGCACTTTTCTCCCCCCAGGGAATTGGTTCTGTTGACTAAAAAGCTACCTAAAGCTAATTTTTTTCTGAAATTGCCAAGCCGTCCATGGATATTAAAAATTTGCTCAGATATGCTGTGAAGGAAATGCAGTAGTGTGTGTACTTGGCAGGGTAAGATTTTCTCTTTTCTTAAAACTCATCTCAACTTATTTCTTAAATAAATATTATAGATATTTATAAATATAATATAATATATACCATGTAAATATGGTATATAATAAATATTAAAGAGCAATTATTACTTCTTAGTATTACCAGTAGAATGATGTCTCCTCTCTTTTCTCTTCTCATGCAACATTTTTTTCTTTCTTTCTTTCCCTCCCTCCCTCACCCTTCTTCCCTCCCTTTCCCTCCTTCCTCAATCTGTCTTACTTTACTTTATTATTTTATTCTTAAATTTTTAGAATTGACTGTTAATTTCCTCCCAAATTGTGATTGTATTTCATTCATCTTTGAATCTCTAGCAAGTCCTATAATTGCAAACTCTACCCTGAGGCCATATCAGCCTGGAGGGAAGAAGAAACCACCAAAACAAAGATATAGCAACAAGAGGCAAGGGCTGGGGCATGGGCAACATAGAATTATCTGCCCCAGGTTTGAATATAAAGTCTCGAAACCCCAGAGAAGGAAAATATTGTAGCTGTTAAAAACCCAATAAGGGTTTAGTAAATTACAATCATATACAAGTCATGTTCCTATCCATTCTGCCAGTTTGAAAACTAATAGTTTTCATCACAATTAAAAAATAAAGCAGAAGCAAAGTAAGAATAACATGATTTCAGAGAGAAATCCTTTTCTCTTAAGAGCAGGAAGCCCCACTTCCAACCATTTTAGTCCCATTACACAACAGATTCCTGGGTTGTTCAGTGGGGAAAGAATCTGCCTGCAATGCAGGAGATGAAGATGTGGGTCCAATCCCTGGGGCAGGAAGATCCTCTGGAGGAGGGCATGGCGACCCACTCTAGTATTCTAGGCTGGATAATCCCACGGACAGAGGAGCCTGGCGGGCTATAGTCTATGGGGTCACAGAGAGTCTGACACAACTGAAGCACACAGGCACACAACAGATTAAGGGATGTGGGTAACAACTGTAGTTAAAATAGAAAAATCATTGACTAGAACACTCAATAGAATCCTAGAATTCTTAGTCCTCAAATATTTACTTTGCCAGAACAGAGAGTTGGGCTAAGGCCATAGCTTTTCCTTGGCAGCTGTTGCAGTTGGCCATTACTTGCTGAGGTCAGTGCCATGTTCATCTTGACCAGTTGTAAAGGCGGTGGCTGCCACTGTGAATTCCATCCTGGAGATAGGCAATGTGAAGTTGTTCCTTGGAGTAGTTTCTGAATGTCAAGAATCTCAACTGATACTGGAAGGAATACTGTCCTGCCCACTTAGAAGTCCTGCTGGCTCTTCAGGATAGGCTCTCAGACTTCTGTCTGCATGAAGATTATGTGAATTTGGGGAGAAATTACAGGGAACTTTGAGGCCTATCCACGGTTGTTAAAACAAGACAAAATTGCTTAAATCCTTCAACACATAAACAATACCTATTCCAAATTGGTAACTCTAGAACAGCTTCCATTATAGTCTATACTGTGACAGACATGGGATTCCCTCATACCTCCATCAGTAAAGAATCTGCCTGCAATGCAGGAAACCTGGGTTCAATTCCTGGGTCAGAAAGACCCCCTGGAGAAGGAAATGGGTTCCTTCTCCCAGTCCAGTATTCTTGCCTGGGAAATCCCATGGACAGAGGAGCCTGGTGGGCTACAGTTAATGGGATCACAAGAGTCAGACATGACTTAGTGACTAAACTGCTGAAACCACGTGACAGATGTGCTAGAACGATCTCCAGTTATTTAATAGTATTGGCTAGTATTCTAACCAATATAAAATAACTATGGTTACTTCTGGCACCTGCCATATTCCAGACTATAAAGGTAATAGGTTTAGAGTTATTGGCCTCACAAAGAAATTGTTTACATGTAATTTTTCATCCTTTTTTAGAGGTCATTTTGCTTTGTTTTAATTAGGGTGGATTCTGAACATTAGTAAATATTCTTTTATCTCCTAAAGATGATCATTTGATTTATATTGTTTGACTTATCCATTGGTAAATTATCTTAAAAGATTTATTAATTTTTGCCCATCTTTACATTGCTCAAGTCAATCTTATTTTACTCCATCTCTAGCCTTTCTCTCTCTCTCTGCCTTTCTCTATGTATATTATACATATATAAGTCAAATTTTTCATTTATGTTTAAATGTGAACTGGATCTGGAACTTTCTTTTTTGGCACATACTTGATCAGGTTTTGGTATCCAGTTATGCTCACTTCTAAGAAATGGATTAGAATTTTTTTCCTTTTGAATTCTCTGAAATAAATATTACTGTAACCTATCTATTTTGTGAGGGTTTGTCTGTGAAGCTGGAACAGGGATAGAGATATAACCTGGTGTGACAGCTTCTCCATTTCTTCTGTTATGGATTCATTTAAATGTTTTCTCAGCTAATCTTCATTATTCATGAATTCTGTCCTTGTGAATTCACCTACATGCCAAAATTTTTTTGTAACCCCGAAATCAATACTCACAGCACTCTGTGGTCATTCCCAGAAACTTATGCATGTTCAAAGCAGTGGAAATTTAAGTTGTCTGATGCACATATTTCCAGCTGCAATAGAACAAGGCGATGCTCTCTGCCTTCCCATTGTAGCTCTCATGCTGTAAAGAAATGTTCATTTAATGCCATGTTTTCTGCATTTTTGTTGATGATGTAGCTGTTTAAAATGGCCCTGCATATAATACTGAAGAATTGCCCAGTGTTCCTAAGCACAAGAAGCTGTGTTGTGCCTTGAAGAAAGACTATGTATTTTAGATAAGCTTTGTTCATGCATGAGTAACAGTGTTAGTGGCTGTGAGTTCAATGTGAATAAATTGCCAATACTCAGTAGTCCCCCTTACTTCTTGCTTTGCTTCCTAAGGTTTCAGTTAACCATAGTCAACTTCCATCTGAAAATAGTAAACAGAAAAATCCAAAAATAATTCCTAAGATTTAAATTATGCACCATTCTGATCAGCAAGATGAAATCTTGTGCCATCTTGTTCCATCTCATCTGGGATGTGAATCATCTCTTTGTCTAGCGTTTCCTGTGGATTAGTCATGATACTCATATAGGTCACCAGATTGGCTGCCCTGGGATCATGGTGATTGGGTTCAAGTCACACATTGACCTTAGTGCATAAGCGTAGTGATGCTGGCCAAAGAGAAGCTGTAAAGTGCATCCTTTAGGTGGAAAGGTGAAAGTTCTCCTTAATAGGGAAAGAAAAAAAATCACATGCTGAGGTCACCCAGATCTATGGTAAGAACAAATCTTTTATCTGTGAAATTGTGAAGAAGGAAAAATAAATTCGTGTTAGTTTTGTTGTCACAAATCAAACTGCCAAAGTTTTGGCTACAGTTCATGATAAGTGCTTAGTTAGTTAAGATAGAAAAGGCATTAAAATTGAACAATTAGGTATTTTGAGAGAGACCACATTCATATAACTTTTATTACATTATATTGCTATAATTTTATTATGTTACTTTTGTTAATCTTTCACTGTGCCTAATTTATAAATTAAACTTTATCATATGTATGCATGTACAGGAAAAAATATAGAAGGTTTGGTACTATCTGCAGCTTTAGGCATCCACTAGGGGATATTGGAGTGTCTCCCCTGAAGTAAACAGGGATGGGAGGACTGCTGTATATTAAATAAGGAGTTTTAAAACAGAAACATACACAAAACAAGGGTTATGTCTTGATTTGTTCATGAACATGTGGCCATGTAGAAACTTTATCCTCTATTTCCTCCAGGGCAGATGATTCAATATTCACGAATTCAGTGTTAATAACTACTGTGAATGATGAGACTCAGTTGTCCTTATTTTTGTCAGGACTTGAAATATACACTTTCCTTTAAAACTTCTCCTTCACTAGTATTTTCTCATTTAGAAATAGAGTTCTGCCTGACAATATTATTATTGGATAACTAAAAACATCAATTATGTAACTCTGCCTCCTTATCCTTTTAATTAATCAGTTTTGCAAAAGGATTGTTTAATTTATTATTCTTTCCCAAGATAGCGTTCTTGGAAAATGGAGTAAGACTATTCCAGTCTTACAAATAGGTGGAGCATGCGAAGAGTTGACTCATTGGAAATGACTCTGATGCTGGGAAGGATTGGGGGCAGGAGGAAAAGGGGACGACAGAGGATGAGATGGCTGGATGGCATCACTGACTCGATGGACATGAGTCTGAGTGAACTCTGGGAGATGGTGATGGACAGGGAGGCCTGGCATGCTGTGATTCATGGGGTCGCAAAGAGTCGGACACAACTGAGCGACTGAACTGAACTGAACTGAGTCAGAAGTGATTTATGTCATTTCTTTTGTCAGTTGCTAAGTCATGTCCAACTGTTTGCAACCCCATGGACTGCAGCATGGCAGGCTCCTCTGTTCTTCACCAGCTCCTGGAGTTTGCTCAAATTGATGTCCGTTGAGTCAGTGATGCCATCTAACTATCTCATCCTCTGCTGCCCCCTTCTCCTTTTGCCTTCAGTCTTTCACAGCATCAGGGGCTTTACCAGTGCATCTTTTCCAATGCCATTTGGCCTGGCCTATAAAATCTCCTGGCCAAAACACTCCCAATCTGAGGGCAATGTTAGAATCTATAGGTGTCCAAAAGACTGTTCTATACATCTGTGTCTCTTTTGCTGTCTCACATACAGGATTATCATTACCATCTTTCTAAATTCCATATATATGCATTAGTATACTGTATTGGTGTTTTTCTTTCTGGCTTACTTCACTCTGTATAATAGGCTCCAGTTTGGTGGGAGACGGAGACGGAGAGGGTGGGTTGATTTGGGAGAATGACATTGAAACATGTGTAATATCATATATGAAATGAAACGCCAGTCCAGGTTTGATGCATGATACAGGATGCTTGGGGCTGGTGCACTGGGATGACCCAGAGGGATGGTATGGGGAGGGAGGTGGGAGGGGGGTTCAGGATGGGGAACACGTGTATACCCATGGTGGATTCATGTTGATGTATGGCAAAACCAACACAATATTGTAAAGTAATTAACCTCCAATTAAAATAAAAAAAAAATAAAAGAATCTATAGGTGGATGAAGACAGAGCCTTTGCCAGCCTTGTTGCCAGAACTACTGCCTGCAGGCCCAATGCCTCCCCTTTCAACAGGACTTTATTGAAACAGATTTGATCCTAGTAAGCCACTGAGGGCAGACTTGTCTCCGAACTAATGTAGACATTCTCCTTATTGATCTCAACCTGACCCCATAATGCAGCTTCCACTTACCATTCTCAGATCTAGGCTTTCGGTACATTCTCCTTCTCTCCTGATCCCTTGATCTTTATCTCAACTAAATATTCCCAGTAAGTTCGAAATATCCTAAAATATCATGTCCCAAGTATGTCATGGTCTTTACCTCTAAGACTCTTTATAGACCAATATGGATATTTCTAGTATGCTTTTTTCCTCTCCATTTGTTCCCAACTAACTTATATTTGTCATTCAAGACTGAAATCATACAAGGTCTTTACTCTGATCTTATCCAGTTGGGATTGCAATCTTTCTTTTCTCACCCAAAGTATAATACACATATTTCTCTAACAATTTATTTTATAATGCATTATTTTGTTGTTTAATTATTTAAACTCTCCAACTAAACCTGTGAGTTCCTTAAGTGTAGAGTTTAGTTTGTTCATATACACACGTACTAATTTGTGTGTGTGTGTTCAGTTCAGTTCAGTCACTCAATTGTGTCCGACTCTTTGTGATTCCATGGACTGCAGCACACCAGGCCTCCCTGTCCATTACCAACCCCTGGAGCCTACTCAAACTCATGTCCATTGTGTCGGTGATTGTGTCGGTGATGCCATCCACCCATCTCATCCTCTGTCATCCCCTTCTCCTCCCACCTTCAATCATTCCCAGCATCAGGGTCTTTTCCAGTGAGTTGGTTCTTTGCATCAGGTGGCCAAAGTATTTCAGTTCCAACATCAGTCCTTCCAGTGTATATTCAGGATTGATTTCCTTTAGGATGGACTGGTTGGATCTCCTTGCAGTCCAAGGGACTCTCAAGAGTCTTCTCCAACACCACAGTTCAAAAGCATCAATTCTTCGGTGCTCAACTCTCAAGTCTCTCAACTCTCAAATCCATTTGCGAGTCCAGCTCTCAAATACATACATGACTACTGGAAAAACCATAGCCTTGACTAGATGGACCTTTGCTGGTAAAGTAATGTCTCTGCTTTTTAATATGCTGTCTAGGTTGGTCATAGCTTTTCTTCCAAGGAGCAAGCATTTTCTAATTTCATGGCTGCAGTCACCATCTGCAGTGATTTTGGAGCCCCCCAAAATAAAGTCTGTCCCTGTTTCCACTGTTTCCCCATCTATTTGCTAAGAAGTGATGGGACTGGATGCCATGATCTTAGTTTTCTGAATGTTGAGCTTTAAGCAAGCTTTTTCACCCTCCTCTTTCACTTTCATCAAGAGGCTCTTTAGTTCTTCGCTTTCTGCCATAAGGGTGGTGTCATCTGCATATCTGAGGTTTTTGACATTTCTCCCAGCAAGCCCAGCATTTTGAATGATGTTCTCTGCATATAAGTTAAATAAGCAGGGTGACAATATACAGCCTTGATGTACTCCTTTCCCTATTTGGAACCAGTCTGTTGTTCCATGTCCAGTTCTAACTTTTGCTTCTTGACCTGCATACAGATTTCTCAGGAGGCAGATCAGGTGGTCTGGTATTCCCATCTCTTGACGAATTTTCCACAGTTTGTTGTAATCCACACAGTCAAAGACTTTGGCATAGTCAATAGGGCAAAAGTTGATGTTTTTCTGGAACTCTCTTGCTTTTTTGATGATCCAGTGGATGTTGGCAATTTGATCTCTGGTTCCTCTGTCTTTTCAAAATCCAGCTTGAACATCTGGAAGTTCATGGTTCACGTACTGTTGAAGCCTGGCTTGGAGAATTTTGAGCATTACTTTGCTAGCGTGTGAGATGAGTGCAATTGTGCAGTAGTTTGAGCATTCTTTGGCATTGCTTTTCTTTGGGATTGGAATGAAAATTGACCTTTTCCAGTTCTGTGACCACTGCTGAGTTTTTCAGATTTGTTGGCATATTGAGTGTGGCACTCTGACAGCATCATCTTTTAGGATTTGAAATAACTCAACTGGAATTCCATCACCTCCACTAGCTTTGTTTGTAGTGATGCTTCCTAAGGCTCACTTGACTTCTCATTCCGGGATGTATGACTCTAGGTGAGTGATCACACCATCGTGGTTATCTGGCTCATGAAGATCTTTTTGTATAGTTCTTCTGTGTATTCTTGCCATCAGGAAGATTCCCTGGAGAAAAGAAGGTCTACCCCTCTCCAGTATTCTTGCCTGGAGAATTCCATGAACAGAGGAGCCTGGTGACCTACAGTCCATGGGGTGGCAAAGAGTTGGGCACAACTGAGCGACTAACATTTTCACTTCTACTTTTAACATATAAGTAAATATGTAAGTGTAATAGTAATATTATAGTAATGTATATAGAAAATGACAGAGATAAAATGTTTTCTCAACTGGTATCCTAAAACAATAACAATAGCAAGTGATAAAACTCTTTATTTGTATTTTGTTGGGCTAAACTTGAAAACAGTAATACAATCTGTCTTCCTTTAAGTTCTTTGAGAGCTGTGAGACTTGAATAAGGTCAAGTAGAGAAGCTTTCTTATTAGAAAGAGTCAGTATAAATGGTCTTTCTTGTTTTTCAGTTTGCCAATAAAAAAGCAATACGAGGCCAAGTTTTTCTCTGCTTTTCTCAATAAAAATAAATAAGAATGAAGTCATCAAAAATAACTGCTTCTCTTTCTGTTTTATAGAGTCAGCTTATGAACTACATCTGCTCTAAACAGGCTATTCTATCTAGCAAATTCACTCCATGCTGTGAACTGCCAGAACCATTTCGAGGAGAATGCATTATCAACTCGGAAAATGACAACAAACCTGATCTCTCGTCCCTGCCCCATCACAGGTTTACAGAGGATCAGTCTGTATACAAACAATTCACTGACAAGCAAGATTTCTTCCTACAAGGGTAATAAAGCATTTTATAAAACCTTAATAAAGGGATATTGTATTTATGGATTCTTTGGGAGAAGTTGCAAACTTGAATGATGGCAGAGGCTAGTCAATATCAGTCAATGGTTAAATGGCCAAGAAGATATGCTCTGTGGAATCCAAGGTGGCAGCTACTATTTGGCTCTAGCTACTTGTGGCCATCTGGGAATGTAAGCTTTGGGTGGTTGGATCAACTTCATTTGGAGGGGAGTTGAGGGTCTCTTGAGTTCTAAATGTAGACAACCAATATAGGAATTTTTAAAAACAGAGTGTCAAGTGTGTGCAAGCTTTGCTTTGAGACTTAGAGTCATGTTTAAGTAAGGGCCTCAGATTAGTATGGCCAGCTCTTCTGATTATTTTAATACCTACTATCAAAGCCATTGCATAACATTTCAAGATTAAAGAGATGGAATACTAACATCTCTGGTGCCCATGAAGAAGTACAAATTATTTGGGTCATAAAGCAAACTGATTTCAAGATACAATATTAAGATAGTATTATTGTGTGATTGAAATATTTCCAAAGTTACTGTGTAAAGTATTATTTGGAGCAACTAAATTCTAACAAAGCATAAAAATTTGAGTTTTCTTCAAAGTTTTCTGTGGAGTGACGTTAGCTATATTTCTGCAATTACATCTGACATTGGCTTATAAAAGTAAATGTCACTATCTGAACTCAATTTCCCTAGACTTGCATTTGGTACTGAAAAAGTGGATAGGCACAACTTAGTGGAAATCACATTAGTCTGTGAGTTGGGAGACCTGAGTTCCAGTCTAATTCAGTCATGCATCTGCTTTGAAATGCAGTTCAAGCCATTTAATTTCCCCAGGCTTCTAGGTTCCAACTATAAACTGAGGCAGTTAGATAAGGTCCCTCCTTAAGGCACTCTAAAGGTCCCTCCTGCAATTTTATGATTCCTTTAGAAGTATTCTATAGTCCAAATTTCTCCTTCTTGTAACCCAGAAGAAGGAATAGATTATGGACAAGGGGAAGATGGTGATTTAATACTTACAAAAATTGTAATATTTATAAAATCTAGCCTCAAAGGTCATTAGGAAAAATGTTCTCATCTACACACTTGAAATGAATTTCTAGTAACAGTAAGGAGAGACCCTGAGCCAAGAACTAAAGGTTATCAGAATATTTTAGGTTCAAGTTTGAATCTGCCCCTCACTGCTGTGTGACTTTGGAAAAATCACATAATTTTATTGATTTGGTTTCCTTATCTCAAAACATAGCCAGAAAATCCTCCCTGCCAGTCACCCCAAATTTTCAAATACCTTAAAGTCAGTTAAAATATTGAATAAATTACATAGACGGCTTTTGAAAGAAAATATGACTTCAGAAACTTACTTTAGTTTACTCTCTAATTTGCTTCATGTGGAAACAGGTTTCTTTATGAATACTCAAGAAGACACCCAGAGTTGGCACTTCCAGTCATTTTAAGAGTGGATACAGTATATCAAAATTTACTGGGAAAATGCTGTAAATTAGAAAATCCTCTGGAATGCTGTAGCCATGGGGTAAATTCCTTTTATAGAAACCTATTTCTCATATTTGTAGTGTGATTACAAATAGAGAAAAGTCCAGTGCTGCTAGTAGTGCCATGCTTTTATGATTATGCACGTTCTGCTTGCAAGCACTACACACAAACTCTGATTTCCGCCTAAACCGAAGGTCACATCATTACACAGCAGCGACTCTCTGTGTGAGTCACTGCCTTATAAATTCTGTGTTTTATGAAACATTCTCTGTGCAATTTTCTCCTTTCAGTTTGCTTGGCCTGGTAGCAGGTAGCATGAAAGCATAGCCTGTTAGGGTGAGGGAAGGTTGACCATTTCCACCAAGCAGACCTGGACACTGTCCCTGTTTCAAGCCAGAAAGCGCACTGTTTGCAGGCAGTGGCTCCTGTTGTGCAGTTGACATGAAAAAGCAGGTGACCTTACAAATCTCTGACCAGGTGATGTCATTCACAGCTTTCCAGGAGCCAGGAGGGTCTGGCTTTTGTTATGCTAATGAGTGGCTTGAGCCTTTACAGAGAGGTGGGGATAGAGGGCGAAGGTATTTCTTGTTCTATCTGAGTCCAAGCAGGTACATCTGGCATCTTCCTGTTCTTGGAGAGAAATCTAAATGAAGGTGATTTAAGAGTTCTGTAGGTTAACAGTGGTCCCCGACCTTTTTGGCACCAGGGACCCACTTCATGGAAGACAATTTTTCCATGAACCGGCGTGGTAGGGAGGTGGGGGGAGATGGTTAGGATGATGCAAGCCCATTACACTTATTGTGCACTCTACTTCTGTTTTTATTACATCCGCTCCACCTCAGATCATCAGGCACTGGATCCTGAACGATCTGGTTAGCAACCTTTCAATGCATCACCTGTAGATTTCACAATCACCCTTACTATGATAATAGCCCCTTCTAGGAGGATGGGTGTTTAGAGTTTACAAAGTAGCGTTACAACCAGTGTCCTATTTTATTCTCACGGCAGCTTGGTAAGATAGGTAATGGCAGAAGTACTAGCTACACTTTATAGATGAAAGTATTGGGTTTCAGAAGGTTCAGGTGACTAGTCCAGTGCCACTCAGGCAAGAAGGGTTAAATCCAGATGAACAGTTTGCAAATTGGGTAAATTTTTTACTATTGAACACTGCTTATTAGGATCAGGTGGACTGGGTCTGATTACTTAAGATGATAACCAGTGTTCCTAGCAAAGAGCTAAGTCTGCAAGGCCAATTGTATCTTCCCACTGGGATTTTATTTGCACTGTTCAAGAACTTTTTCCATTTGTATTTAGCTCTGAGAATTCCATGTGATTTCCTTCAATGTGTATTTGTGGAGTGCTTCACATCCGGCACGTGTTTTTATTAAACCGTTCTTCTTAATATGTATCTACATTTCTATATCTACATCCATATCTCCATATCTGTACTGTTTACATAAAAATGCTGTGTTATTAAAAATAACCAATATATACACACATATTCTGATCAATTGAACTTTGATCTATAAATTACTTTTAAGGACCTCTTTCTGGCTTGATGAAAGACTAGCTTCATACTTGTAAAATATGCCATTTAAACCCACAAATGAG
Source organism: Bison bison bison (assembly GCF_000754665.1). Taxonomy (NCBI): domain Eukaryota; kingdom Metazoa; phylum Chordata; class Mammalia; order Artiodactyla; family Bovidae; genus Bison; species Bison bison. The sequence goes on along the minus strand of NW_011494664.1, from coordinate 3,600,402 downwards.
TTCACATCAGAGAAAACTAAATATCAATCTGGTTGTCCCACTTTTTTTCTCCACAAAGTACATGGCCATTCCTGTCATAGCAAAATGTGTTTTCTCAACATTTCCAAACTCACTGAGTAAATAAAACCCTGGGTTTAGTAAAACAGTTACATTAAACTATTACAGAAGATGATTTTGCAATCTAACCTCAAGATATATTGTCGCAATAATAGGCAAACACTGATTATCTTTATTTTTCAGGAAGGGATGTTTCAAAGAGTGGTTCGTGAAAGCCATGAGCGTGTGAAAAATCAGTGTGATTTATGTAAGAAATTAGGAGATAGTAACTTTCACGACAGGTATGCTTCTAAGATATTGTCCAGATTATGCTTGTTAGTGTTTGTTAACTTTTGCTGCTAAGAGTTGCTAAGAGTCTATATTCAACCTTAAAGCCTCAGAGGCCAAGGAAAAACTCAGTTCCAAATTAACCCAGCTATCCTTATCTTGATAAGATACTTGACTACATAACCTTGTGTGCTTTTACTTTGCTTTTTGGTCCAGTTTCCAGATTCCAATCAATGCCCAGAGGTTAGGGAGCCAGCAGGCCCTGACCCCCTTTCTGCAATCTCATAGGAGCCTCTACCTTTCACCTGTACATTTAGCTTGGGGCTTTGCCTGCAATTTGGAGTCAAGGCTGCAACAGAGATCTAATCTAGGGTTGCTTTGTCAGTTTCAAGTCAGGTCACCATAGCACTACAGTATTTTCACCATCAAGAGAGGAAATAAATGGATACCTTAGTTATTAGTCAGAGGGAGTGCACAAAAAAACTCTGTGTGCAGAGAGCCTGGCAAATCCCATTTCTGTCAAAGATTGTATGCATGTGTGCTCAGTCTCTTCAATTGTGTCCAACTCTTTGAGACCCTACGAACGGTAGCCCACCAGGCTCCTCTTTCCATGGGATTTTCCAGGCAAGAATACTGGAATTGTTTGCCATGCCCTTCTCCAGGGAATCTTCCCAACCCAGGCATTGAACCCAAGTCTGTCTGGGTTTCCTGCATTGCAGGTGGATTCTTTACCCACTGAGACACTTGAGAAGCCCATGTTAAAGATTAAGTATCAAAAAATAAGCTAATTTTCAGTAATGTTTAAGATCTTACTAGTATAGTCAGACACGACTGAGTGACTTCACTTTCACTTTCCACTTTCATGCATTGGAGAAGGAAATGGCAACCCACTCCAGTGTTCTTTCCTGGAGAATCCCTGGGACGGGGGAGCCTGGTGGGCTGCCGTCTATGGGGTCGCACAGAGTTGGACACGACTGAAGCGACTTAGCAGCAGCAGCAGCAGTATAGTCTACTCAGAAGCAGAGTACTGGGGAAAAATTCAGTTTGATACAGTGTCCATAATGTTGAACTTAAATGACTGAAATAATGGAACCAGAGAAATTATTCTCATTTCAGACAGAATATTTGTTTTCATTTTCTTTTAACTATTGTGTTTGTTAATGTCTAGTTTAAGGATTAGACCCATGGCTCTCAAATTTTAGAGTGCATCAAAACTACCTGGAGGATTTGTTGAAACACAGCTCTCCTCTAGAGTTTCTGAGTCAGTAAATCTGGGATGGTGCACAAGAATATGTATTAATATTTCTAACAAGTACCCAAGGATACTGATACTGCCAATCCAGGGGTCATACTTTAAGAAGCAGATACATTCTTTCCCTAACTCCATTATAACATAAATGCAGTAAATGATTCTGATATTCTGTTGACCTCAAGTCCAGTTTTGTAGTCTTTCTCATTCAAATCTTTCCCTGAATTCCTCATTCCCCACCACTCTCCTAGTTCAGGTCACCACCCTCTCTCACTTGAATTACTGGCATGGCTTTTCCTTCCCTCACTCTGCCATTTGCCACTTCTAACTGATTCTTTATATAGCAACCGTAATGATCTTAAAAGCACCGTAAAGCTGCTTCTAGAGTTAAGCTTTCTTCTTTCCCCTCTTTTCAATTTCCAATCCCCCCAGTTAAGAAAAACAAAATCTCACTCAGTCTCTTTCTAAATGCTCCACTCTTACATGGGTCATTTACTCCCCTTCACATGGGTCATTTTTAGTTATTGTCAGGCTCTCAGCTCCCATGTCATTTCCTCTGGGAGGCCTACCTGACCTCCCTGGGATGGAATTAAATGCCATTCCATGTATACCTATAGCATTCTGTGTTCCTCTCATCACACTGAGTGTACTCTTTTATCTCCCCAACTAGGGTGTGAGTCCATGAGACCAGGAAATGTTTCCTGATTGCTGCTGTAGCTTCTGTTCCTACATATCACAGACAACTAATACATGCCTTAAAGACCTGTGCATATATTTATTTCAGAAGCTGTTTACTCTGAGTCTGATTTTACAGTCACCCACATTAGCTATCATACAATCCTTGATCCTATGTAGAAAAAACTGGTTCAGAGTAGAGCAATGTGTGATGTGGAAAGAGAATTCTGGGTCTACTGAAGAAGCCACTGAACCACTGACATAGGAGCTAAAAGAAAAGACTTATGCCCAGTTTAATAACTTGCTCATCCCACATCAGAGACAAATATCAGATGATGACAAACACTTTGTAGAATTCTTCATTTGAGGCACAGAGTCATTGCCAGGAATAAGAAGACATTATTTTTTCAGGCTCATAGTCCTTTATACAAAGAAAGCCCCACAACCGTCTGCTCAGGAGTTGATTGTACTCATGAAGAACATGGCAGCTGCTGCCACCAAGTGCTGCCCACTGAATCAAGAGCACCAGTTTGTCTGCATGGAGGACTCAGTAAGCACACCCTTGGCTGCATGTTTGCCTATCGTGGGAAGTTCTGAACTCCAGGCCCCAGCATCAATCTCATGTCAGTGGACACATCTGTGAGTTGTCACTGGACTCTAATAATTCTGTCCTTGGGAGAATTTCTTTCTGGTTGGTTCATGTCAATTGTCTTTGATTGACAGCGGGGGTAAGACCGTCACTTTGCAAAAACTGGGAATGTCAGATTCATCAGACCTTTGCCTGGATCATATCTCAAGATCCATTCCTTGGCTTTTCAAGTCAACAAAAGTGATTTTGCTGATTTCAGACTAACTCATCCTAATCAAAAATGTAGTAAAAAACAGCCAGTTTTCCTCTGTGTATCTCCTTTACTCTCACACAATTATCATGCACACTTCCAGCACCAGATGTGTGAGTATTTTTTTCTGATAAAATATAATTGTTTTGGTTGCAGATTTAAAATTTTTATTATCCAGCTCTGTCTTCCTTTTATTTTACATTTTTATTAACAATCATGCCTTCCTTAGGGAACTTGTGGTTCATATTCCTAAAACCTTGCTTTTAAGTGATCTCTTTGGTTACTGTGAAAATGTATAAACTTGTAAATTGAATGCTGATGCTCTATGGTTTCAGCCACTTCATCCCTACATACATAAGTGACAGGGCATTTGTGTGGTCATACTCAGAGAAGCATAGAGCAGGCTTGCAGTCAGCATTAGAGTAAGTATCAGACACCACAAGGGGAGCAAGGCAAGGTGACTGTTCTAGAAGAAGACAAGAAAATTAAAGAGGTAACTGAAAGAAGATTCAGGGATTCCTTTCACCATTCATTTACTCATTTTTTCCAATAATTCAACAAATGTTTATACAGGATTTTCCATATACCAAGTTTGATGGTGGTTACCAATGTCCAGTTATAAAACATAGAAACACATTGGATTTGAGCATTTTAAGTAAGAAATCCAATCATCAGTCTTATATCTGGATCAAATTAGCAGTTGTGTTGACCAGAGGCTTGATTTTAACTTGATGCAGCATAAAGAACTCCTGCCTCAAGCCAACACTTGTCTGTAAACTGGTCTGGGAAGGAATTTGAGAGATGGGGTCCAAGGGAACTCACCTTGAGGATAATAGGAAGGTGGAGGTCAAGGTTGAGAACTAGGCTTCACCTGACACTCTTGCTCTTTCCCAGATGATAAAATTCAGGGTGAGTTTAGCAAAAACCAGAATTTGAGAATAGTTTTCTATGGATAAAAAAAATAATCCTAATGACCACAAAACTTACGGCTCTTATTTTAATTCTTTTCTGGGGAAGGCAAAGTTAATTCTTGGAGCTTTATACAGAAGGCATGAGGCGGAGCCCATCAATGCTGCTGTGGGTCACTGCTGTGACGACTCGTATGCCTTCAGAAAGCCTTGCTTTGATGACCTGCAAGTCGATGGAACTTACATTTCTTCACCTTTATCCTGTGACCAAGTCATCAACCTTAAAGAGGACTTGTGCAAAGCTCAAGAGGAGGAATTACAAACTGAAAAGCAAAAGTAAGGATCTTTTTGTACACACAGCAACAGCAATGACAAATACACAATTAATTGAAATCACTCCACCTCCTGACAGTGGGACAGGTTCCCCTTTAGTGCCCACCCTCCCTTCTCACTCTCCTCACATGCATCTTGTCCTCAGGAGAAAGGAGACTGGTCCTCATAGTTCTTTCTCCCTCAAGATCAACAGAAGTGCTAGCTTACTTCTAACTAAGTTATTTATTCTAAGACTTGCTCTTGCAGGGTCTAAATATTATTAGTCCAAGAATATCATCTTTCCAAGTGAGGCCAAGTTTTTGTTGCCTTGAGAATAAACACATTCTTGTTGTCAGCAAGCACAAGGTTGTCACTTGTTCTGTTTTATCACAGTATTTAAAATTCATAAACCAACCGACCCTTGAAGTCCTTTCTTAGCTCCCAAAGTGAACTGATCACAAACTAGTCTTTAAAACTTTTCAGTAAGCATCCGATGACCATTGTAACACTTAGTCAACCATTCTTTCTTTAGCCCCAGCTAATGTGAGCATAGAATACTTTACTTTTGGAGTTCAAGGTTTGCTTTCCCTTGAGGAAATTTTCTGGTACAAATAGGCACCCTTTATGTATGTCATCTTACCAAATACTGACCACTGATTTAGGAGGTAGATGATATTATTACCCCATTTTAATTGTGAGGGAATTGAGGCTAAGAAGGCAAGAAGAACTGGTATGAGATCATGCAGTAGGTAAACAAGTTGCTGAAATGGAATTTGTACCCAGGCTATTTGGCTCAGAGCACATATGCTTAACAACCAACAGGTAGCTGTTAGTGCGTCCTCCTCAAAGGGTTATAATGCTGGTTATAATTTTTAAAACTTGAAACTCTTCATGTAAAGGCTAGATAATAAAAAGTATGAAATACTAGGAAGCATCCCTGTTCTGGTGAATTCATGGTGTTCTGTATGGAGAAAGCAATAACATAGAGACTGATAATGCAGAGATTTTTAGAATATTCTGGGAAGATACATATTGGGAAATAAGAGCCAGGCTTGACAAAGCCCTCCATTTCCTGGGAAGTGGTAGGGGCTCTCCCCTATATAGTTCTGGCTGATTGTCAAAGCATAAGTCCACATACACATGAAAAGAAAAAAAAAAAAGTGAAGGGATTCCTGGAAGGAAAAGACAAAATTCAGCATGATTATAAAGAGAAGGCAGAAATAAAGTCATGCAATAAGATAGAGAAAATAGAAAGAGAATTCTGGTTCAGGAGAAAAGAATTTAAAATTTAGTGAAGAAAAATACAGAGTTGAAGGGTTAAGACCTAAGATAGAAGGGTTAGACATAAGATAGTTAAAACTTAAGATTAGAGTGTGCTTCAAATGAAAGGATGGATAGATATAATGAAAATAAAAGATCAATATCACTGCAATGACGAACCAGAAACAATTTGGTGTTGAGGATTAAAAATAGGATCTAAGATTTAAAAAGGTAAATTGAAAACTAAAGGAATACATAGAATTAGCGGACTTTTTAAAGAGCAGTCAAGTTGAGAGGTAGAGAGATGGGGAGGTGGAGGTGGGAGGAAGTGGAGAGGAGATAAATCCACTGCAAGCAGATCACGAGTGCGTGACAAGTTACGGGAGGTTTTGCGTCTAGCTTCCAAATGTCACAGAGTCCCCTGCTATGGAAAAGGCAGCTTTTATATTCGGAGTGTCAAGGAAAGGTAACACGATGCTGACACCTCTGCTCTAAATCTCATTCCCAGACTTGCATTCTCATAATGGGAGCCTTTCTCCCCACTTACCTATCCTAGATCAGTGAGTGTTTCTCCTTGTTTAGATAAGCTGCTTGTCTGCTTTGGAAGCTCAGTGGTCCCTCTACTGGTGCCTCTGGGAAAGTGCATGCAGAAGCCAGTTCGCCCAGCAGGATCGAGGAGAGCCCAACAGTTCAGTGTGTCTGAGGCATAGGTGAGCGAGAGAAGAGAAATTCTGGGGATTGAGACTTGAGGGGTTGGGAGGAGCCAAGCTATGAAGACACCTGGAATCCCCAAAGCTCGTGAGGAAAGAGAAGAAGGGTACCTATGAGGGAGCCTGCCTACCTCCTCTGTCTTCTCTGTTATTGTTAAATCTACAGCTCAAATCCTCAGGGAAGTTCTAAAAATGCTCATCCATTATTTACTGAACAAGTAAATGGGTAGATAGGTAAGAGGTTGTGACAATGTACCATTTATTGTGGGAATCAGGGAGAGGGAGACAACGGTTGGAAACAACCAATACTTGGAAACAGACAGTTGCAAGTTGTGCTATTACTATAATTATTCATTATCTTTGCCATCATTTGATGAAATAATTAATATAATTACTCACATTATTTTTGCCATTATGTACTGAGTGCCTTCAGTATGTCAGTTACTGTACTCAGTCTTTTAACATTGTATAATTTTTGGTCTTCACAAAAACCTTGCAAAGTATTGTATGTTGTTGTTCAGTCACTAAGTCATGTCTTACTCTCTGCGACTCTAAGGACTGTAGCCTGCCAGGCTCCTCTGTCCATGGGATTTCCCAGGCAAGAATACTAGAGTGGATTCCTTTTCCTTTTCTGGGGGATCTTCCCGGACCAGGTATTGAACCCGCACCTCCTGCGTTGGCAGGCGAATGCTATAGGTATTCAAAGTCTCTTTTTGTAGATGAAGGTCAGGGAGGTCAAAGTATCGTACTCATCATCAGAAACACTAGTGAGTGGAGGACCTAACTTGAGCCGAAGTAAGTTTGACTACAAAGTTCGTGCCTTTTTCATGACATTGGAAGGAAAGAGAAGTCCAGATTTTGCATGAACCTGCGCTTAAAACCTCTGCCCCTCCTATACTGGCTTTAGCTACGTGGAGCTCTGAATTCATAGAAGCCCCAGTAGGTGCTGGGAAATAGGGTAGTCTTACTATGTAGGTACGCACGGTGGTTAGTTTTTGTAGCCTGGGACTGAAGCTATCCTGTGCTTTTATAGGTTGGTCAGTGAATTTCAGCATCATGAGCAATACTGGTTCTGTGGGAAAATATTTTCTGAGACAAAATTCACCAAAATTCCAGTGGAAAATAGCCTATATTTCTCACTTTGAATAATCAATGTGTTAAAAACTGATAATTATTATTCAAAGATAGTATCAACTGTTTTGACTATGCATCATACATAACCGCACAGACTTGAATGATACAGAGATACAAGGCAGTGTTTCCTCTCAAGTGGGATCAAGTTTAGGTCTAATGGGAAAGTTGAATATGTGCATACATCAGCTATACTTTAATAAAAAATAATTTAGCAAAAGATCAAATATGTGCAGAACAGTTGGGTAGGAAACGAAATGCTTATACTATTGTATTTCTTTGTAAAATTTAGAAATATTTTATTTTTAAAGTAATACATAATCACTGCAGAAAATTTAGAAAATACAGAAAAGAGAAGAAAATCATAATACTTTTATTCCAGCACTGCAGAAATACCCATCATAAATATATATACAGTGTAGGAGTATAGAATGTCATACACGTATACAAGTCCACACTCCCATGGATGCCCTCTGTCCCTCCATCTATGGTTTGAATGCTTAATAATGCAAGCTTTGCACACTCGTGCTACTACCTGCTTATACAGAGCCATCAGTTCAAGCAATTATCTCTGAGTCCACAGGGGAGCGCTTAGGAAACTCCTGTCGCCTCCCTCCCTGAATTCTCCAGGCGTGATCCTTGGCACCACTCCTGTGCCACTGGGATCAGCCGTGCCCTCCAGGTACTGCTGTCTCCTGTTCAGCACCAGACTGCATCCCTTTATGTTTTGTTGTTCAGGGAAAAAATAATACCTTCCCCAGACCCCAGGATTCTACTTGTTTAGTCGCTGTTGTGTCAGTGCTGCTTCTGTCTTAGTGGTGTGCAGAACTTTAGTGAAAGTACTCACACAGCCCCCTTCCAAAGCGTTATCCTGATTCCACAGAACTCAGAATCGAGTCTAATGGAGGTGCAGCTGGGGAACCGCTGAATTACTCCTGTCTTCTACTGCCCAGGCCTTTCTTAATGGGCGGAAGTCTGTGAACCTGACTTCTTGTCTCAGGACAGGTTCTCATAAGTAGTTCTCACTCCTCAAGTGCTTTCTGAGAGGGAAGCTCACTGCACGGGCTTGTTATATTTGCCCAGAACTATACTATGCCCAAGGAGTTGAAACTACTCCTACAAATTCAAAGTGGAGATGACACAGAGCCTTATTTTAAGGAGGTGACAGAGGGCAGTACATTAGGTAGCATTTATAAATTATCAGCACATTGTCTGAAACCTAGCAAATATCAATACACTCAAAAGATGTTGGCTGTTCCATTGTTGTTTTTTTTTAGTGTTAAAAAATAGAATGTACACATTAGTCTTCAAAACAGCCATTTTAATGATTTTTTAATATTCCAGTATGTGGGTACAATGGTGGCTCAGCAAAAAAGAATCTGCCTGCAATTCAAGAGAGGTGAGCTTTGATCCCAGAATTGGGAAGATCCCCTGGGGAAGCAAATGGCAACCCGCTCCAGTGTACTTGGCTGGGAAATCCCATGGACAGAGGAGCCTGGTGGGCTTATAGTCCATGGGGTCGCAAAAGAATCGGATATGACTTAGTGACTAAATGACAACAAGAACACGTGGGTACAATAATGAATTTATTCCCTGTTTCTGGGCATGAAAATTGTGTCATAAATTGTGGCAATGAATATTTTTGTACATATGTCTTTGTCCCCTCTCTGATTTTTTTTTTCTGGATTCCCAGGACTTAGAATTAGGGGTTAACATGGAGTTAATTAGAATCTCCTAGTCCTTTGACTGTGTTTTGCTGGCGCTCAGAGGATACAGTGATTGCGTGCTTCTCAAACCCACCTGTATTAATAATAGTTTCTGAAAAGAAACTTGGCTTGTGTTTCCTTATTCTTTTCAGCCTTTCCGATGGTCCACCTTTTGTGGAGATGTGGACCATCTCTTTGTCCATTATCAAGGCGGGGCTAGGGTGGAGGTTGGAGAAGGAAATGGCAACCCACTCCAGTGTTCTTGCCTGGAGAATCCCAGGGACAGCGGAGCCTGGTGGGCTGCCGTCTATGGGGTCGCATAGAGTCAGACAGGACCGAAGCGACTTAGTAGCAGCAGCAGCAGGGTGGAGGTGGGAGAGGGTGGAGCTGAAATGGGAAGATCAGAGGCATGTTCAGAGGGCTATCCAGTTAAGCTAAGTTTCTGTCTGATTGTTTAGATCGATCAGGGTTCTATGGCCATCTGGCCAGGGCTGTTTTTGTGCGTCCTGTGGGCACCACTTGGATAAGCCAAGCCTGGGAGCTGCAGAGGGCCACCTTGGCTTCTCCATTGTCCCCAACTTCACCCCTGCTTCCCTCCCTTTGCCCAGTGCCCGCGCTGGTGTCACATACACGTTGGAGACTTCACTGTGGACGACTGTCAGGCAGCAAAGGCTTGGTGGCATTTCAGTCCAGGAGTCAGGCGACTCAGAGTCACCTTGCTTTGGGCCAGCTGCCTGCACTGAGACCTCAGGGAGAAGAAAAGGGCTTTTCGCTGGGCTGGACAGTGAGACTGATGCGGTGCACACCTGCTCTTCTGCTGGCTGGTCCTTCTTCACCATCATCTCTAGCTGATGGCAACTGGCACAAACCGTGTCTGCCAGCCACCCAGGGCAGCCCAGCCTAGCAGTGGGGCGGGGCTGGAGTCCTCTGTCTTGTGATAGAAGACTTATATAATATCCTTAGTTTTGCCTCTTGGTAGAAAAAGCCTAAAATATTAATATTTGTTGGATCCATGGTTTAGAGTGTCATAGAAATAGCTACTTGAAGCTTTGAGATACTTTTTATTATACCTATTCAAACACAAATAAGGCCACTAGATGTTTCCAATTTGAATTTGGAAATGAAGACCAAGCAAAGGTTTTTTTGGGGATAAGCAATAAAATATGGATTGAGGTACATTTTCCCTACTCTTCACACCTTGTTTTCTTTGTAGTTAAATCTTTCTTGATCAGAAAAAAAAGATAACATATTTTATTAAATAGACAGAGACCAGGTTTTAATTTTGAATATTCAAAGTGATTGAATCACTGACATTTATATGGTTGTTGGGAAACTGTTCTGTAAGAGACATCTGAGTTGACTGTCAAACTACTAAAGTTTCAAATAGTGTATTGGCTTTATCATTAATAGCATCTAAAGGGCCCTCAATGTCCAGGTGTGTTATATTTGAAATATTTATTGGGAAGTTAGTTTTTTAGGATAAAAGTTGTTCACAAGAAAATACTATAGGAAAAGCTAATGTATAACCTACTTTCTACCCAATGTAATAAAAATAGAAAAAAGCATTTATCCTAGTAATAATTACATAAAGATAATTAAATTTACTATAATAGGTATATTGATGAGATATGCTTGAATAAACATGTGGAATAAATATGAAGATGGAGATAGACATTGTGAAAATTGTGAGAACATCAGGTCGTTTTCAGATCCTTTAAACTTGAGAGTGAGAGCTAGGCAAAGGTGTGGGTGGTGTGCGGCTTTCAATAAGTAAGGCAGGTTTGCAAGCTGGCCTTCTAGAACTCAGTGAGTGCTTGTTTTTTTTGCCACTCATTTCTTATTCAGACTCCTCAGCAACCTTGTGAAGCAGAAACTGTATGCAGCAGAGATGCAGTTCCAACCAATTACTGTGGATTTTGCTCACCTGGTGGAGACGTGCTGTCAAGCAGAGAAAAGTGAAACATGTTTCCAAGAAGAGGTATCCCTGTTTCCTTGTTTATTCTCTTAGCATTCGTAGGGGTTATTAAGTTTAAAAAAAATTCTCTGTTCTAGTCATGAACGGACTGGGAGAAAATCCCAGTCTCAGTGAATTGGTGTAACTAAGTATTTTGGTTGAAGATACACTAATATTTATGTTCATTTGCAGAAACTAGGTGTGTTAGACACGAAAAGAGATAAACAGAAAGTCATTGATCTTAGATGAACTGAGATGTTTCGGATTGGGGGTGGGGGGGAAGAAGGATGAGCAAGACTCTGGTCACTGTAGAGAAAAGGTGTCCGTGGAAATATAGAGAAATTTTAAACAAGTAACAATTTAAAGGCCTGTCTGGGCAAGCTGTAGCTTTGTTTTAGAAATTTCTGGGGGCACAATCAGAAAGAGTCACTAAAGGTAGTTTGGGGCTTAACTAGGAGACCAGGTGAAAAACATTGTGTTTTCTCAGTGGCAGATCATTAGAATAGGCGGTTGAAGAATAGAAAGAGAAACTACGATCAGAAGAAAGTGTCTCTGTGCATATCCACTAAACTGACTACCAGGTGATTGTTTTGTGTTATCAATCTAATTATATACAGTTAACAAGCAAATGACTTTCCATAAGATGGTAAAGTTGTGTGACTTAAATTTCTAAGAATATCATGGTGATCCTACCATCACTCTGAGGTACAGAAAATTCATGTAAATTCATGGAGGGAACCTGGGATGGCCATTCTCCTGCAGATATGACGTGAGAAACAGAAATTCAGTTATAGTAGGTTATAGTGTCTGAGTAGAAGAATCCAAGTATATGGTTAAATATATATATATAATAAAGCAGCCTTTACAGTCAAAACAGGTTGGGGCTAGTTAAGGCTGGGGTTTAGCAATGGCCTAGGGAAACATTTTCACAGGTAACAATTTTCACAAATGCCTTAATTACCTTCAGTGGCTCTTTTCTGGGCTTCCCTCATAGCTCAGTTGGTAAAGAATCTAGCTGGCTCTTTTCTACTTTTTCAACTAAACTGTACATGTGCTTATGTTAAAAGTCACATATCTATAGTCTAAGCCAAAGAACTGGTGCTTTTCAATTGTGGTGGGAGAAGACTCTTGAGAGTCCCTTGGTCTGCCATGAGATCAAACCAGTCAATCCTAAAGGAAATCAATCCTGAATATTCATTGGAAGGACTGATGTTGTAGCTGAAGCTCCTTTACTTTGGCTACGTTATGCCAGGAGCTGACTCACTGGAAAAGACCTTGATACTGGGAAAGATTGAAGGCAAAAGGAGAAGAGGGAGGCAGAGGATGAGATGGTTAGATAGCATCACTGATTCAAGGGACATGAATTTGAGCAAATTCCAGGAGATAGTGAAGGGCAGGGAAGCCTGGTGTGCTGCAAGCCATGGCATCGCCAAGAGTCAGACACCACTTAGTGACTGAACAATAACCATAATCTGTGGCTCAGCTGGTAAAAAAATCCACATGCAATGTGGAAGATCTGGGTTTGATTCCTGGACTAGGAAGATCCCCTGGAGAAGAGAAAGGCTACCCACTCCAGTATTCTGGCCTGGAGAATTCTACCAAGTGTATAGTCCATGGGGTCGCAGAGAGTTGGACACCACTGAGAGCCTTTCACTTTCACTTTCATAACCTTGTCAAAAAGGTAGTCAAACTACCGCCCTCTGGCTAACTTAGCTTCCCTCCCTGTTTATGTAAATAAGGTTGTGTGGGCACACAGCCCTGCCCATTTATTTACATGTTGTCTGCGTTGCTTAAAACAGCAGAATTGAATAGTTGTAAAATTGAGTAGTTGTGACAGAGACTGAATGAACTACAGAGTTCCAAATATCTGGCTGTTCACAATAAGAACTTTGCTGACTGCCAGACTAGCTGATACACAAAATGAAAACAGTCACAAATGTCCATTTTTTCATTTTAAAGCCCTTTTACTTTTTGTATTTAGAAAATACATTGCTACCTGAGTAACACCAGTAATAACAACTATTGTAGTTTTATTATATATCTTATATAATATATATATTATAGTTAATAATATTGTAATATCTTTGTATGGGGAAGAAGGTGGTCAAAAAGTACAAACTTGCGATCAGTTACGAGATAAACAAATGCCAGGGATATGATTTGCAACATGATAAATATAATTAATACTTGTTCTTGTTGTTCAGTCGCTGAGTCGCGTCTGACTCTGCAACTCCACGGCCTGCAGCACGCCAGGCTTCCGTTGTCCTTCACTATCTACCTGAATTTGCTCAAATTCATGTCCATTGAGTCAGTGATGCTACCTAACCATTTCATCCTCTGTCACTCCCTTCTTTTTATGTCTTCAGTCTTTTCTAGCATCAGAGTCTTTTCCAATGAGTCAGCTCATAAACACTTTTTCAGAAAGGCCTGTACTTAAGAATTCCCTAGAGAATTTTCTTGACATGTTCTTGCTCATAAAGAAGAATACTTCTTGCTGGAACTATTTCACCAATAGCATGATAGGAAGATTTCTGTGTGCTTTTTCCTACACTTTTTGTCGAACAACCATTTTCAACTTAATGGTTGAAAAGCCCAAATTTCCTCCCTTCCCTCTCCGCTTTAGGATTTCTCCACAAATTAAGGAAGCAAATAGGAGCTATCTGAAGAATATATCATAATAACTATCATTTGCTAGATTAACTTCTTCAGATGAAAAATGGATTATCTGTAATTATGCATCATCTATAAAGTTTCATGAAGTTTATCTCCTTATGATTATTCTAAGGCAGTGATTCTGGAATATTTGTGTGCATCAGAGTTGCTTGGAGGGCTCGTTAAAACAAAATCAGTGTTTTTTACTCAAAGGATTTCTGATCAATAGATCAATAGATCTGGGGTGGGGTCTGGCAAGTTCCCAGGAGCTGCTGATGCTACTGGTTTGGAGAAGACTTGAGGAACCACTTTAGGGTGAAAGCAGATAATCATAAACTAGTCCCCCATCCCCTCCCAATATTTTCATATATCTAACTCCTAGTGAGAAGTTAGAACCAAGGACAGTAACAAAAATAATGAAGCAATTGAAAAGTAACCCATTTATGAAAAGAAGTGAAAGAATTTGAGGACGTTAAATAAAAAAGGTAAGACTGGAATATTAAAAAAACAACTTTATGTTACATGAATAGGCTTAGCCAAAAATATAGGACTATATAATCAAAAATATAAAATATAGGAATATAATATCTTGGAATCTTATCAGCAAGAATTTGTGTGACTCTGTGTGTGTCTCTGTTTGTGGAAGAGGCCTAGGTTTGACTGTAGTGCAAAGGAATAATTCCTAGTGGCTTTGGGGGTCTCCAAAGTCCCCCAGGTAAAGTCTGTGTGATCGGTTGTGTCTGACTCTTTGTGACCCCATGGACTGTAGCCCACCAGGCTTCTCCGTCCATGGAATTTTCCATGGAAGGATATTGGAGTGGGTTGCTGTGCCCTCCTCCAGGGGATCTTCCCAACCCAGGGGTAGAATTTGAATCTCCTGTGTCTCTTCCATTGGCAGGTGGATTCTTCACCACGGTGCCACTTGTGAAGCCTTAGAAGTGATGAGGCTTACCCAATTAGTCTGTAGATTTTCCAGTTAGACTAACTGCTGCGGGGACCTACAGGCATTTTCTTTGTTTGAATAGTCAATTATGTGAACCTGTTCTGCCTGCTAAAGGATAAAGTCGGCAGGCTTGAAGATTGCCTTTCTAGCTATGACTGGTGGGAGGATAAAACATTTTTAGACAAGATGGAAGACATTCTGAGAAGTAAACCAGAATGCAGGAAAAATCCAGGGAGAAAACAGTGAGCCGAAGTTAATGTTGGAATGTCCATAAGAATAAGAATGAAACAAAAAGAAGGAATAAAATAAGAAACTCAGCCATACAAGGTGAATTTGAATCTTCCAAAGAACAGGAATCTCATATTTCATGAGGTAATAATGTGAATTGCAGACATCAGCAGTTTTAAGAAGAAAAATACTCAGATCAGAGGGGAATGATAATTATAGCCTGAGATAATTATCTGTCAGCCAACAGAATATAACATAGAAGAAGGTTAACAAGAATTAGCAGAAATTTGGGCAGGTTGAAATGATGGTTTGAAAAATAATATATGAAATTTAATAATAAAAAAAAGCAGTGCTCTGCTTTTAGTTGTGACTCAACACAAGTTCATGTGAAAAGACTTGCTGTTTTAAGTAGCCTCTGCTTACAGTTTGTGGAAAAGGAGATGGCACCCCACTCCAGAACTCTTGCCTGGAAAATCCCATGGACGGAGGAGCCTGGTAGGCTGCAGTCCATGGGGTCACTAAGAGTCGGACATGACTGAGGGACTTCACTTTCACTTTTCACTTTCATGCATTGGAGAAGGAAATGGCAACCCACTCCAGTGTTCTTGCCTGGAGAATCCCAGGGACGGAGGAGCCTGGTGGGCTGCCATCTATGGGGTCGCACAGAGTCGGACACGACTGAAACAACTTAGCAGCAGCAGCAGCAGCTTACAGTTTGATGGGTCTATTATTAAAGCTACTGCAATCCTGGGATGCATTTCTGGAGAAAAAGCAAGGATCAGAGTA
The DNA here is from genome assembly GCF_000754665.1 of Bison bison bison. Classification (NCBI taxonomy): domain Eukaryota; kingdom Metazoa; phylum Chordata; class Mammalia; order Artiodactyla; family Bovidae; genus Bison; species Bison bison. The sequence goes on along the minus strand of NW_011494664.1, from coordinate 3,584,725 downwards.
AGCAATGTGATATCTCGGTCATATGGATCCAGTCATTCTGAGATACTGTATTTAGTTTCTTTTATAAGTAATACATGAACATGACTAAAGCAAGAGTCCAGACAGAAAAGCAGGGTACATTTCCCATTCCCAAAAGATAAGCAATTTAAATCTTTCCTATTAGTACTCCTAGTGATTAGTGTTATTACTTTGCTGCTGCGTCGCTTCAGTCGTGTCCGACTCTGTGCCACACCATAGACGGCAGCCAACCAGGCTTCCCGTCCCTGGGATTCTCCAGGCGAGAACACTGGAGTGGGTTGCCATTTCCTTCTCCAATGCATGAAAGTGAAAAGTGAAAGTGAAGTCGCTCAGTCGTGTCCGACTCTAGCGACCCAATGAACTGCAGCCCACCAGGCTCCTCCGTCCACGGGATTTTCCAGGCAAAAGTACTGGAGTGGGGTGCCATACTTCTTAAAATGTTGCTATCATTTAAAGAATATAGTGTGTTTACACTGACTTCAACAATACCACTCGTAGACTTTTAATATATTTTTAGGTAAAGTGTTTTTCTTTTTTTGATTATATTCTTCCTTGGTTCTTACATTTCAGTCAGCATCTAGTGATTTTCCATAACATAATTAACATCTAAATTTCCTTCAATTTCTTTGCCAGCTTTCCTTTTAAAAGCTATACCATTATTTCCACACACTCTAGGTTTGTTTATCCTGCTTTGTTAATGTAAGGTGTATGTGTGCTAAGTTGCTTCAGTTGTGTCTGACTCTTTGTGACTCCATGGACTGTAGCCCACCTGGCTCCTCTATCCATGGAAATTCTCCAAACAAGAATACTGGAGTGGGTTTCCATGCCCTTCTCCAAAGTTCAAGGTGTATACAGTTTGTCAATAGGTTGATGTTAACAAGTGGAAACCAATAAATAGTATGTTCAATAGTGCGTTTAACTTTAATGTTATTTACAGCCATACGATGAATGGATTAGTTCAACAACTTATCCGGTATCGCTTTAAAAATACCAATATTAAATGAAGTCTTTTTTCTTATTGTCAAATGCAGAAAATATGCCACATTTGTTTAGTTTTACATATTTGGACTATGATTTCCTCATACATCCTTCTTTCTTGAGAGGTTCTAATTATCTTTCTTTTTCCATCAGTTCAGTTCAGCTGCTCAGTCGTGTCCGACTCATTGCGACCCCATGAATTGCAGCACGCCAGGCCTCCTTGTCCATTACCAACTCCTGCAGTTTACTCAAACTCATGCCCATCAAGTTGGTGATGCCATCCAGCCATCTCATCTTCTGTCGTCCCCTTCTCCTTCTGTCCCCAACCCCTCCCAGCATCAGAGTCTTTTCCAATGAGTCAACACTTTGCATGAGGTGGCCAAAGTATTGGAGTTTCAGCTTTAGCATCAGTCCTTCCAATGAACACCCAGGACCAATCTCCTTTAGGATGGACTGGTTGGATCTCCTTGCAGTCCAAGGGACTCTCAAGAGTCTTCTCCAACATCACAGTTCAAAAGCATCAATTCTTCGGTGCTCAGCTTTCTTCAGTTCTTAATCATACAGTTTTTGTAATAGCATATTCTATCATCTTATAACTATATTTGAAAAGTCCTCTGACTTACTCTTTCAGTTTGGACCTAGTTATTTCTAGAATTGACTATCCATGGAAAGTTTCTTCCTAGTGTGAAGTGAAGTAAAAGTGAAAGTCACTCAGTCGTGTTTGACTCTGCAATCCCATGAACTAACCCATAGAATTCTCCAGGCCAGAATACTGGAGTGGGTAGCCTTCCCTTCTCCAGGGGATCTTCCCAACCCAGGGATTGAACCAAGGTCTCCTGCATTGCAGGCGGATTATCTACTAGCTGAGGCACAAGGGGAGCCCAAGAATACTGGAGTGAGTAGCCTATCCCTTCTCAAAGGGATCTTCCTGACCCAGGAATTGAACCAGGGTCTCCTTCAGTGCAGGCAGATTCTTTGCCAACTGAGCTATCAGGGAAGCCCCTCTTCCTAGTGTAACTTTGGGTAAAATGGACTATTTCTAAAATTCCATTTTATGTTTTTTCTTGAATTCTGTTAAGTTTTTCTGGGCTTAAGTATGTAATTACATACTTAAATGCTTAAGTATGTAATGTATTTATGTATTTTTTCAGAATGGGCACCCAGGAGAAAAACTTTTGGTGTCCTTATGTGTTTAAATTATTATTTTATCCATATATTTACACAGTTTTGTTTTTTAGCTTGTATGTTAGCTTGAATTCTTTAGTTGTAAATAATATGGTCAAATTCTGGATAACTTAAATTAAAAATAGTATATTGAAAAGATAGTAGTGATTTCAGAAATCTTTAGGAAGCTTTAAAAAATGGACTGAGCAGCAGGTAAGAACAGAAGTAGCTCAGAAATCAATGACTTTCTGGTCTTGTACTGCTGGAATATCTCTACATGTTGCTCTTCTGAGCTCCTGTCTCTGCATTTTGAGATGTTGATTAATATCATATCAATGACTTTAATTTTCAGAAGTTCATCAATAGCTCTTACATTGATGGTGGGTTTTTCAATAGGCTTTATTCTTTCTGGTATATTGCTACTATTATTGAATTGGGACTTCAAAAGAGATAAAAGGATGTTGGCAAATTGCTATATCCTAGAATGTAGTCTTGAAAAGTATGTCACAGGATGTAGAGAAATAGATAAGCAATATTTATTCCAAAGTTCAGATGATGATAGGTTAGTAGTCTCCTATATGGACAACATATGGACTTGGGAGAAAATATTTGCAAACAATGGTACTGACAAGGGATTAATTTTCAAAATATACAAACAGTTCATACAGCCTCATATCAAAAGACCAAATAATCCAGTCAAAAAATGAACAGAAGACCTAAATAGATATTTCTCCAAAGAAGACATACAAATGGCTAGCTGGAAAAGATGCTCAATATTGCTAATTATCAGAGAAATGTAAATCAAAGCTACAGTGAGGTATCACCTCACACCATTCAGAAAGGCCCTCATTAAAAAGTCTACAAATAAGAAATGCTGAGAGAAAACAAAGGAACCCTCGCTCACTATTGACAGAAATGTAAATTGGTGAAGCCACTAAGAAATAGTATGGAATTTCCTTTAAAAATACTAAAAGTAGACCTACCATGACCCTACGATCCCACTCCTGGGCATATATCCAGAAAAGATGAAAACTCTAATTTTTCAAAGATACATGCACCACAGTTCATAGCAGCACTACTTACAATACCCAGGACATGGACGCAACATAAGTATACCCACTAACAGATGAATGGATAAAGGAGATGTGATATCTATCTCTCTGTCTCTCTATATATATATATGTATATAAATATATAAAACAATGGAATATTACTAAGTCATGAAAAGAGTGAAGTGATGCCATTTGCAGCAACATGGACGGACCTAGAAATTATCATACAAGGCGAAGTAAGTCAGATGGAGAAAGACAAATAGCATACTATATCACTTCTATGGGAATCTAAAATATGATATAATGGAATGTATTTCCTAAAGAGAAATAGACTCACAGACATAGAAAACAAACAATGATTGCCAGAAGGGGATAGCAGGGGGTGGAAGGAGATAAACTAGGAGTTCCAGGCTAATTATACATACTACCGTGTATAAAATGGAGAAGGCAGTGGCAACCCACTCCAGTACTCTCGCCTGGAAAATCCCATGGACGGAGGAGCCTGGTAGGCTGCAGTCCATGGGGTCGCTAAGAGTCGGGCACGACAGAGCGACTTCACTTTCACTTTTCACTTTCATGCATTGGAGAAGGAAATGGCAACCCACTCCAATGTTCTTGCCTGGAGAATCCCAAGGATGGGGGAGCCTGGTGGGCTGCCATCTATGGGGTCACACAGAGTCGGACATGACTGAAGCGACTTAGCAGCAGCAGTGTATAAAATAGATAAACAAGGACCTACTGTATGGCACAGAGAAATATATTCAGTGTATTGTAATAACTTATAATGGAAAAGAATCTGAAAAAGAATAAATAGGAGAACTTCCCTGGTGGTCAGTGACTAAGACTCTGCACTCCCAAAGAAGGGGGCCTGGATTTGATCCCTGGTCAGGGAACTAGATCCCACATGCTGCCACTGAGAATCTGCATGCTGCAATGAAGATTAAAGATCTGTGTGCTCCAACTAAGACCTGGCAAGCCAAATAAATACATAAATATTTTTAAAAGATACATGTGTATGTACACACACACATATATGGGCTTCCCAGGTGGCTCAGTGGTAAAGAATATTCCTGGCAAAGCAGGAGCCACAGGTGACTCGAATTCCATCCCTGGGTCGGGAAGATCCCCTGGAGAAGAAAATGGCAACCCACTCCAGTATTCTTGCCTGGAGAATTCCATGGACAGAGGAGCCTGGTGGGGTGCAGTCTATGGGGTTTCCAAGAGCTGGACACAACTCAGTGACTGAGTACATATGTAAATATGGGGTTACCTAGAGCTGTTTTAAAATGCAATGTGAAGCTGATGTTGATTGTTCATTTTTACTCTGCAGCAAAAGAGTGCCATACTTTAGTGAGAAGGAAGCAAATTTTTATTTATGCCAAATCTGGGGTCTTGAACGTAGGTGTCATCACAGTGAATTAAGTCCTTAAACTAAGGGACTAGGCCTATGAGCAATTCTATTCTAAGACCTTGAGTGGGGGACATATTAGGATATATCTCAGGCATGCAACAGGGAAGTCTTAAAGATTTTCTATTTGGGATCAGAGCTGTTTAGCTGTGTTCTCTTTCTCACAGATGTGCTTATTTGCTTTATTTATTTATTTTTTTTTAGGGGTCCAAACTGATTGAAAAGTGCCAGCTTCTTTTGGGAGGCTAAATGATTCCAGAAAATGTCATCGTAGGATCTTTGTTGAGAACTGCATTTTGTTTTTCATGAATAATGAAATGCATGTTTAATATTCAGAATAAAAATCGGTAGTGTCAGCTTTCATCTGCTAACAATGCTACTCAAGAACACTAACCAATCTAGACTAAATCTCTAGTTTCTTACTCAGCAGAGGAATCTATTTATTGCAACTCTTCTGCAACCTCCTTTCTCCTCATAAACTTTCTATTTCTCAGAAGCAGCACTGGAAATATGAACTCAAGGGCAGGGCGGGGGTGTGTGGCTTTCAAAGGTCTCAGGTGGATATAATGGGTGCCACATGCCACGTCAAGCTGGGACCTGGCTGCTGGGTTTCTGGAATGAAAAAGATCCAAAGTGCCACTTAGGGTTTCTATCCATACCACTACTGAAAATAATTATTGATGAGCTGAATGAAATGGTTTTGTAAGAAAGTTACTTTCGTAACAGTATTCTCATTCATCTTTACCTTAGATATGTGATGCTGACATTGTCACCAAGGAATCCCAATATATTCGTATTAACTTGAACTCTCAATGATGATGTGTATCAGCAGTTTTTTTCCCCAGAACTCCTGGGAGAAAGACATAAAGAACTTATTCTTTGAACTTAGTTTTCCAGATTTTTGTGTGTGTGTAATGAAGTAAAAAAAAAAAAAAAGCAGTGATATTTTAGTGCTTACTAAATGAACGATTTTGATTAGAGAAAATATTTAATCCTCTTTTCAGTGCTCTATACTTGATTTCAGTTTTTCCTCACTCCAATAATTTCAATGTGTTCATATATATATATTAGCAAATTAAATCCAAAAATCATTGAAGTATCTATTAGGTTCAATAAACTGTACTAGGTATTATAGGGAATGATATGAATATGATATGACCAGATCACTAATGAATTTAAACAAGATATAATCACATGAGGAACTGTAATAATGGGCAGATTACACATTTCCAGTGTCACAAGAGCAGAACTAACTGATAAGGTAGAACCCAGGGGTTTGAGATCACATATTACCCCAGAGACCAGGAAAGTTCATGGGAGAAGTGACTGGCCAATGGCCAGTCTGGCCAATGACTAGAAAATGTATGTGCTGGGTTTTAAGACAAGAGTAAAGCAGTAAGACTCAGTGAAAACCTAGGTAACAATGCTTTGTGGGAACACATTGTAGCTTAGCTACATCAATGAAAAGTATTTGTAGAGCAGTCATGTCCAACTCTCTGTGACTGTAGCCTGCCAGGCTTCTCCATCCATGGAATTCTCCAGGCAGAATACTGGGGTACCCATTCCCTTCTCCAGGGGTTCTTCCTGACCCAGGGATTGCAGGGATTCCCACATTGCAGGTAGATTCTTTACTGTCTGAGGAACCAGGGAAGCCTAGTTATAACAATAGCTAGTATTTATCATACACTTCTTACATGCAAAGTGTCAGCCTTTAAATGTATTATTCCTGTAACTTCTACAACTGTATAATGAAGTAGGTACTATTATTTCTTTACTACAAATGAAGACACACAGACTGCCATTTGAAGGTGTGTAGTTTAGGGTGAAGCCCCAGGCTTCAGCAATACGTGAATTGTGAACTTCCAGGTATTCAAGCTGGTTTAAAAAAAGGCAGAGGTTGCCAACATCTCCTGGATCATCGAAAAAGCAAGAGAGTTCCAGAAAAACATCTATTTCAGCTTTATTGACTATGCCAAAGCCTTTGACTGTGTGGATCACAATAAACTGTGGAAAATTCTGAAAGAGTTGGGAATACCAGACTACCTGACCTGCCTCTTGAGAAACCTGTATGCAGGTCAGGAAGCAACAGTTAGAACTGGACATGGAAAAACAGACTGGTTCCAAATAGGATAAGGAGTACATCAAGGCTGTATATTGTCACCCTGCTTATTTAACTTATATGCAGAGTACATCATGAGAAATGCTGGCTGGAAGAAGCACAAGCTGGAATCAAGATTGCTGGGAGAAACATCAATAACCTCAGATATGCAGATGACACCACCCTTATGGCAGGAAGTGAAGAGGAACTAAAGAGCCCCTTGATGAAAGTGAAAGAGGAGAGTGAAAAGAGTTGGCTTAAAGCTCAACATTCAGAAAACTAAGATCATGGCATCTGGTCTCATCACTTCATGGCAAATAGATGGGGAAACAGTGGAAACAGTGTCAGACTTTATTTTTCTGGGCTCCAAAATCACTGCAGATGGTGATTGCAGCCATGCTCCAGTACTTGGGCCACCTCATGCAAAGAGTTGACTCATTGGAAATGACTCTAATGCTGGGAGGGATTGGGGGCAGGAGGAGAAGGGGACGACAGAGGATGAGATGGCTGGATGGCATCACCGACTCGATGGACATGAG
>NW_011494664.1:3553585-3577368 GCF_000754665.1 Bison bison bison | reverse complement strand
GAACTCTGGGAGTTGGTGATGGACAGGGAGGCCTGGCGTGCTGTGATTCATGGGGTCACAAAGAGTTGGACGCGACTGAGCAACTGAACTGAACTGAACTGAACTCCTTGGAACGAAAGTTATGACTAACCTAGACATCATATTAAAAAGCAGAGACATTACTTTGCCAACAAAGGTCAGTCTAGTCAAGGTTATGATTTTTCCAGTGGTCATGTATGGATGTGAGAGTTGGACTATAAAGAAAGCTGAGCACCGAAGAATTGATGCTTTGGAACTGTGGTGTTAGAGAAGACTCTTGAGAGTCCCTTGGACTGCAAGGAGATCCAACCAGTCCATCCTAAAGGAGATCAGTCCTGGGTGTTCATTGGAAGGACTGATGCTGAAACTGAAATTCCAGTACTTTGGCCACCTCATGTGAAGAGTTGACTTATTGGAAAAGACTCTGATGCTGGGAGGGATTGGGGGCAGGAGGAGAAGGGGACGACAGAGGATGAGATGGTTGGATGGCATCAGAGACTCAATGGACATGGGTTTGGGTGGACTCCGGGAGTTGGTGATGGACAGGGAGGCCTGCTGTGCTGCGGTTCATGGGGTCACAAAGAGTCGGACACGACTGAGTGACTGAACTGAACTGATATACTCTTGTGGTTAATAGTGTGGGTTCTGGAGCCATAGAACCAAGGATTCTAGAGCCTTGGTCTTCCACTGAAGAGTTTAGCAAACCTCCTAACCTCTGCACGACTTACTTTCCTCATCTTTACAGTTGGATTTAAAGGTTAATTTCCTCTTGGAAGTGTAATGAACGTTAAATGAGTTGAACTATGGAAGGCACTTAAAATAGTGGTGACAGATGCTAAGTGAGGGTAGTTTGAATAATATGAAATTGTTGCCTTTGTAGGCCAAGTATGGACAGTTTCAAATGTCTCGGTCTAATAGGTTAGCTGTTATTTAGAAGACAAATGGATGCTGTTGAAGGGTTTTGCCCTCTTGAATTGCATCCTATTCCTTTCTTTCCTTTCACATGTAGATATCTCAGTATAATAGATACATCTGCCGTCTTTTCCACCTCATCAACTGCCTTACCAATGTGGTTCTTTCTCCTTCAGTGCTTGAAGCCATGTGGAACAACCCTAAACAAAGTTCCATAGTAACACTGCCTAACTGTATATTTCATACTGCCAAGAGATAATAAAATACACCACCATATTAGAGAATAACCATTTGAAAAGTTTCTATATATTTTTGGCTACTAGATCAGATTTGTGAAAAAGGAAGCATACTTACAGGGGATTTTATAAAAATATTTTAGACAGTTTATTTACTCATTCTTTTATTCATTCATTAATTTATTCAGTTCTTTGATTGAGCACATCCTATACAAAGGACACAACATTAAATACAGCAAACTATACAGAGATGAATGTGACAGGACCTCTACCATTAGGAAGTTTAACATTATCTAGAACTGAATTTGAACTAATATGTAACTGGTAGTGAAATATTTGGACCATTTAAAACAAAGATGAATAGTTCTGTTACAAAAGCTTATATTCTTGTATGACAGAAAGATGTCTCTGAAATGAACAGATTTTTGTCTCCGAAATAATATCAGTTATCTATTGTTATGTAACAACTTATCCTAAAATGTAGCAGGATATTACAACAAACATTTTGTATCTCTCACATTTTCTGAGGATCAGGAATCTAGGAGTGGTTTAGCTGGTTTTTTCTTTTTGTTTTGGCTCAGGTCTCTCATGAGGTTGCAGGCAAGCTCTTAGACAGGGCTGCAGTCATCTGAAAGCTTGACTGGGGTGAGTTGATGGCCCACTCACACAGCTGTGGACTGTGGAGGGGACGCCTCAATTCCTTGCTGGCTTTTGACAGAAGGACTTGGTTCCTGTCATATAGGCCTTTCCCCAGGGCTACTCTGGATGTGGCAGTTGGCACCCCCAGAGCAAGCAATCCAAGAGAAGAAGCAAGGAGGACACCGCGGTGACTTTTATGACCCAGTCTCCCCAAGCGACAGTCTGGCACTCTGCTCTCCTCTGTTCCTTAAAAGTGAGTCACTAAGTCCAGCCCATTGGCAAGGTGAGGAGGATTAGACTGTCTCTTTAAAGGTGGAGTATCAAAGCCTTCACAGACATATTCAAAACTACCACTGCAGTGATGTTAATGTCTCACTTGATAGTTTATTTGCCTTTTTTTGCATCTAGTAGAACTCTGTGATTGCATGTACTTGCTACTTTTTTGTTGGTAACTTTTTAATCATACATTTTTTATTTCCTGGTTTAAAAAGTAATACATGTTAATTATAGATTATTTAATAAGATAAACAAATATGAAAAATATGAATCACCCATACCTTATTCTACAAACCAGATATAACCACATTTAACATGCTTTTGGTTTGTAGTATATATTACTACATACATAAATGTATATATACAGTAATAGTATATATTCATATAAAAACATCTATATTATCTTATAGATAGTACACTTTTGGATATTTGTATCTATATTCTTATCTTAACATAAGGAGAATTTACTCTTAATATTTATTAGAAAACCATTCTAAGAGCTACATTACATTCTGTTTTTCCTTCTATAATCTTTTTTTCTATTTTTAAACATTAGGCTATTTACTTCCTTTTATCACAATAAATAATAGTCATCTTTACATAGTATCTATGTACATCTGATTATTTTCGTATAAGATCCTACAAGTAAAATTATAGGGTGAACTTACTACTAAATTTGCTCTCAAAGAAAGTTATAATCATTTGTATCTCTTTTGTTGTTTAGTCGCTAAGTCATGTCCCACTCTTTTTATGACTCCATGGACTGTAGCCCACCAGGTTCCTCTGTCCATGGAATTTCCCAGGCAAGAATACTGGAGTGGGTTGCCATTTCTGTCTCCAGGGGATATTCCCAACCCAAAGATCAAACCCAGGTCTCTTGCATTAGCAGGCAGATTTTTTGCCACTGAGCCATGAGGAAAGGCCAGTAGTCTGAGCACAGTACATCTTACTGTAATTTGTTGAGTATTTAATATTATCATTTTTTCATCTTTTTAATAGACCAATTTCACTTTCTTACTTTGCATTTTGTTGACATACCAGTTATTTTATTGCCTCTCTGTTATAAATTCACTTTTTGTTGTTGGCTCTGTGAAACTGGACGTGGAAACCATTATTTATTTATTTTCGGGCTAGGCTTTACTGGGGCCCCAGCTGCAGCAGGAGAGAGCATTGAAATACGCTTCCTTTGCAGCCTACGTGATATCATACTTAGCCAGTAGAGGGCGCTGGATAAGCACTGCAGGAGGAAGCAGGTCTTCTGATTCGTAGGGGCTGGCATGCCAGGTTCCCGGGAAGCTGACTTTCTTCCCCCGGGGCTCCTCGCAGAATGGTTTCTTCAGCGCTAGTTGCCTGTGGGGTGCAGGTTTCTTTAGCATTTGCTCCCGCAACCCCTTTTGTAGCTCTTGATTTGGTTTGTGGTGGCACAGCCTGGAGTCCCTTACAGTCCTGTGCTCTAACTCAGATCATTACTCTCCACACCTCACCTTGGTGCTCGCTCCCAGAGAGTGCTCTGTGGGGCTGACCATCTAGTAAACCCATCTCTGTCCCATGCAGCCTCAAAGATGCCACAGCCCACGGCATACATAGAGTTGTACTAGGTTCCTACAGAGATGGTTCCCGCAGCTCACAGTCCCAGCAGCACTGGCTGCAGCGCCCCTGGCTTCATCCGGGTGCCTACCCCTCAGCCTCAGCTTACCTGTTCTCCAGACTTTTTTTCCTGCAGCCCTCCAGACACGGACACTGTGTGATCTGGCCTTGCGCCCACAGAGAAGCCCCTGTGCTCACTTGCCCACTGGATCCACACTCCAGAGGGTTGTTTCTGCTTATCCTACGCCTATGGCCCTGCTGTGTCCTGGGAGCAGAGGACGTTTCCTCTATGCAATGGGCTGCAGCCACACCTTCTTCAGTGCATTTCAACTCTTTACTCCAAGCTTTTCCGTAGTTGGGTATTCTTCCTCAGACGAGGGTACCCTTTAGAGTTCCCTTTCCATTTCCTATTACCACAGCTAAATAGTTCTTTATATTAAATTATAACCCCCATTTAAATGACTGTGTGATTTCTGTCTCCTCATTAGACACAGACTAATACCACCCATCACTATTAAGATACAACTTTTCCCACACACTTAGTAGCTATTTGCATTTTCTCTTCTGCAATTTTATTTTTCAAACCATGCGTCTTATTATTTTTTTTTCCATTTTGTAGACTTTCAAGATATTAAAGATAAATCTTTTGTCATGTTTATGGTGGATACTTGAGACTACTTTAAATAAGTATACTGAGTTTTAACCACTACATTTGCTTTATTTTAGTGAGTTGAGACCTTCTTATTAACTCATAGATAAAAGGATAAAGAAAACTGGGTTTACTACACTCCACCTTATCCTATAGTATGTGTAATACAATCAGTTTAATCCAATGCTTATTCAGTTCAGTTCAGTCACTCAGTTGTGTCCGACTTCTTGCGACCCCATGGACTGCAGCACGCCAGGCCTCCCTGTCCATCACCAACTCCTGGAGTTCACTCAAATTCATGTCCATTCAGTTGGTGAGTCCATTGAGTCCCATGCTTATGAGGAATGCAAATAGAACTAGTAGTAGAATGCAAAAAAGCTGCATAAATCTCCATTTTAATACAGAGTTCATAAGTAAAATCACAGGTGATACTTGTGGCATTCGCAGTGCTTTTCAGACTGGTGAAGTGGACTTGAAGGACCTTGAGCCCTGTCTTGTAGAATGAGTTATTTTGGAGAAAAAAACAGAGCTCGACATTTCCTGCCCAACTTCAGATCCCACAGCTTCGCATTATCTTCTGTATTCATTCAGCAACAAATTTGGTTATCATGGATCAAGTCTTAGCCTAGCTGATGAAATACATTAAATCTCTGTGATATGTTTGTTTGGAAAAATAAAGAAAACTAGTTCAATTGACTTAAGAAAAATCTTAAGAACACTTTTGAAATTCATCAGTAGAACAGAAGGGGAAAAAAGAAGGGCTCGGGTTGAGAGAATTATGATTTGGATTTCTTAACAGAGTCCATAACGTTTTCTGTCCCAAAGGACAGGTAGCTCTGATGTTATAGATAGCTCAAAGGACCGAAAGACACTCCTAGGTTTTATGAAAAGGCTAGAGTTTAAGAAACTGTGAGATACCATCACCATCAGATTTCTTGGTGGGATAATAATGGGCTGATATTTTATTTCAAGAGCTGGAAGCTGTTACTTCTGAATCATTTCTGAGAGCTAGTTGATGATAGTTCTCTTGACAGTTGAAGTTAAATAAGCTTAAGCTACATGGTATCTTAAAATACCATTTAAATTCAAGTTCACTGAGTGTTTTACTCTAAAAACTATTTGGAATACATAGTATCCGAGCTTATTTTAGTTACTGAAACTAAATTCAAGTTTCTTTCAGTCCAACTGTGAATCCAACCTAACCTCTTCACTTCAGAGAGAGACAAGCCGTAGATTCAATTTCCTATAGATTCAAGTTCACATATTTTTTTTTTAATGCAAGTATAGAATTTATGCACTGAAATAGCACTAAAACCTTCTAATTTTGTAGAAGTGTCTTAGCAATAGTGACTTGTACTGCTAAACTGTTGTCTCTGTTTTTACTACCCGTTTACTTCGAAGATATTTCAGTATGATTGCCTTTTCTGTACTGAATCTGAAAATAAGGAGAAAGAGTATTAACCATTGGACACATTTCGTGCATTGAACCTACTAAGGAACCAAACACCCAGTGTGCAAGCTCTTGACTTACTTTGCTACTGTCCTTTGGATCTCTCTTTTTTCTTCTTCATTTAATCTTTGAAGGATGGATTCCAGGAGAGAAAAATGAAAGTTAATATACTGAGCCACCTGAAAGAAAAAACAAAAAGGTAGAGCATTTGTGTGAGAGGTACTGGGACAGGAGAGCTCAAAGACAGATTCAGGGCAATGGCATCCATACATCACTGCTAATTTCTTCGGCATCTTTATCCATGAGGAAAATGCGAGCATTTGTTTTGGACGGTCCCTGTAGGAGTCTATGCAGCAGCGGAATGTCTGTCTTCTTTAGCCGTTTCTGCTCTGCAAATGAAAATAAGAATCAGCTATAGTCAGGAGGCCATCCTAGAGAAGAAAAGGAACATAATCTGGCCATTCATTTTGCTTCTTCTGCTTACTTTGTAAAACCTATAAAGAAGAGGAGTTGTTTCACTCACTCAAAAAAGCAAGTGGAAATTAAAACCTTTAAATGAACTGAAAATAGACTTTCTCTTGCTATCCTTTGGGATTTGACTTTCCATCTCAGAACTCTAAACTTGCCTTTGGTTTGGATGTTCAGACAAATCTGCCGTCCCATTTATGCCTTTGCAAAACTTAAAAACATTCATTCAATAAATTTTATTGATCTTTCCTAGTTCCATTAATATAATTCTATCCTTCTAGTAGCTCAGATCCAAAACTTTGTAATTATCTTCAATTCTTCATTTCCCTCTCACCCCACATCCAATCTTTGGATTTTCTTTAAAACATATATTCTGAATTGTTATTTACATTAGGGGTATTTTTTATTATTTCATTCATCTATTGGCTTCAGCCATAATAATGACATGAGAAAGAAAACAACTTCCAATTTGGTATATTCCCAGAACTTCAAATTTCCAAAAGTTATAAACACTTCTACCACAAAATATTTCTAATTTTTTGCCTAAGTAGTTTCGCACCTGTGATTTCATCTTTATCAGAATGAAGCATGAACAGGACACAGTGCCCTTACAATCATTTTCTTTCCTCCTTCCTTTCTCAAATAATTTTTGAGTTCTTACTATATACCAGGCCTTGTTCTCTGTGCTGGGCACACTACAGAAGAGAGCAGAGTAAAATCACTTCTCTCATGGCCCTTACACTCATGGAGAGGATGGTGATAAGGAAGACACAGTAATAAAACCTATCATATATAGTGATAAGTATGCAGGGGGAAAGTTACTCAAGGAAGGGGATAGAAAGTGTGCGTGTGTGTGTGCATATGTATATGCAGGTGAAAGGTTTTAAATTATTGATAGAATGGCTGAGGAAGGCCTCACCGAAGATGTAATATTTGAGCAAAGACCTGAAGGAGATGAGAGAGGAATCGTGAAGCTATACTTCCCTGGTGGTTCAGACAGTTAAGCGTCTGTCTACAATGTGGGAGACCCAGGTTCGATCCCTGGGTCAGGAAGTTCCCTGGAGAAGGAAATGGCAATCCACTCCAGTACTATTGCCTGGACAATCCCATGGACAGAGGAGCCTACAGTCCATGGGGTCACGAAGAGTCAGACACGACTGAGCGATCTTCACCATAATTCACCATAAGCTAGAAGCTAAGTCGCTTCAGTGGTGTCCGACTCTGTGCGACCCCATAGACGGCAGCCCCCAAGGCTCCCCCGTCCCTGGGATTCTCCAGGAAAGAACGCTGGAGTGGGTTGCCATTTCCTTCTCCAATGCATGAAAGTGAAAAGTGAAAGTGAAGTCGCTCAGCCATGTCCGACTCCTAGCTACCCCGTCGACTGCAGCCCACCAGGCTCCTCCGTCCATGGGATTTTCCAGGCAAGAGTACTGGAGTGGGGTGCCATTGCCTTCTCCGATTTAGGGACCGTGTGTGTCAAAAGAATAAGTAAGTAAACTGAGCACCCATGAAGTCAGTACATGCCTAAAGATATCGAAGAGCTTCTCTTGTGGCTCAGACGGTAAAGCGTCTGCCTACAATGCAGGAGACCCGGTTCGATCCCTAGGTTGGGAAGGTCTGGAGAAGGAAATGGAAATCCACTCCAGTACTCTTGCCTGGAAAATCCCATGGATGGAGGAGCCTGGTAGGCTACAGTCCACGGGGTCTCAAAGAGTCAGGCACGACTGAGCGATTTCACTTCACTTCACTTCAAAGATGTTGAAGAGCACCTAGGGAACAAGGTGGCTGATATGGAGATGAGGAGAGGGCTATTAAATGATGAAGAGAAGAGGTAATGGGACCAGCACAAAGATTTTGACTTTGCTGTGAGAAGGGAGACAATTGGAGGATCTGAGAAGTGGTACGACACAGTCTGACTTACACGGTTAAAGAATTGCCTGCTCTGTTGAAGTAGACTGAGGGGAAAAAGGTAGCCCAGTCAGTCCCTTCTCTGGTATCATGTGTTTCTTTGGGCTTTTAAAAGTTCCAAGGGTCAGAACTGTTCTCATCCCCTGGACTGGACTTTTCCAGGAAAAAAATGCAAGACAGGGTCCAGAACTTAGAAGCCCAGCTTCCCCACAACTAGTCATATGATTCATTACCGGGTCCACAGAGTCAGTGTTTGCTGCTTCAATTCCTCTATGATTTCTGAATCAATGGGGAACCTTGATAATTCAGCTCCTCTCATTAACCCACCAGAACCCTCTTTTTAAAAAATAAATTAATTACTTTTAATTGAAGGCAATATTGTGGTGGTTTTTGCCATACATGGACATGAGTCAGCCTTGGGTATACATGTATGTGTCCCCCATCCAGAACCCCCCTCCCACCTCCCACCCCATCCCATCCCTCTGGGCTGTCCCAGTGCACTGGCTTTGAGTGCCTTGTTTCATGCATCAAACTTGGACTGGTCATCTATTTCACATATGGCAATATACATGTTTCAATGCTATTCTCTCAAATCATCCCACCCTCTCCCTCTCCCATAGAGTCCAAAAATCTGTTCTTTATATCTTTGTCTCTTTTGCTGTCTTGCATATAGGGTCGTCATTACCATCTTTTAAAATTCCATATATATGTGCTAACATACTGTATTGGTGTTTTTCTTTCTGGCTTACTTCACTCTGTATAATAGGCTCCAGTTTCATCCGCCTCATTAGAACTGATTCAAATGCATTCTTTTTAATAGCTGAGTAATACTCCATCATGTATATGTACCACAGCTTTCTTATCCATTCATCTGCTGATGAACATCTAGGTTGCTTCGATGTCCTAGCTGTTGTAAATAGTGCTGTGATGAATACTAGGGTACAAGAGTCTCTTTCAAGTCTGGTTTCCTCAATGTGGATGCCCAGCCGTGGGATTGCTGGGTCATACTGCAGAACCCTCTTTCGAACTTTACATCTTATGTTAACTTGGGTTTGCATCCTCAATTTGTTTTATGCTTGATAATATAAAACAATGTTTCTTACTTCATGGTCACCTGGGATAATTATTAGAAATATATATTCCCAGACTGTCCTCAGATCTGGAGGGGCTTGAGAATTTGTATTTTAAATGAACTCTCCAGGTCATTCTGAAGTGTGCCTCAATTTGAGAAACACTGTTATAGATCATGGGCTTAGCAGATAAAAGGTTTTAAAAGTACACTAATCTATTTTCCACATTACTACCCAAACAGGTGCTCTATGCTCCATTCTTTTCTCTATTCTTAGTCCCTAAAAAGGTCTTAGTTATGATTACCTTCAGTTCTGGATTTCATGTATAAGAAATGTGATTTTCACAGGTAAAATGTAAAGAACTATGGTTTTATAGTAAAAATAGGCTTCTTTTTTTCTGATTTTAAAATAATATGCATGTTGTGAGAGGGGAAAGGAGGTTATGTAGGTCAAAGGGTACAAATTTTCAGTTATTAGAAGAACAAATTCTGAGGATCTCATGTACACTTGAAAGTTGCTGAGAGTAGATCTTAAGCATTCTTAGCCCAAGAAAAAAAAAGTTAACTATGTGAGCTCATAGATGTGTTGATTATCTTGATCACGGCAATCAGTCCACAGTGTATATGCATATTAAATCATGTTGTACACTTTAAATATATTCAATTATATTTGTCAATTATCCTAATTATTCATCAATAAAGTTAAAAACCTTTATATACTGTTGTAATTATGAGGAAAAGCACAAGGCAGAAAGTAAAAATTCCCTGGAATCCTAGAACTCTGAGATAAGCAGCATTTGAGAGGACACCCCTCCATATGTCTCTTTAGGTACACACACAGACAATACATAAAAGTGGTCATATCACACTTGCTATTTTTATTGTACACATTTAAAAAAATCAAAGTTTATTTTTTGCTTTTTTTCTTTTATGCTTTTTCTTCTTCCCATTGTCTTTTCTGTATCTTCCCAGTCCCCTAACCAAACAATCAATGTTAATGGCTTGGTATTTATCTTTCCATACCTTTCTCCCTAATCATATACTCATATAAACCACATATTTAAATAGGGATTTATAATTCTTTTAAAAAAATGAAGTCATTCTCTATACATTTATAGGCATGTTTCATTTTTAATAAATATGTGTTGTAAAGTTCCCTCATTCAACTGGTACAGATCTAACTCATTTCATTATAGCTGCATATTAATCATGTATTAAATCATTCTTCTATGATGGGTAACTTTGCCTTTAGCTTTCTATCATTATAAATAACCTTGCATATAAATCTGTAGATAATAGTGCTTTGATTTATGTGAAACAGATTCTCACCAGTGGATTTGCTGGGCTAAGGAATATGTAGATTTTTAATAAATATTGTTCAAATGAGTTCCAAGAGAGTAGGAGTCAGATCTTCACCAGAATTGCATGAACATACTCTTTTACTCTTATCCGTGCCAGCCAGTAGGTGGAATCAGATAAAAGATAACATGGCATTGTGGGTTGAATATACACGTCCTTGACCTTTGCATTTCCTTTAATACTTGCATTCCCTTAAGTTTTAGACTTTCCTAAAAATATTTACAGGTTGTTATTCTCTGAACTGCTTTATCATACTTCTTTGTATTTTTATTGGACTGGTTGCCTTTTCACTATCACTTTGCAAGAACTTTTTGATACTGTAGGTATTAATCTTTCATCTGATAGTCTTCATAATCTTTTGTTTGTATCTTTTACATTTTATACAGTCCAGTATTTTTATCTTGTAGTTTTCTCCTAAACAACCAGAATGAATATACACACACACACTCAGAACTTTCAAAAATTTATATATATCTATATCTATCTCTCTCTATATATATATTTCTTATATTTAAGCTTTCAATTTATAAGGACTTCAATTTTATATATGTTTGGATATCCAATTTCCATTTTCTTATAGTTGTTCTGGATCAAAATGTATTATTTTATGTATTCAATTTCTGGCTCAAGCGATCAGACACTTAAATTACAACCTGAGCCATTCCTATAATTTAACTTCAAAATTTTTCAGTTTTAATGATGGCCATTCTGGCTGGTATGAGGTGATATCTCATTGTAGTTTTGATTTGTATTTGTTTAATAATTAACGATGTTGAACATCTTTTCATGTGCCTATTGGTTGTCCGTATGTCTTCTTTGGAGGAATGTCTGTTTAGGTCCTCTGCCCATTTTTTGAGTGGGCTGTTTGTTTTGATGCTGTTAAACATCATGAGTTGTTTGCAATTTTGGGAGGCTAATCTTGTATCATTCACATCATTTGCAAACATTTTCTCCCAATCAGTGGGATATAGTTTTGTTTATTGTTTCCTTTGCTGTGAAAAAACTTTTGTTTAAGTAGGTCCCATTGTTCATTTTTGTTTTTATTTCCAATATTCTTTGAAAAAGATATTGCTGTGATTTATGTCAGAGAGTGTTCTGCCTATGTTTTACTCTAGGAGTTTTATAGTATGCAATCTCACATTTAGGTCTTAAATCCATTTTGAACTTATTTTTGTATATGGAGTTAAAGAATGATCTAACTTTTTTCTTTCTTTCTTTTTTTCACATTTAACTGTCCCTTTTCCCCAGCACCATTTGTTGAAGAGACTGTCTCCAACATTGTGTAGTCTTGCCTCCTTTGTCATAGATTAATTGACAATAGGTGCAAGGGTTTATTTCTGGGTTTTCTATTTTAAGGCTTTCAAAAATTTCATTTCAATATTGCCTTAGGGTTTCTCTAATCCATCTTTTACTCTTTGCTCCTAGCACCCCACACACAGTCTCTTCCCAAGGTCCTGATGCTAACTTTTACCCCACCACATAGTTCTGCACATTTTTCTCTAGCGAGGAAGAGGAACACTCCCACAATGTGTCAGAAAGAGGTAATGTTAAGAAAGAGGTAACAATGAGATCAGGGAGTAATGGTATGTAATGGTGACTCTAGTAAAAGCTAGAATGATAAGGGGAAGTGAAAAAAAAAAAAAGGAGTACAAAGATCAACAACTGAAATGTCTGCAATTCCTGGGAATCTTCCCCTATTCGCCAGGGCTATTTGATCACCATTCAGATAGTTTACTGCCTGGCCAACAAGCAAAGTCTTTTGTGTTAAGCTCTTCTAGGATCCCTTATTCTTAGATTGTCTTCCTTTGAAACTGTGAAGGATGAATAATGTAAAACACTCCACCTCTCTTCTTTCTTTCTTCCCTCCCTCCTTTTCTTCTGCAGAAAGAGGTACACTGCTTTTCTGCCTTATTAATGGGCAGGAAACACATGCAGTCACATAAGAATAACCAAGTTTTCTTACCTCCTGTTGCAAAAATAATGTAAAGTGCAAAATCCTGGGCACTATTTTCAATCTGTCAATGGAAAAAAATGAACAGACATGAATTCTTTGTTAGTGTTTTCTAAGCCAACCAGATCCAGATTACGTATCTGTTTCTTCACTTTAATTTTTCACTTTCCTATATAAAATCTTCTCTGCTCCCTGGGGATAAGGTAATTTCTCAATGCAGTTACTAAAAGATGTTATATAGTTGTCTTTTGGTATCTGCTGTGGATACCAAAATCCACATATACTCTAGTCCCTGAGTTGGCCTTTTGTACTGTCAGGACTGCATTCATGGATTCAACCAACCATGTATTGTAAACAGTAATATATGCATTGAAGAAAAAAATCCATGTATATGAATATGTATGGCTGAGTCCCTTTGCTGTTTACCTGAAACTATCACAACATTGTTACTTGGCTATATCCCAATACAAAATAAAAAGTTAACAAAAAATCCATATTTAAATAGACCCATGGCGTTCAAACAGGTGTTTTTCAAGAGTCAACTATACATAGGAAAGAATTTTTTGGAACTGAATATTTAATTTAGATATACATGCTTTTATGTCTTTTTCAGAAAAATCCATTTATGTGTTTACAATTAAATTATACACAAGATATTTATAGTTCAGTTCACTGATAAAGATTACCTTAAATTTTTGGAGAATTTGCTTTATTACTTCTTCAGTTCTCATATTACTGTTTACTCTGACCTTAGTTTCTGATCCAAAGGCTGGAGTGAAAATTGACGTCTAGAAGGAAAAAAAAAAAGATTTTTGTAATTTTAAGGACATATGTGACAAACTAACAAGAGTCTGTCTCTTGAATCTGGCCTTCCTTTGCACAAAAAATCCAAGATCGTGAGTTTAAAATTTTGCTTTCTTATTTTTACTTTCTTTGTTTTGGTTGTTGAGTATTATGTATGCCTTTAAGCAGCTTTATATTGTTTCTAGAGTAAGTTAGGTAAAGCGTCGTTTGAGAATATTTGAAATATTTTCATTAGATAATCATCCTATTCTTTACTGTAATTTAAGATTTCAAAATTCCCTCCTGTTTGGGAGTAATTGTTCTAAATTGTTTTTATTTGAACCATATGAAATCATTCCTTTTCAGTTGGTCAGAAATGGTCGAGTGTTGGCAATTTCATGTGATTTAGCATAAATCTCAACTGAGGATTTGGGTAAAAGTGCTGCTAATTGACCATTTAGAACAATGTTTCTCACAAGTTGCTCTAATCAATAGTCGGCCCTTTAGATAAAATTTGGTAAACAGCTGCCATGATCCAATAAATCTGATACATCTCTCTTGGGGATTAGTAATGCACCATAAAAACTATAAGAAACATATAACCATACATTTTTTACTCATAATTTTATTCCTATTTTAAAATAAAATCCTGAGAGAGATGAAAAAATTAAATGGAAAATTCCAGAAATAATTCACACATTTTAAATTGTGTGCCGTTCTTTTTTTTTTTAAGTTTTTTTTTTTTTTTTAATATGGACCACTTTTAAAGTCTTTATTGACTTTGTTACAATATTGTTTCTGTTTTCTGTTTTTTTTTTTTTTTTGCCGCAGGCATGTGGGATCTTAGATACTTGACTAGGGATCAAACCCACACCCCCTGCATTGGAAGGCGAAGTCTTAAGCACTGGACTGCCAGGGAAGTCCCTGTGTGGCAATCAGAAAGTGTGTTGAAAGTGTTAGTTGCTCAGTAGTGTCCAACTCTGCAATTCCATGGACTGTAGCCCACCAGGGTCCTCTGTCCATGGGATTCTCCAGGCAAGAATACTGGAGTAGGTTGCTGTTCCCTTCTCTAGGGGATCTTCCTGACCCAGTGATTGAACCTGGATCTCCTGCATTTCAGGCAGATTCTTTACCATCTGAGCCACCAGGGAAACCATTCTGAGTAGCATGATGAAATCTTGCACCATCCTACTCCACCCTGCCAATATCCCCAACCACTGACAATGTCTGCTTCTGACAGACATCTATCAACTTCATCACAGCCTGATGGTCCAGGATCCTCCTTCTGATATATTATCAGAAGGTCATTAGTAGCCTAATGCTGCATCACAATGCCTATGTCATTTACCTCACTTTATCTTATCACATCATAGGCATTTTATCATCTACTGCCCTTATAAAATTGAATACAGTACGGCAAGATATTTTGAAAGAGAGGGAGGAAAAGACCACATCCACATAACATTTTTACACTATATTATTATAATTATTCTACTTTATTGTTAAATATTGTTGTAACAACAATCTCTTATTTTACCTAATTTATAAGTTAACCTTTATCATAGGTATGTATGTATAGGAAAGAACATAGTATATATAGAATTCAGTACTATCCTTGGTTTGAGGCATCAACTGGGGGTCTTGGAACGTATTCCCTTGGGACTATGTATCACAATCTAAGCCTCTAATAAGTGTGTTATTCAATATTGGCATTATCAAGAGCTTTCATGATATAAAAACATATCTTACAACTATTTCAACTTAAATTCCTAGATGCCCATCATTGCATACCCATTGATAGGGTGCTTTGGGTTTTGGGGTTTCATTTTCTGCTAGTTATTATACTGTAGTGAATGACATTTGTATGAAATATCTTTAGTTTCACTTGATCTCTTTCAATCAACAGCAATGACACTAATGTAAACTGAGTTCTTTTGTGCAGACACTATGCTAAGTGCTAAATTCATCTCATTCCACTTAATCCCATGAATAGCCTTGTAAAGAAGGAAGGATGAAAGCTAAGAGATTGAGATTTTTCATTTGCTCAGCAAGAATTTGCAATCAAGTCATCAAATTGCAAAGACCAAGAATTTTAATTATGATGCTGTGCTGCCAACCTAGTGCCAATTTCATTCTTAGTACTGCGAACTAATCTGGAAGCTGCTCATTTGGAAACACGTGGCTTTCACAGCCTTTCTTAACACAAACCACCCTACATGTGCTGATGACATACAGCATAATTCTGAAGAGAAGAAACCAGGCCTATCGGGAGTTGCGTATCTGTAGGGGACTGTCAAAACTATGTTTTGGCCAGGGAGGAAATTCTTGAGACAGAAAAATCTCTAATTTGAACCAAAAATTCACAAGGGAGATTTCTCCCCACCAGTCTCCAAAGAGACATATGGATAGCCTTCTAAGGGAGGAAGAAGGAAAAAGGTAGAAAACCTTCTAAGGAAAAAGCTTATGATGAATGAATTAATATTTTGTATGAAAGAGCTTAAAATGGTGCCTCACATAGAGTGGTTTTAAAGTATTTATTAAATGAATGGATGAATGATTGCTAAAATACATGACATAAAAAATTTGAGTTCTAGAAAAAAATGATCTATTTCCTACCTTCAGCCAAGTTAAATATCTTATAAATATTACATAAAGGCACATATAAGTTCAACACATATTAAGTGAAAAAGTCAGAATACAAATTATATAAACTATAATTGCTACTGCTGCTAAGTCGCTTCAGTCATGTCCGACTCTGTGCCACCCCATAGACGGCAGCCCATCAGGCTCCCCTGTCCCTGGGATTCTCCAGGCAAGAATACTGGAGTAGGTTGCAATTTCCTTCTCCAATGCATGAAAGTGAAGAGTGAAAGTGAAGTCCCTCAGTCATGTCCGACTCTTAGCGACCTCATGGACTGCAGCCCACCAGGCTCCTCCGTCCATGGGATTTTCCAGGCAAGAGTACTAGAGTGGGGTACCATTGCCTTCTCTGAAACTATAATTGCACTTGTGTAAAAAGTGATATGTATATTATATGTGTAAGACCTGGAATTAGAAATTTAACTGATCAGAATAAACAGGGCTATAGCTGACTTGATCCTTTTATTTCAAATTTAATGTTTGAATGTACTTTGAACCAATATCTTTTGTAGCACTTACATGATTCTAATGGCATTTATGGATGTATTGGTTTCTTTGCCCAAGCGCTGAGCTCCATGCTGACATAGGCACTAGCTGAGCCATCTGTATATCTCCAGTGTGTATCATAGGGTCTGCCACTTAGGGCTGACCAATCATGCTGGTTAAGAACTTGGGTTCTGGCATCAGACAAAGCTGGATTTGAGTTCAGAGTTGGTACTTAAAAGCAGTGTGACCTGTGACAAATTGTGTAACCTCTGTGAATTTCTGTGAATCCGAGGTGATCAAAGCAGTCAATCAATCCTGAAATCACCATGAATATTCATTGGAAGGGCTGATGCTGAAGCTCCAACACTTTGGCCATCTGATGTGAAGCGCCAACTCATTGGAAAAGACCCTGATGATGAGAAAGATTGAAGGCAGGAGGAGAAGGGGATGACAGAGGATAAGATGGTTGGATGGCATCACTGACTCAGTAAACATGAGTTTGAGCAAACTCTGGGAGATGGTGAAGGACAGGGAAACCTGGAGTACTGCAGTCCATGGGGTTGCAAAGAGGTGGACTGGTGACTGGTGACTGAACAACAACTGTGAACCTCAGTTAACTCATATGTAAAATAGGGGAAATAATAGTATCTACTTCATATAGTTATGTTTTAGTGAGTAATGAGATAAGCCAGCAAAACAATTTCATGCCAAATAAACAGAGAGTAGCCAGTAATAATAGCAGTAGTATATCTGATAGTATTGTAAGTTTGAATTGTAAATTCAATTCAGTGATATTGTTAGCACAATAGACAGCATTCTTTCAAACGACATTAATGGAATTGTAACTCACTTCATGGTTGTAAAAGTGTCCATTAATAGAGGCCCTATGCTTCTGTCTGTCTTTTCTGTCCATCGTCAGAGGCGTCATCCTTTTCCTCACCAGGGTGGCTTCACTCATAGTTCTATAGAGTAATGGAGATTCAGGCTCTTCGTTTGCATGAGGCTTCAGAGTGCTACTGTGATAAGATAAATAGTCTGGGAAGAATAAAGGTTATAAACCCATATAATTTAGCTGCTCATCTCTTTGCATCATGGATGGATTAGTATTAATAAGTAATTATGTGGCTAAGCAATGAACTAAAATTCTTTTAAACAGAAAATAGCAATGATCTTGTTTAAGAATAGGGACATCTGGTGACACTTGTGTTCCATTTTACCTTGGAATCTTAATTTAATTGTAGTTAGAGTATAAGCAAGTGATGTTTCATCTTTCTCTAGCACTGGTGCTAAATACAAATAGATTTTTATTAGTGTCAAGATATTGGGATTCCCCTGTGTTGAAATGAGTGTTGTCAATGGATTAATTATTAATATAAGGATCCTCATATAAAAGATGCCAAAAGGCCATAGGACAAAACTAAGGAAGTCCTGGTAGGAGCATCATGTTTGTTGTAGAATATGAGTTGTTAAAGGACAGTAGAGGGGATGAATTGAGAATGCTTTGAAAAAAATTAGTTACACATTGGAAGTTGCTGGTAGCTTCATGAAGATAATACCAGCATGATACCCTTGTTCAGTCTGAAATCAGCTTGGTAATATCACCATTCCAGAAATGTGAACCCCACTCCAGTCTCAGTCATCAGCTCCTCCTTGGATCTCTATATACCATATAAAAATGAAAATCCATGTAAAATACAAACTATCATGCCTGTCTCAGTAAATGACAGAAAACTAATAGTATTATATCATTGTTGTTATGATTACTGATGTCACAAGTCATAGGAGCTGGCATTTTCCCTTGGTTTGTCAAATTTGATATGAACTCATTTGATGTTTAAGGAGATTTCTCTCTTTTTTTAAACTTGTTATTTTATATTGGAATATAGCCGATTAACAATGTTGTGATTGTTTCAGGTACACAGCAGAGCAACTCAGCCATATAAAGGCTTAAAACAACTCTATCAAATATAACAAACCCAGCATATCTGCCTCTGAGAAGCCATGTCATATTAAGTATTAACTAAAATGTTTAGCTTCTCAAAAGATGTAGAATTCAACCTGAAGGGCTTGGTCTTAACATAAAAAACTACTGAGTGTTATAAATGATCCTAATCCTTGGGGGGAAATACTGAACAATTTTATGTATGAAAAACTTTATTCAAACCATTCATTCTCCCTTATCTAATAAAGCTAAGTGACTTAATACATTTTTTTAAAATAATGCTTTTATATAGCAAAGTAAGGTTCTTAAACATTATATGAGCACTGTAGTGACTTAAGTTGGTATGCTCCTAAGATATATTTTTTAAATATAAAATAAGAGTTTAATAAGTAATGGTATATAAAATGTTATATTTTAGAAAAGCATTTAGGATTCATGCATTGTATTAGCTAAAAGAGTCTCCTCATAATAAGAGTTTGATACTGACCTTCCTGGGAACCTGTTCCTCCAGTCACTGGAATCTGATCCCTGTCCAAGTCACTAATGCGATAAAGATCATCAAATTGTCCCCAGCGTGTCATTCCCCTGAAAAGTAATAAATTGTGTAAGTGATATCAATTATATTCATCAAAGGGCCTATCATAGTTTCCAGATTTACAGTATTAATACAGGACCATGGGCCTCTGTGGGTAGACACACCAGCCTAAATTATAACAATCTTTATATTATTAAAACAATATCTATACCAGAGTAGTCAACATACATTTTAATTAATTCTTGTACTGATTCTTAGCATGTTTTGACACAATATTTTAGTTACATACTGAAACACGCAATTATATAGATTCTGTAAAATGTACAGAATATGTAGAAACCAACAGAATCCATTCTTATACAGATACCTCACTATGCTGTTCAGTGAATTTAGATACAAAAGTGTTTATTCTAACTTGCATTGAGCTCCCATTGCATTCAAAGCATTTTAAGGTAAAGTGATTCCAGTATAATAAGATACAAAACCTATCTTAAAGACCCTTGAGCACTGCAAAGAATTCAATTTATAAAGCAGGAAAATCTCTGGGAAAGACTCCTTTTCTGGGACGTCATGATTTATAAAGTGTACTATTAATTTTCAATGCATTCTAATGCCCAGAAAAAATAAAACTGGGCAACTGCTTATCTTTACCAGTTGGACCAAGGCTCATTTTTTATTTTCTTCCTGGCTTTAAATAAGTTACTTATTTTCTCTGTGCATTAGTGTTCTCACCTGTAAAATGGGGATGAACATAGAGTGAGGTAGGATAGGACTGTTGAGAAGATGAAAGAGTTAATTTATGTAAAACCCTTGAAAAAGTGCCCAACACACAGTAAGAACTCAAAATATGTGTTAAAGAAACAACCGTGGTTGGCTTAATCTTCATTGTCATCCTCATCACAGTCCCCATCATCTATATGTATTTCATGGTGGGTCTGGAGCCATTAGGGATCCAAGGTATTCCTAGATCTCTCTAGGTTAGTAGATAACTATCATATCTGGGACTAGTCTTAGCTCTTACTAAGAGTCTCTTCCAATGTCTGTTTTCCTTATGGCCAAAAAATATTAACCCGTAGGGAGTTGGTGACATTAATTCTACCCACATGTCACTGGTAGCAACAACAACACAACGTGCTTATTCATACTAATGGTGCTAAATATGAATAAACATGATCCTTTTCTTCTGTGACCTTTGAATTCCTTTGGAGTCTTTTACAACTTCTATATCAAGTCTCACAATAATAGCCTTGTGACATAGATAAGATAATCCTAATATACTGATTTATTAATTTTCCATTAAGCTCTACCATCCAGGATATAGCCAGTCAAAACAAATGTCCTAGAAGTTCAAAAACTTGACTTAGTAACTTTAACTCAAACGAGAACAATTCCAGCCCTGACTCAGACCCTAGTTATTCTTCCTTTTACTTTTTTTAAGTTGAAGTATAGCGACTTCACTTTCACTTTTCACTTTCATGCACTGGAGAAGGAAATGGCAACCCACTCCAGTGTTCTTGCCTAGAGAATCCCAGGGACGGCAGAGCCTGGTGGGCTGCCGTCTATGGGGTCGCACAGGGTCGGGCACAACTGAAGCGACTTAGTAGCAGCAGCAGCAGCATAGTTGATTTACAATGTTTTAAGTGTACAGCAAAGTGGTTAAGATATATGTATGTATATGTATATATATTTCTTTCTCAGATTCTTTTCCATTATAGGTTGTTAGATGATATGAATATAATTCCCTGTGCTATTTGGTAGGTCCTTGTTTATCTATTTTACATGCAATAGTGTGTATCTGTTAATCCCAACTCCTAATTTATCCCTCCCTGCACTATTCCATTTGGTAGCCATAAGTTTGTTTTATGCGTCTGTTTCTGTTCCGGAAATGACTTCACTTGCATCATTTTTAAGATTTCACATGTAAATGATATTTGTGATGTTTGCCTTTGACTTCATGCAGTGTGATATTCTTCAAGTCCATCCATGTTGCTGTAAGTGAAATTATTTCTTTCTTGTTATGGCTGAATAATATTCCATTGTATGTATATATATACTACATCATCTTTATTCATTCGTCAATGGACATTTAGGTTGCTTCCAGGTCTTGGCTATTGTAAATAGTGTTGCTCTGAACACTGGGGTGCATGCATCTTTTCAAATTATTGTTTTCATCTTTTCCAGATATATGCTCAGAAGTGGGATTGCAGGATCATACAGAGGCTCTATTTTTAGTTTTTTAAGGAACCTCCATACTGTCCTCCATAGTGGCTGTACCAATTTACATTCCCACCAGCAGTATAGGAAGGTTCCCTTTTCTAGCTATTCTTTTGATAGACAAAATTATCAATGTATAGAAGATTAATTTAAAAAGGCAGATGTGATTATCATAGAAAGAGTGTTGAAAGGGAAAGTGTTAGTCACTCAGTTGTGTCCGATTCTTTGAGACCCCCTGCCAGGCTCCTCTGCCTATGGAATTCTCCGGGCGAGAATAGTGGAGTGGGTTAATCATGGGAAAAAAACAGAATAACAGTGAAAAGAGAAACTAAAAAGTCAAAGCAACCCAATGCTGTCTCCCATGGGGGAAGACGAGAGAGCCCAAGCATGCCAGACCAGTGATGTGCTATAAATTCTTGGTAGTCCTGCCCAACTTGATGCCTGTCCTCACCTTCTCTCAGCTCAGTGATGTCACACAAATGTAGAGGAACAAACATGGCTTAATATAGCCAGTGTTCGGCCCCTTTTCTTCCTTAGCATCTTAGCAAAAACAAGCACCTCCACCCCCAAATTACCACCCCCCAGCCTACCCCTTTTCAGCTCTGGACTATGTAATTGGAAGTGTCTCCATATACACGTGTGCACACGACCAAGCTTGAATGCAGTGACCCAGAGTGTTCTAAAGAAAACTGGTGGAACTTTATGTAACATCAAATAGTTTAAGTTGCCCAAGCACGGGCATGTCAGCCTTATTCCAACCAAGTTTCAGGATATATACCATTAGCAAATTTAAACTGTGGGGAAGTATTCTCATGAGCTGCAAAATAAAAAGGAAGTCAACATTTGATAGACAAATTGAAGGTGGTCACTTCTCTACCCACATGGTAAGAAAGGAAAAACACTATTGATGTTATTCAAATGGACATCTGTCCAGTTTCTGCTCTTTATGCCATTCTGCCATGACTTGAACAAAGCATGTCAAAGCAGACTTTGGAAAGACATTTAAAACAGAAAGGGAAACCGGTGCCAGCAAACATAACCTCAGTAAGGTTGCTTTTACAAAAAATTTCCAAAACAAAATACTTGGACCAGTTATAGATATCAAAGCACTGCCCACAAAGTGTTTCCATAAAGGATCACAAGTGGTCACAGCTCAAACTGATTTATTTTTAAACTGTTACCACTCCCATTAAGCTGATTCCGTGTGACTCATTTCAAAGATAATGTAAACAAAATAGCTTGATTCTCTCCAAAGGTGAGTTGAAAGAAAAGATTATAGCCCTTCCTGCAGCTGAGTACACAACTTCCACGTCTTTTGTACCACATCCAACCGCTGGAGATATTAAGTCTGTGAACCTGAGCGAACAGAGGTGTAAGTTCTGCCCGCACAAGTCCAGTACGGGAAAGGGAGCAATAAAAATTCTTAGGCAGTGAGTAGTGATAGTCCATTTCCTTACACAATTTCATTCAAGGCTCAAAATTTAATGGCAACCCACTCCAGTACTCTTGCCTGGAAAATCCCATGGACACAGGAGCCTGGTAGGCTGCAGTCCATGGGGTCACTAAGGGTCGGACACGACTGAATTGACTTCACTTTCACTTTTCACTTTCATGCATTGGAGAAGGAAATGGCAGCCCACTCCAGTGTTCTTGCCTGGAGAATCCCAGGGACGGGGGACCCTGGTGGGCTGCCGTCTATGGGGTCCCACAGAGTCGGACACAACTGAAGCGACTTAGCAGCTTAGCAGCAGCAGCAGCAAAGAAGGCTTCAGCAATACGTGAACCGTGAACTTCCAGATGTTCAAGCTGGTTTTAGAAAAGGCAGAGGAACCAGAGATCAAATTGCCAACATCTGCTGGATCATCAAAAAAGCAAGAGAGTTCCAGAAAAACATCTATTTCTGTTTTATTGACTATGCCAAAGGCTTTGACTGTGTGGATCAAAGTAAACTGTGGAAAATTCTGAAAGAGATGGGAATACCAGACCACCTGACCTGCCTCTTGAGAAACCTATATGCAGGTCAGGAAGCAACAGTTAGAACTGGACATGGAAAAACAGAATGGTTCCAAATAGGAAAAGTAGTAGGTCAAGGCTGTATATTATCACCCTGCTTATTTAACTTACATGCAGAGTACATCATGAGAAACGCTGGGCTGCATGAAGCACAAGCTGGAATCAAGACTGCCAGGAGAAATATCAATAACCTCAGATATGCAGATGATACCACTCTGATGCCAGAAAGTGAAGAGGAACTAAAGAGCCTCTTGATGAAAGTGAAAGAGGAGAGTAAAAAAGTTGGCTTAAAGCTCAACATTCAGAAAACAAAGATCATGGCATCTGGTCCTATCACTTCATGGGAAATAGATAGGGAAACAGTGAAAACAGTGTCAGACTTTATTTTTTTGGGCTCCAAAATCACTGCAGATGGTCACTGCAGCCATGATATTAAAAGACACTTACTCCTTGGAAGGAAAGTTAGGACCAACCTAGATAGCATATTCAGAAGCAGAGACATTACTTTGCCAACAAAGGTCTGTCTAGTCAAGGCTATGGTTTTTCCAGTAGTCATGTATGGATGTGAGAGTTGGACTGTGAAGAAAGCTGAGTGCCGAAGAATTGATGCTTTTGAACTGTGGTGTTGGAGAAGACTCTTGAGCTGTC
>NW_011494664.1:3549705-3553485 GCF_000754665.1 Bison bison bison | reverse complement strand
GACTCTTGAGAGTCCCTTGGACTGCAAGGAGATCCAACCAGTCCATCCTAAAGGAGATCAGTCCTGGGTGTTCTTTGGAAGGAATGATGCTGAAGCTGAAACTCCAGTACTCTGGCCACCTCATGTGAAGAGTTGACTCATTGGAAAAGACTCTGTTGCTGGGAGGGATTGGGGGCAGGAGGAGAAGGGGATGACAGAGGATGAGATGGCTGGATGGCATCACCGACTCGATGGACATGAGTCTGAGTGAACTCTGGGAGTTGATGATGGACAGGGAGGCCTGGCGTGCTGCGACTCATGGGGTTGCAAATAGTAGGACACAACTGAGCTACTGAACTGAACTGAACTGGCCTGAAAGGATGGCAATCAGAGTGAGGGTGTCTAGAACTGAATTGAAACAAAGTATAATACTTTAGGGACTTCCCAGGTGGCACTAGTGGTAAAGAAAGTGAAAGTGAAGTCGCTCAGTCGTGTCTGAGTCTTTGCAACCCCATGGACTGTAGCCTACCAGGCTTGTCTGTCCATGGGATTATCCAGGCAATAGTACTGCAGTGGATTGCCATTCCTGCCTGCAAATGGAAGAAACTTAAGAGACACAGGTTTGATCCCTGGGTCAGGAAGATCCCCTGGAGGAGGGCATGGCAATGCACTCCAGTATTCTTGCCTGGAGAATCCCATGGACAGAGGAGCCTGGTGGGCTATGGTCCATAGGGTCACAAAGAGTTGGACACAACTGAGTGACTTAGCACTCATGCACACATAATACTTTAGGTGGGACTGCATCCCACTAGGGAACAAGAGGTCAAGGAACAGTTATTCCAAATTGTGCTGCACATTCTGGCTAACTGTTCAGCTGGTTCCCACAAAGGCTTCTTGGATAATTAATCACAATTGAATCAATTGAATCTAATCTTGCTCTTTTGTGGGACAGGAGTGGGGTCATTTTCTGACAATTTTTACTCACCAGAAAAATATGATATCCTGCAAATATGCACTTCAAATATTCTCCCAGTAAGTCTCATTACTGTGGTAAAGAGCAAGCAAAGTTTTCAAGGGTGGTCTTTCTCAACTTGAAACAAAAAGAGATAGATTTTTTTTTTTTCTGGTCATGCCACACAGCATATGGGATCTTAGTTCCCCAGCCAGGGATTGAACCATGCCCCCTGCATTGGAAGCTCAGAGTCTTAACCACCAGACTTCCAGGGAAGTCCCTAAAGGAGATAATTTATCTTTGGTTCACAGCATTATTCTGATAAATAACAAAAAAGGCAAATGGATTTTATGGAAGGCAACTCATGAGAATATTAATTTATAATCTCCCATAGAATATTGAAAGGCATTAATATACCTTGTCTACTTGGGCTCTTGAAACTCATTCTCAAGTTCAGGGTTTCTAGGAATAAGTGTTTTGAATTTTAATTCAGAAAATTAAAAAAATATATCTTGGGATACACATTCAAAATCATGAT
Organism: Bison bison bison; assembly: GCF_000754665.1. Taxonomy (NCBI): domain Eukaryota; kingdom Metazoa; phylum Chordata; class Mammalia; order Artiodactyla; family Bovidae; genus Bison; species Bison bison. The sequence continues at coordinate 3,552,016 of NW_011494664.1, read as the reverse complement.
AGCTTAATGTGATAATTTAGGTAGCTTACTGCATTTCCTTGACATCTCCCCATAATGTCTCATACTAATTAACTTTTCATGATTCAACTAATTAAAACACATCGAACAGAGCTGACTGCTCGGAGAACTTTGCAATGAGTTCTTAGGCAATATGAAGAATGATGGCTAATTTTGCCAAATTCATATCTTGTATAGTTTCCTAAAAGTAGGACCCAGGGTAATTTCTACTTTTAAATGATGTTCCTAGTCATTTAGAACCACCAGCCCATTAATCACTTAGTACCTGAAGGTGAAGGATATAGGATTTCATCAGATTGCCTAAGTCTGTGGTTTCCCTTCTGCTGTTTCATAAGTGCTAGACTCTTTGTCCTTTGATAGCTTGGATGGAACACTAATCATAAGTGGTAGATGGAGAGAAAGCTCACACAGCAGAGCAGAAGTATTTAACCACCAGGATTCTGAGGGTTTTATTCAATACTATATTTTGAGTCCCGTCTTTGTGCTGGCTCACTGCTGAGCATGGGGCTAAAGATGAGTAAGGCATGCTCCTTACCCATGAGGAGCTCATAGACTAGAGGGGGAGGCAGGTATATTAAAATTCAATTAACAGTGTGCTCTGAAAGTGACATAGAAAAGTTTTCAGTGCACCTACTACAGATCGAAGGGTCAGAAAAGGCTTTCTGGAGAAAATGTTACCGACCTGAATCTTAAAAGACTGGTGGAAGAGTCTAGCAAGTGGATATTGAGAAGCAGGTAGGCTTCTAGGCAGAGTCAGGGAAGTAAGAGACTACATGACATGTGTAGGCAATTACCAAATGTTCAGAATTATGATAACATTTGAGAAAGGCTGGCAAGGTGCAACTTGTGGGACTTCTGTGTTTCTCCAAGGGAAAAGTAGGGCTTCCCTGAAGGTGATATGGTATCACCTTGGTTATGGCCAAAGGTCAGATTGAGGAAAAGGTCCTGGCTGCTCTCTCTCCATCCTCTGTCCTGCTGGAACTCCAGCTCATCTAGTTATGCATGGAAAGGTGGATGAAGAGAAGGATTGATATCTCCATGAATATATAAAAGAAAGATGCATTAGAAAGCCAATGATTGAAAATGAAGGTAAAAAGGGAGGGAGGGAAGAAGAAAACAAGATTTATATGTGTGCTAGTTGGTCAGTTGTATCCAACTCTTCATGACCCCGAAGACTGTAGCCTGCCAGGCTCCTCTGACATGATATTCTCCAGGCAAGAATACTGGAGTGGGTTGCCATTCCTTTCGCCAGGAGATCTTCCCAACACGGGGATAGAACTTGAGTCCCCTGTATTGCAGGCAAATTCTTTACTGTCTGAGCTACCAGGGAAGTCTAAACATTGTAAAGGATAATGAAAATATCTATCAACTCTACTTATGTCTTCAAGGTACAGTTGAGAGAGTCATTTCCTAGGCAGGTTGATAAGAAGTCTAGGGGTCCCCAAGGAGAGAGGGGTCTAGAATTCTCAAGGAGGAAGAAAGGACAAACTTTTTTTTCCCTCTACATTCCGTAGGTTTATATAACAATAATGTATCCTGCCTGAGGACAGTCTCTGGATTAAATCTTCTGGCTAATCCTGTTATCTTAAAATGTAAATTATGGGAGTAGGTCTGGTGAGGTCTTTACAACCTCCAGACATTCTTTTGATTCATTGAAGAGTATATAACTCCATTGCTAACACTAGCAAGCGGGTTCTCTTTCTACCCCCTTCTGATGTCTATGTCAGAAGCTTTCTCTATCTCCTTTATACTTTAATAAAACTTTATTACACAAAAGCTCTGAGTGATCAAGCCTTGTCTCTGGCCCCGGATTGAATTCTTCTCCTCCGGAGGCCAAGGATCCTGGCGTCTTCGCGTGATTCAGCAACAACCTTTCACAGTCACATAAACCTGCACAGGGAGCTGTTTTGTGCATGTATTGTACTTCACCTGTACTTTGTCCTGATCCTGTTTAACGGGATGCAGCAATCAGATGGAACATAAGTCTCCTTTCCAGAAAGCAGGAAAAGCCCTTTGTTCCATGAAAAGGGGAAATTTAAATTTCATCCTTCTTTTTGCTGATAAGCACAGGGCTAATGAATTACTTTGCCAACAAAGGTCCCTCTAGTCAAGGCCATGGTTTTTCCAGTGGTCATGTATGGATGTGAAAGTTGGACTGTGAAGAAAGCTGAGTGCTGAAGAATTGATGCTTTTGAACTGTGGTGTTGGAGAAGACTCTTGAGCGTCCCTTGGACTGCAAGGAGATCCAACCAGTCCATCCTAAAGGAGATCAGTCCTGGGTGTTCATTGGAAG
>NW_011494664.1:3547348-3549420 GCF_000754665.1 Bison bison bison | reverse complement strand
AGATCCAACCAGTCCATCCTAAAGGAGATCAGTCCTGGGTGTTCATTGGAAGGACTGATGCTAAAGCTGAAACTCCAGTACTTTGGCCACCTCATGCGAAGAGTTGACTCATTGGAAAAGACTCTGATGCTGGGAGGGATTGGGGGCAGGAGGAGAAGGGGATGACAGAGGATGAGATGGCTGGATGGCATCACTGACTTGATGGACATGAGTCTGAGTGAACTCCGGGAGTTGGTGATGGACAGGGAGGCCTGGTGTGCTGCGATTCATGAGGTCGCAAAGAGTCAGACATGACTGAGTGACTGAACTGAACTGAATGAAATCTTGCCTCTATCTCTTATCTATTCTAGTGAAAGAATGAAGGCTCCCAGAAGAGAAGGACTACAGCAGAGAGGTCAAGGGCACAGACTCTGGTGCCCACAGACCTGAGGTCTAGTCCAGCTCTGCTGGATGGTAACTGGGTATCTTGCACAAACTACCTAACCTCTCAGAGTCCTGGTTTCTGAACACCTATGTTCTAGAGTTGCTGGGGGATTAAATGAGATTGGATATAAGCTTCAGAGCTTTCATCTTCAAGAGTGTGCACAAGAAAGATAATTATGATCATTTTCTAAGGAAGTAAAACCATAAAAGCTAGCTCACCTTTTGGAAAAAGCTTCCGGTGACTCCAGCACACTGAAAGAAGGGATTTGTTTCTCATCTTGTATTTTCAGTTGGATAGGCCGTTTTACTCCCCAGAAAATGTCCAACGTTCCTTCAACAATTAGCTTACCATCTTCAGTCTAGGGAAGAAGCCAACCATCTCAAACATTGCTTTTGTATTATTTATAGAAGGTAAATGTTTTAACTGCAGTTGTAGAAATTAAGTCTGTAAGACATCCTGACAGCTAAAAAAAAATTCCCAGGTAGGATTATTTGGCTTTTAAATTTATCTACAGAACAATCATATTTCTGAAACATTCTTTTATTTTTAAAAACAGTGACAACCAGCAAAGTAAGTCATAATGGTGACGACATGCCCACCAGAGGGCACAGTATGGTAAAATGTATTCTGAACTCTTGATTCTTCAATTAAGTGGAAGTTTAATTCTCTAATTCTGTTTAACTTAAAATTAAAGCAATATTAAAGCTGTACTGTGGTAGAAATCTAAATAGCATTGATCAGTTTAGTGGTTGTTTTCTCATTTCTGAAGATGAAAAATTTAACTCAAACACTTATTATACAGAAAAAGTGAAATAATATATGTAAAAAGGTGTAAAATGCTTGACATGATATTTTTGAAAAAATCAATAGCACTTAATCTCTTTTAAGTTGGAAATATAATAAAAGAAGGAAATTCCATGCAAACAAAGAAAAACTAGTAAACGGGATTGAACAATTACTCATTCTCTGAGTGTAAATATTAATATCTAAGCACATTCACAAAGAATGTATTTTCTAATTCATTTCTCTCTTGTATATGCAAAAGTCTCTTATTAAAGTAGAGTTACATTATTATAATAAATTTGAAAAATAGAAACATTTCATCTATTCAGTAACCACTATAATATCCAATAGCTACTTGTTATTATGAAAAATCAATTATTAGAAAACATAAATGACTCAATTCCTATTTGAATGTGTAATGAAGACTCCAGACTGTAGAATCAGATAGCCCTGTATTTGAACTGTGGCTGTGCTACTTCCTAGCTATATGATTTTGGACAAAAGGTCAAACACCTTTAAACCTGGGCTGTTTCTTCTGAAGAATTAAATCATAACAGTCAATCATAGGAGCTGATATTTAAAGTGCTCAGTAAATGTTGTTGCTTATTATTTCTTTGGCTGATAAACCTACTTTGGAGTCACTCCTGAAACAAAGTTTTGCTCTTTTTCCCACTTTTGAGTCCACATTTCAGATTATTGTGAGGTCAGGCATTTATCAGTTCTTAATATGCTATGTGCTGTGCTTAGTCGCTCAGTTATGTCTGACTCCTTGCAACTCCATGGACTGCAGCCCACCAGGCTTCTCTGTCCGTGGGGATTCTCCAGGCAAGAAGACTGGAGTGGGTTGTAATTTCCTCCTCCAGGG
>NW_011494664.1:3547142-3547248 GCF_000754665.1 Bison bison bison | reverse complement strand
CATTTCCTAGGCAGGTTGATAAGAAGTCTAGGGGTCCCCAAGGAGAGAGGGGTCTAGAATTCTCAAGGAGGAAAAAAGGACAAACTTTTTTTTCCCTCTACATTCC
>NW_011494664.1:3505885-3547042 GCF_000754665.1 Bison bison bison | reverse complement strand
TGAACCAGGGATCAAACTCAGGTCTTCCCGAATTGCAGGCGGATTCTTTACCTCTGAGCCACCAGGGAAGCCCCAGTTCTTAATAACCAAACACAATTTGCTCTCTGAAATGGCAGTACATGATGCAGGGCCTACATGTGAGTTATTGATGTATGACATCTTTCCTTGGCCTAATTATACTTCCATGAATCCCGTATATCAAAAACTCATAGAATAACTGATCTTCTCAGGTTATCTAATTTTTGCTTTCAAGAAGAAATACTCCAACTATAATCAGACAATGAGGTTTTCTCATATAAGGAATATGAGAATATTTTTTAATTTCAGAAAACATCTCTTTTTAAATTAACTACATAAATTATCCCTGAAGGTTTGGTTGCACGTCTGTAGTCTCATTGCCTCAATTGTTAGGCCTTTTCTCATGTAGATCTACACCGATATCCTTGGTAACCTCAATGATCTTTACATGCCATCTCTAAACTGGTAGCTCCCAATTTTAGATCTCCAGCCCAAACCTTAACCTTTCCCCTAAACTTTAGCTTTCAAACTTGATGTCAAACTTAATATGATCCTAGTTAACTCTTGAAATTTCTCTCTCAACATTTTCCTTTCCCAGCCTTCCCCATCTTGTTAAATATCACTCCCATTCTTCCAGTTGCTCAGATCAACATCGTTACAGTCACCAGTAATCTTTCTTTCATTCTGAACATCTCCAAATCCAATACATTAGCCAATCTGATTAGCTTGACCTTAAAAATATATCCCCGATATGGCTATGCTCACCATGTGCACTACCACAGATCTGGTCTATGCCATTGTCATTGTTTGGCAGATTATTGCAGTAGTGTCTCTGTGGTCTACCTCATTCTTCTCTTGTCCCTCTATGTATTCCTACTAGCTAGAGAGACCCTTTTAAAATGAATCTTTAGATCATATCTCAACACCTCGGGGGCTTCTCATCTCACTTCAAGCACAAGCTGAAGTCTCCACAGTGATCTACAAGCCCCCCATGCTCTAGCGCCCTCTCCTTCTCAGTTCTTTCTCTAGCTTCCTTACTCTCTACCCGTCCATTCTCACGAGGTTCCTGGCACACTGGCTTCCCTGCTGTTCCTTAGTTACACCAGCCAGGCTCAGGACCTTGATTCAGACTGCTGTCTGTACCCAGAATGCATGTCCCACAGACTTCTGCAAGGTTAGCACCCTGACACCTTTCAGTCTTTGGTCAAATGTTCTTCTTTACCCATCCATTTAGATTCCTGAGCCCTCTTCCCTGATTTGCTCTCCTCCACAGCCTATTCACCGTCTAATACACAATTTACTTTTTTGCTTTTTTTCTATCTACTAAAATGTAACCAGCATGAATGCAGGACATTCTCTAGTTTTTTCATTTTTGTCTCTAGCTTTTAGAACAGTGTCTGCTGTGTTGTAAACAATAACTAGTCATTGCATTAATTAATCAGAGATTAAGAAAGCTGATGTTATTCCACGCACTACCCCTTTGAACCGTGTCCATCACTACAACTAAGTCAGAGACTTGGAAAATTCTGGATTCTAATTTTATTGTCAGCAAGTAAAGATGAAAAGATTAAGCAGTCTGATATTCTCACTATATACTTTAATTCATGCAGTTTAAAAAATTATGTAAGACACAGACTTTATTTTAAAAAATCAAATGACTTTTGTAAATTGAGTACCAATTCACAGAATAGAAAGGACATGCCTCAATTCATATGCTTGTCACATCAAAATTCAAAATTTTCCTAAAGGAAACATGGAAACTGTTGAATTACAATCTAAAATAATTTCCTTGAAGTTTTAATCTTTTCCTAAAGTTTATATTTTTACAGTTATGCATTTTACTGATCTAAGATATAGGACAATATTGAAATAATTTTAAATTAGGCCATTTAGAAAACTTGGGCCCGTTTCTTTATAAAAGGATTAGCTACTTCCTGCTTCTGTAGAAAATTACATTTGGGAGGGGAATTGAAATGTCTGATCAAACTAAATCATTTAGGCTCACTAGTAAAGGCCAAAGAGGCTTATAAATTTCCTTCTGTCCCAAATGCCAAGGGTGGCATAAAGTCAATGCTTTACCATCACATCTGAAAATCTAAACATAGGTAGACAGTTCTAACGTCCCCTAGGACCAGGAAGGTATTGTAAAGATGTGAAGTGAGTCCCATTAGAATACAAGACTGAGTGGGGATACCTGTAGAGAGTAACGTATTAAAGAAAATCTAAGGTCACTTGATACAGTAGCCTAACCATTGCACCCTTAAAAATGCTTGCTAGATTCAGGGCTTTGGTAAATTATTTGTAAGATAGAGTTCTAATGGAATTGCTGTTCAAAAGATATTCATACTCTGTTTTTAAAGTAGAAAGCAAATATGTCATTAAAGTTACTTTACATGTTTGCCCATTCCAAAAAATACTTAGAAATTTACAGATGTTTCAGGACTAGGATTTTCAGTATAGTCTAAAACTAAAATTATTCCCCTGTTTTCCCCAGACCATTTGTATTATGGACTCCAACTTATCCTGACTTCTCTGTACTTTTACAGAATTTTTTTCCCCCCGTGAATCAATCTTCTTTGGTGGCTCAACTGGTAAAGAATCTGCCTGCAATGCACGAGACCCAGGTTCGATCCTTGGGTCAGGAATATCCTCTGGAGAAGAAAATGGTTTACCCACTCCAGTATTCCTGCCTGGAGAATTCCATGGACAGGGGAGCCTGGTGGGCTACAGTCCATGGGGTCACAAAACAGCATGACTGAATGACTAACACACATACACGTGCCAGAAACCTCCCTGGGTGCTGGCTGGCAATACAGCAGATGCGGCCTACCCTCAGAAAACTTGTAGTTTTGGGGTTTCCCTAGTAGCTCAGCTGGTAAAGAATCCGCCTGCAATGCAGGAGACCCCCAGTTCGATTCCTGGGTCAGGAAGATGTGCTGGAGAAGGATAGATTATCCACTCCAGTATTCTGGCCTGGAGGATTCCATGGACTATAGTCGCAAAGAGTCGGACTGAGCGACTTTCACTTTCAAACTGTATTGCATTTCTTTGACGAGCTTACCTGTCCATATAAAATATGCAGATTTTTCTGGTTCCTATAAAAGAAGTTATAGGTCTTCAGTAAAGAATTAAGTTGTTCCCTGAAAAATAAATTACATTCACTTACACTCAGTCTTAGACTCTTTAATGATAAAAAGCAATATGATGCTTTCAACTCATAAAGGTATGAGATAGAATGAAATGGTTCAATGGAATCTTTACTATTCTGTCATTTTAATGAAAGTCATTGAAAGCTGAAACCTTCTTAGGACATCACCAAATGTTGAAGGTGTTAATTCATAAATGAATAACCAAAGTAAAACAAACAAAATCTGACCTTTAGATGGTTATTTTCCCTTGATGAAGATATGTATGAATAATTTCCAAGTTGAATTTGATTTTTTAAAAGTTCTTCAAAATTTTCTGTAATGAAGAAATGACTGGCTGCAAAAGTTTGAACTGAATATAAAATCTAAAGCAGTGGTTCTCAACCTGTTTAAGTCATAGTATCCTTTGAAACCCTGATGAAAGCTTTGGCTTCCCTATGTGGGGGAAGAAACCTATATATAGACACATAGTTTTGCACACACAATGTGTGCTAATTTATGTGCTGTTTTGAAAGATTTTCTTGATAAACAAGGAAGGAGTCATTTTCCACATGGTTTAAATATAGATTCTTTTTATCGGACAGTAACAAACTGACATTTAAAAATATTCTTTGTCTATAACTCTAGAGTAAAAGAGAATTCCCTGGCAGTCCAGTGGTTAGGACTCCAGGCTTTCACTGCTGAGGGCCCAGGTTCAATACCTGGTTGGGGAACTAAGATGCCATAAGCCATGTGACTCAGCCAGAAAAAAAAAACCCCAATTCTGGAGTATATACACCAATATATTTATAGTAGGTAGGTAGGATAGTACAGTAGGTAGGATTTGAGATGACTTTATTATTATTATTTTTTCTACTGTCATCTCTGTTGTCAAGGTCTTCCATTTCTTTTCTTTTTTTTAATTTTGAGTTAGTTTTATTTTGACAGCTAGCAACTAAAATAAAAATATTTTCATACAAGAAAAATAAATAACCAAAAGATGGAAAATAACTCCAGACAAAGCAGTGAGGAGAGTATTCTGTAGCAGGAGGCAGCCATAAAGTAGATTTTATTTCACATTTCCTTTTTTGTTTTACAACAATTTAATCAACTTAAGTTCATCAACTAGTATGTGCCTGACCTTGTGTTACCCGCTTGGGGGGTGGGGGGTCGGGTGGGCACAGCACCAGTTTAGGAGCCGTCGTTGCTCCCAAGCATCTCACCTTTGTGGCAGGTAGGCTCTGGCAGTGGGAACATTGGTTCCTGCCACACCTCCATCCTTCTTTGGGCCACTATGGCTCAAGATGCTTGTCTCATTCACCTCCCCCTCTGGCCTCTGTCAGCCTGTTGGTTTAAGCTACCTTCTCTCATCTGGCTTACGGCAGCAATTTCTTAAAAGCCTCCCTGTGTTTGTTGTCTGTTCTCAACAGCAGGAGTAATTTTAATGTAAAGCCAATAGCCTCTCTCCTTTGCTCAGAACTCTTTAATATTTCTCATCATTACAATATAAGTCAATATCCTTCCAACAACTTCAAAGGCCAGCTTTGATCTGTTTCACGTTACACCTTCCACCTCATTTCTGCTTCTCTCTCCTTCACTTACTGCACTCTAGCCGCTGGCCTCCTTGATGTTCCTTGAGTACTCCAGGCACATTCTCACCCCAGAGCCTTTGTACCTGCTGAAATTTTATCCAGAATGACCTCCAGCCTGCTATCACACTGTCCTGCATTCATTTTCTTTAACTATTTCCTCCAAAGTCACCTTCTCAAAGAGTCCTTCCTTATAACCAAATCTGAAAATTTGCCTTCTCCCAACATTCATATCTTGCTTTCCCCTTACTTCTGCCCCTTGGTCACCATCTAATCTTGTATATATTCTACTTATTTATCTAACATTCTATCTCCTCCACTAGACTGTAGCTCCAAGAGAATAAGCCTGTTTTAATATTTTGTTCATGCTGTATTTCATGTGTCTGGAAGAGAGCAAGGCAAATAGTAAGAACTCAACAAATACTGGTTGAATGAAATGATAAGAAAAAATATTATTCAGAAAATAAAACTAAACATATCAAAGAGTGAAAAGTTCTTTTATGTCATCAGTTTTAGGGGGGAGATAGCTCATGATAGTAAATTTTCAGGTATAGTAATTGCTAAAATCCCTTTGATATTTAACATCTGTCTCCCTCTCATAAGAATCCTGGCTCCATGAAGGCAGGGATTTTGGTCTGTTTCACTCATTGCTGTCTTCCCAGTGATTAGAGCATAGCCTTGCTCATGGTAGGCTCTTATGAATACTGATTGACAGAATTCATGTATATTGATTTTTATGTTTGAGATCATATAAACATACTTTACTTTGCCAACAAAGGTCCGTCTAGTCAAGGCTATGGTTTTTCCAGTGGTCATGTATGGATGTGAGAGTTGGACTGTGAAGAAAGCTGAGTGCTGAAGAATTGATGCTTTTGAACTGTGTTGTTGGAGAAGACCCTTAAGAGTCCCTTGGACTGCAAGGAGATCCAACCAGTCCATTCTGAAGGAGATCAGTCCTGGGATTTCTTTGGAAGGAATGATGCTAAAGCTGAAACTCCAGTACTTTGGCCACCTCGTGCGAAGAGTTAACTCATTGGAAAAGACTCTGATGCTGGAAGGGATTGGGGGCAGGAGGAGAAAGGGACGACAGAGGATGAGATGGCTGGATGGCATCACCGACTCGATGGACTTGAGTCTGAACTCCGGGAGTTGGTGATGGACAGGGAGGCCTGACGTGCTGCGATTCATGGGGTCGCAAAGAGTCGGACACGACTGAGCGACTGAACTGAACTGAACTGAAACATACTTTCCATTTGACTTTTCTCACTTGTAATTTTTAATGTACCTATTTCCAAGGATCAAGATACTCCACACACATACCACAAAATTTTTCTGCAGAATTACTTTATGCTACTGTACCATTTCCCAACTGGCTTACTTTAGAATTCTAGTGTTGATGAATATTTCTGTTTTAAACATCACTGAGCACACAAGGGATTTTATTTCATTGAAGCCATTGCTGTGGGATAGTTCCTAAAACCTAACATACTGGTAAAGAGCATGAACACTTTTATAGCTTTCATTATGGTGCCAGGGTCGCATATGGAAATTTCCAGTTCACTTGGGATGCAAATCCTGATATGCTAAGCAGTGAGAATTGTAATACAAGCAAATGAATTTTTACAGAATCTTGTTCCCTCAGCTTCTGTTTCTGATAAAACTGCATGATAAGGAATGGTACATGTATCCTTCAAAGTATTTACCTGTTTAACTAGAAAGATTATTGTCTGGGAACAAGCTCTTTGGAAAATGTTTCTATGTCTGAAAAGAACCAGACTAAATCTTTCTCCACAGAAATAAGTGTCCATATGACCCAAGGAGTCAGCAAACTGGTTCCCAGGACACCAGTTTTTGTAAATAAATTTTATTGGAATACAGCCACACTAATTGGTTTGCTAATTGTCTGTAGCTGCTCTCCTTCTATAATTGCAGAGCTGAGTGATTGTGATGCAAACTATATAGTCCACGAAGCCTAAAATACATATTATCTGACCCTTTACTGAGGTATTTGGTCAACCTATAAACTGTGTATAACACGAGGTAACTGAAGACCACAGATACCGTACATATTTTCCTCACAACAGGCAGGATCTTCCTGATGCCACAATGGCACTTTGAAGGATTTTGGCAGGCAGAATAAGGGAGGAGTTTGGTAGAATAGTGTTGGGATAAAATTGGGTAGGTTAATGGTGCAATAAAGTGAGGAATTAGAAAATTCAGAAGTTAGGTGAACAGCTATAGTAACGGTGAATGCATTCCAAATATTAAAACCTCATCACGTTTTTATCCTGGGACCTTACCCGAGGAACTTTTTAAAGATGATTAGCTTATGCATCTGATGAAACAATGGACCTAATACAATACTGGGAATACAATATAGCCTACAACATTCAAATTCAACTTTTTTGGGCAACCAGGCCACAAGGAACTGAAGAAATTATTGTCAAATTAATCACTTTTTATCTGATGAATGGTTCAAATTTTGTCCTCTAAGAGAAGACCTGTCCTAATGGTCATTCATTCATACACTTGCTGTGTGAACACAATAAAGAGGTCTCAGTCATACTCTGAGAATGAGTGAGAGCTTCAAGGAGTTGGTGCTGCCTGTTTTGCGCTTTGGAGGCAAAGGAATAAGCAAGAGTGTGAGGAGCTTACCAGGCAAAGAAAGTATTAGCAGGGACCTTCTAGATATTTCCATAGCTTTTGTGGAGAAAGCTCAAAAAGTTGATTCTGAGAACAGGACATTTAGGATGGGGTATGATGAAGAAGCAGGTAAGAAACTTGCAAACTTCTAAAAGAAGTTTAGAATTCACTCTGCAGGGAATGGGCAGTTACTGGAGCTTTCACGTAGAGAGAGAGAGATGATCCTCCTAAGGGCCACTACGGAACTTATGGCAGACAGGGTAGATTAACTAGACTTTTGCTCAGTCATGTCCAGCTTTTTGCAACCCCATGGACTATAGCCTACCAGGCTCCTCTGTGCATGGGATTTCCCAGGCAAGAATACTGGAGTGGGTTGCCATATCCTTCTCCAAGGGATCTTTCTGACCCAGGAATGGAACCCACATCTCCTGTGTCTTCTGCATTATAAGCAGATTCTTTACCCACTGAGCCATCCAGATTTCAGGGTAAAAAACATGAAGGCAGCACGATGAGTGGAACCACTGCAATGGCACTGGGGTGAAGGATCAAGTCTAAGTTCTATATAAAGGTGATCAAATGTACCTTGTATACAAAAGACTCAAGTTTAGAAAAGACCTAAAAACGGTATAGGAATTATTTGGTTTAAGAAATCCAAAGACGATCACTAAAGTGTTATCTAAGCAGTCCCCAGCCAGGAAAGGGGACACTGATTTAATATATATGGTGACTTGTCAAGAGCAATTGCAACATATTCTTTAGAATTTAACTTAAATGTTACCTATAGACCTCAAGGCTATGGCTTTTCCAGTAGTAATGTATGGATGTGAGAGTTGGACTATAAAGAAAGCTGAGCGCTAAAGAATTTATGCTTTTCAACTGGAGTGTTGGAGAAGACTCTTAAGAGTCCCTTGGACTGCAAGGAGATCCAACCAGTCCATCCTAAAGATCAGTCCTGGGTGTTCATTGGAAGAACTGATGTTGAAGCTGAAACTGCAATACTTTGGCCACCTGATGCAAAGAGCATCAGGTCATTGGAAAAGACCCTGATGCTGGGAAAGATTGAGAGCAGGAGGAGAAGGGGACAACAGAGGATGAGAAGGTTGGATGGCATCACCAACTCAATGGACATGAGTTTGAGTAAACTCTGGGAGCTGGTGATGGACAGGGAGGCCTGGCATGGGGTCCCAAAGAGTTGGACACAACTGAGCGACTGAACTGAACTGAACTGATGGATTTCCCTACCTCATAAAAAAAGGGAAAAAATAATTTATGTACCTTTTCCTCTCAGCCCCAAAGAATTCTCCACCCAGCCTAGACCAGACTGTTTAGCAACTGTTCAGTTGCCTTAATAAAACTATTAAATGGGTGATAAGAAATGGATTCCCTATCCAGTCTTCTCAGCTTACAAATCTGTCACATCTAGAAGGCATAGGGACACCCAAGAAGTTGACATGGTATAACAAGCTATATACTTTTTGTGGTGGTGTAGTCGCTAAGTTGTGCCTGACTCTTTTGTGACCCCATTTAATGTACCTCCTCTGTCCATGGGATTTCTCAGGCAGGAATACTAGAGTGGGTTGCCATTTCCTCCTCCAGGGGAATCTTCCCAAACCAGAGATCGAACACATGCCTCCTGCATTGGCAGGTGGATTCTTTACCGCTGAGTCACCAGGGAAGCCCATTACTTTATATATGATATATAAATTGATTTTCTAAGAAAAGCTTGGTTTTTCAAACATGGAATACTGTATCATAATGTATCACAAGGATTAAAAAATAAAAACACTACTACACAGTATATAATGTGAATAGTGTTTTTACAAAACTAAAGAATAACAAGCCTCCATATAAACTTGACTTCTAACTAAATGAACACATAGAATCATAAGCTTCCCCAGCACAGAAGCTGGTACTGTGCATGACAAGAGGACCCTGTTAGATGCAGATGGACACCCAGAGTTAGTCATTAAAGCTCCCGGATAAGTGCTCACCAGGGAAAGACTTAACATGGGGATGACAGGTACAGGGGAGATGATGCCAGGGCTTCTGTCCCTTTAAAGGTCCCTGTTCCTTTAAGGCTCCTGGCTCAGTTTTAATGAGTAATAGTGGATCCAGAGCTGACTGTAAAATGCTTAGGTGTACTTTGCACTTTGTGGTCTGAATGGCATCTGCTCAGCAGATGGGAATTACCCACATTCTGACGTTTGTCATGAATAATGGACCGAACAAGAAAGGAGTTCCTCAATCTTATCACGCTATTTGGTTGGCCAGAAGAAACACTTTGTATTTAATTTTATAAACTGTAATAAATATTGACACTGGACAGCATGATGGGTGGAAGTGAGTTGTGCCCTCCATCCATAGATAGAATGCAAGTCAAATTTTAGTTGTGAGTTCTCTCTCCTTTTAGTGATGATTTGCAGCATAATTAAGTGGATCTCCAACTCTCTTCCTGGAAATCAAAAAACCCAGTCTCATTCTTTACTAAGTGATTCCTATAATTTGGGCAAAGGGAAACCAGAAATACTCTTGTATGTGGTAGCCCAACACAAATTTCAGCGCTTGCCACATGATACAAAATAAACTTCAGTGGAAAATACAGTCCCATGTAGTCACAAAAGGCATATTTAGTCATGGCTGTACTTCCTTAGTTTGTGTTATTTCTGCCTTTTGGAGACTTGCTGAACAATATTCAGGATCCCGGCCAGGCAGCCACTGAACACAGTGACAACAGCAGTAGAAACGGCATCCTGCCTTGTGTGTTGCTATGCTTAATTGCAGGAACCTAGAACATTCGAAACAGTGTCTTCAAAGAGGTGAAAAATTAAAGCAGAATAAAAGTGCTAGCTTGCTCTCTTACAGATTTAGTCATCCCCCTCCACCAAATTTTGTTCATAATGTTACATTTCAGCAATGAGGTTAACAATTTAATGTCAGTTTCAAAAAACTGAATTTAAAACTTAATTCATAGTGATTTTTATAAACAACATAATGAACATGGAAAATGGCAAACTGATCATTTTCTGGGAATTAAGGTTGGGATTTTTTTTAATTTTATGTGTTATAGTTCTATATGCTTTCCAAACTCCATATAGTAAGTGCATAATACAGTTGATGTTTTCATAATTTCACTTCCGTAAAAATGTAATATAGAGTCCTGTATGTTTTTGGAAAGGTGAACCAGGAAATATGAGGACAAAAGAATAACTAAAGCTTCATCATTAAGCTCTTTGCCAAGACAAACAAACCATCATTCCATAGTCCTGACATCTGCAAGAAGTAGCAAGATTCTCTTAACTTCCTTTATCCTGCATTACTGTCAGCTCGAATCCTGCAATTAAAATTGCAAACTCCTTCAGTCCTTTCTCAATAAGCAGCCCAGCTCCAGTTCTTTTTGCCTTTGGCCTCAGCTCCTGGCTCAGAAGATGAGGAAAAAAGGCTGCTTTTCAACCTTTGCTTAGAGACTTTCCTCAGTTCTCAAAGTAGGCTATTCATTTCCATTGCAAATGAAAGGATTGGGTTCCATCATTTGAATACTGAGAGGCTGGGGAGAGGAACGCTATTTCCTCGATTGAAGTAAAAATGCAAAACCAAAATGATCAGGAAGCCCTCAATTGAACTCTCCTGACTTCCTTTGAAGTGCTGCCCTTTCTGACATCCCTCACAACTCTGCTCAAGTATCATTAATTACTGCCGGTGTTTGGGAGAATAGTGACTGTGGCTTGTCTTGTTCTTCCTGGCAGTTCTGTCTTAAGACTCTAACTCTCTGTCAGTGCTGACAACTGATAATAAAAAGGACCTGGGAGCTTCCTGCAATCCATTAGTCACCTAATCCATAAGGTAATATAACCAGATGGATCTTACCTCTGGGGCTTCCCTGGTGGCTCAGCTGCCTGCAATGCGGGAGCCGCAGGAGATTCAGGTTCGATACCTGGGTTGGGAAGATCCCCCTGGAGGGGGACATGGCAACCCACTCCAGTATTCTTGCCTGGAGAATCCCATGGACAGAGGAGCCTGGTGGGCTCCAGTCCATGGGGTCACAAAGAGTCAGGCATGACTGAAGCGACTGAGCACTCACTCTGGTTGTTTTTTTTTAGCCATTTCGTGACTTTTGGGGGTATTCATCATCTCAAAATTACCCCTGTAAACAATGGCCCTGGAGTCCGCTTCTCTCAGGTCCTTAACTCCTCCTAGAAATCAGTTGAGAACAGAAGGACTAAAGATTAAGGTATAATTTCACAATTTTAAAAAGAAATTTGATGTGACTGATGGCTAGTGAGTTGGCACAAAACAAAAACACCCCAAATGTTTGAAAAGTCCACTGCTAAAGAGAGGGGCTAGAACTACTAAGAACAATGTCACCAGATGCTGATATGACATGGAAGAGAGGATTAAAAGGGAGCGGCAAAAAAGGGCAGTATCATTTATTAAAACACTTGTGCTTCTGAGGAAGACAGGAAAAGTGTTTTAGAGGTGACATCTGATTCTGAAGAGAATCCCTTTATAAGTTAGGCATCCCTGATGGTTCAGGCAATAAAGAATCTGTCTGTAATACAGGAGACCTAGGTTCAATCCCTGGGTCAGGAAGATCCCCTGAAGAAGGGAATGGCTACCTACTCCAGTATTCTTGCCTGGAGAATCCCATGAAAAGAGCAACCTGGTGGGCTATGGTCCCTGGGGTAGCAAAGAGTTGGACACGACTGAGTGAACTAACAAACGCCTTTATAAGTATTTGATAGTTTAACACATTAGCTTGTTTTCTAACAACCTCAGATAAAGGAAGACACATATCTGCTCCCTTTCCTTCTACGGTCTGGCTTCTGAAGAAGCTTCTGAAAAAAATTTTTAAAAAATTTGTTGTCTGTTATTCCAGTTGGTGGCTGTAATGAACTGCTTCTGCGTCAGACCTCAGTTTCTGTTATCACATGCAGCTGACTTCCTAGGGGCAGCCTGAGCAGTGTGTGGACAGAGAAGAAAGAGGGAAGTCTTTGTTCTATCATCTCCTTTTCTGGCCTGAAACACAGAGAAGTATGATCTCTAACTCCTTGCCCTGACGCAATTTACAAATCACTACTGATTTTTAGATTTCTATTCTAATCCAAAGTAGGGACTTGAAACAACCTCTCCTTTGATGAAATAGTCTGTTTCTTGTTGTAGCTGATCATTTAGGAGAGAACAAAAAAACATTTAGTGCCCAGGAAAATACTGTTTGAAAACTACAGAAAAATCATGTGCCCTTGAATGTGTGGATAACAGGAGAGGCAGTGAAGTATGTACTCTGTTAGAGAAATGGTTCTAAATTGAAGCGAGCATCAGAGTTGCCTGGAGTGCTCGTTGGAACAGAACATGAGTGGCACCTCCAGAGTTTCTTATTGAGTTTGGGGTGTATCCTGAGAATTTGCACTTCTAACATGCTCCCAGGTGATTCTGATGCTGCTAATCCAGAGACCATACTTTGAGAGCCATTCTTTTAGAGCTCAGGGTGCTGAGGAAGGGGAAGGGAAGTTTATCTATTGGCAGATGGCAGGTTGAAATAGGTGACCATTCTGACTGAAACTAAGATAGTTACATATAATCAGACCACTAACTTTTTTTCGCCACACCACACAGCGGGTTTCCTAGGTGGCTCGGTGGTAAAGAATCTACCTGAAAATGCAGGAGATGTGGGTTCAATCCTGGGTTAGGAGGGAAGGTCCGTGGAGAAGGAAATGACAACCCACTCCAGTATTTTTGCCTGGAGAATTCCATGGACAGAGGAACCTGGCGGGCTAGAGTCCATGGGGTCACAGAAGAGTCAGACATGACTTGGTGATTAAAAAACACTTAGCTCCCTGACCAGGGACTGAACACATATTCCCTGCATTAGAAGTGCAGTCTTAACCCACTGGACCTCCCCAGAAATCCCACTACTAACACTTCTGCCTCTCCTCCTCTATTACTGAGGTAAGAGGACAGGGGACACCATCCCCACAGACATTCTCTGGGAGGAGGTTTGTTTTAGTTTCCTATGGCTGCTGAAACAAACTACTGCAAACTTAGTGGCTTTAAACAACACAGGCATATTATCTGACAGCTCCACAGGTCAAAAGCTGGTCTCACTGGCTATAACAAAGGTGTCTGCAGGGCTGTTTCTTCTGAAGGCCCTCTGGGTGGAGAATGCATTCCCTTGCTTTTTGCAGTTTCCACAGCCTGCCCACATTCATTGTCTTTTGGATCTCTTTCCATCTATCTTCAAAGCCAGCAATGCCACACAGTCCTTCCTACTCCATCACTCTGACACAGAATCTTCTTATATAGCTCTTCTCCCCTCCCACATTTAAGGATTGGGGCTTTCTTGGTGGCGCTAGTGGTTAAGAATCCACCTGCCAATGCAGGAGACGTGGGTTTGATCCCTGGGTTGGGAAGATCCCTTGGAGGAGGGCATGGCAACCCACTTCAGTATTCTTGCCTGAAGAATCCCCACGGACAGAAGAGCCTGGAAGGCTACAGTCCGTGGGGTCTCAAAGAGTCAGACACAACTGAAGTGATTTAGCACACAGAACATGATTACATTGAGCCCATCTGGATAATTCACCAAACTTAAGGTCAATTGATTAGCTGCCATTGACAGCTAAGGTTGCCATGTCATTGGCAACCTTAATTCCCTTTTGCAATGTAATGAAAAACATTCATGGGTGCAAGGGATTAAGGAGTAGACATCTTTGGGAGGCCATTATTCTAGCTATCACAAGACTTAAGGGTAACTCTGTCTATCCAAATATTGTCTGAACACTTGAGAGGCATCTTGTTAGAAATCACAATCGGTATTTTAACCAAGATCCCCAGGAAAGTCTGCATGCACTTTAAAATGGAAAGAACCCTGATGTAGATAATCACCCTACCGCTAGGTATGAAACAGTGTTTGAGGGTAACATCCATCAAACCAAAGGGCTTCCCCAATGGCTCCGAAAGTAAAGAATCAGCCTGCAACTCAGGAGACCTGGATTTGATTCCTGGATTGGGAAGATCCCCTGGAGAAGGGAATGGCAACCCATTCCAGTATTCTTGCCTGGAGAATTCCACAGACAGAGGAGCCTGGCCAGCTACAGTCCATGGGGTTGCAAAGAGTCAGGCACAACTGAGTGACTAACACACACACACACACACACACACACGTCAAACCAAAATACTAAAGTCCTAATTTAGTTCCTTGAGACTGATACTCCCTTACTCACTCATCATCAACACAAATTTATTGGAGGATTACTATGTAACAGACAAAATAACAGGTGCTAGGAAGACTGCAATATTTAAACTGATCGGGCCCCTGCAGTGATGGGAGTTACTTTCTGGAGAAGGAAGATTAAAAAAAGAATAGATAAAGAAATATGCTGATTTTACATATGCGTAAGAGGTATAGGAACAATAAAATATCATCCTGTGATGCAGCACATGAAAGAGGGCATTTTAGAAAAGGTGATCAGAAGGCCTGAACTATTAAACTGACACCTGAATAGTGGGAAGAAGTCAGCCATGTGAAGAGTCAAAGAGAGGGTCCAGAGCAAGAGATGCCAGTGCCATATCCTGTGTGCAGGACTAAACTTGGCATATTTGAAGGAGACAAACAAAGGAAGAGTGGCTCAAGATGAGGTTGTAAAAGTTCTTCAGGCCAAACTGCACTGGGCCTTAGAGACTCCTTATGACAAGGAGTCTATGATAGGAAACCTTGAAGGGTTCAAACAGGATGCTGTGACTACTCTGTAAAGAGACCTTCTGGCTGCTGGGAGAATGGATTGTAGGCCCAGGAAATGGTAGCTGGCAGCCTGATTAGGAGGCTGTTGTAGTTGTCCTGGCAGGAGATAGTGATCGCTTGGACTGGATGGTGAGAGGTGTTTGCATATTGGATGTGGAGCTGATGGGACTTGCTGTGGGGCTGGGTGTAGCGACGAGGGAATGAAACAGTGAGGTTGGTATCTAGTTTCTGTTTGGATCTTGCTTCTCATTTTTCCATGATTTAAACTTTCAAGTCTTTCTAATACATGCCCCATAGATTTCTTTTAAGAGCTAGTTAAAAAGTGAACACAAGTGTGCCACACAATACCAGTCATGATTGGAGCAGTTGCAGGCTGACTGTAAAAGGACACCCTTTGTGTATGAACAGTGGGGGAATTTTGTACTTATTGGGCTTCCCAGGTTGCTCAGTGGTAAAGAATCTGCCTGCCAATGAGGGAGATGCAGGAGATGCAGGTTTGATCCCTGGGTTGGGAAGATACCCTGGAGGAGGAAACGGCAACCCACTCCAGAATTCTTTTCTGAAATATCCCATGGACAGGGGAGCCTGGTAGAACATAGTCCATGGGGTCTCAAAGAGTTGGACATGACTGACCACACACACAACGATTACTACCTTGACTTCACAGTCTGATGTCCTTGTTCCCTTGAGATGGAGAAATAATCTGTTCAGTTAATGAAGACTTTCAATTATTTTTACTGATATGTCTTTCAGCCACTTGGATCATCAGGATTGTCACTAGAGTGTCTGAAACACAGCAAGTGGTCAGTGATCCTTGGGGCCACCTACATGAGCATGAACTAAAGACTGAGATAGGACCCTCCTGAACCACCAGCTCTTACGGCTCTTCAATAATGCCACCAAGACTATGACCACAGATTCTCTTTATATTGGAAAAATAAAGCAACCTCCTTGTTTCTGTCCTGGGCATCTTCCATCTACCCCCACATTCTATCCAGATTATGTAGAACACCTGTAAGTGAATCATCTACTTTGCTGAACATCCTTAAATATCTCTCCACTGCTCTTGGTATAAAAACCTCAAATCCTCATCACAGCAGGTGAAGTCCTGCTTGGTCTCTCTTCCTCTTTAGCCTCTTTGACAGAGACGGTTTTCCTTGGGTCCTGCACCTCAACCACTCTGGGAACTCGGACTTGCTGGAACTCTGTGCTCTCTCTGGGCTTGAGGATGTTGGGCTGGCCCCCTGTATCAGGAGTGGTCTCCCACTGACTTCCTTAAACTTGTTGGCTTGATCCTCCTTCAGATCTCTGGCCTTCCCTGCTTATACTAGATCCTTATTCTCTAGGGTATATTCTCAGAGTATAAGGGTTCTTTGGCTTCTGAATCAGGCTTTTAGAGCTGTGGTTCTCACTGTGATTCTGAGAGCAGTAACAGCTGTACTACCTGGGCACTTGTCATATGTGCAAATGCTCATGCATGTGTGCTCAGTCCTGTGTGACTCTTTGCCACCCCATGGACTATAACCCATCAGGCTCCTCTGTCCATGGGATTTTCCAGGCAAGAATACTGAAGCAGGTCATCATTACTTCCTCCAGGGGATCTTCGTGACCCAGTGATCGAACCTATGTCTCCTGCATCTCCTGCATTGGCAGGTACATTGTTAACTCCTGAGCTATCCCAGATCTCCTGAATTAGGGACTCTGGGAATGAGGCCCAGGAGGGCCGAGAGGAGATACGCCATGTTCAAGGTCAGGAGGGGTGGCGGTGAGGAGATACCCCTCGTCCAAGGTAAGGAGCAGCGACTGCGCTTTGCTGGAGCAGCCCTGAAGAGATACCCCACATCCAAGGTAAGAGAAACCCAAGTAAGATGGTAGGTGTTGTGAGAGGCATCAGAGGGCACACACTGAAACCCTAATCACAGAAAACTAGTCAATATAATCACATGGACCACAGCCTTGTCTAACTCAATGAAACTAAGCCATGACCTGTGGGGCCACCCAAGACAGACTGGTCATGGTGGAGAGGTCTGACAGAATGTGGTCCACTGGAGAAGGGAATGGCAAACCACTTCAGTATTCTTGCCTTGAGAACCCCATGAACAGTATGAAAAGGCAAAATGATAAGGTACTGAAAGAGGAGCTCCCCAGGTCAGTAGGTGCCCAATATGCTACTGGAGATCAGTGGAGAAATAACTCCAGAAAGAATGAAGAGATGGAGCCAAAGCAAAAACAATACGCAGCTGTGGATCTGACTGGTGATAGAAGCAAGGTCTGATGCTGTAAAGAGCAATATTGCATAGGAACCTGGAATGTCAGGTCCATGAATCAAGGCAAATTGGAAGTGGTCAAACAGGAGATGGCAAGAGTGAATGTTGACATTCTAGGAATCAGCGAACTGAAATGGACTGGAATGGGTGAATTTAACTCAGATGACCATTATATCTACTACTGTGGGCAGGAATCCCTCAGAAGAAATGGAGTAGCCATCATGGTCAACAAAAGAGTCTGAAATGCAGTACTTGGATGCAATCTCAGAAATGACAGAATGATCTCTGTTCATTTCCAAGGCAAACCATTCAATATCACAGTAATCCAAGTCTATGCCTTGACCACTAATGCTGAAGAAGCTGAAGTTGAACGGTTGTATGAAGACCTACAAGATCTTTTAGAACTAACACTCACAAAAGATGTCCTTTTCGTTATAGGGGACTGGAATGCAAAAGTAGGAAGTCAAGATACACCTAGAGTAACAGGCAAATTTGGCCTTGGAACACGGAATGAAGCAGGGCAAGGGCTAATAGAGTTTTGCCAAGAGACCACACTGGTCATAGCAAACACCCTCTTCCAACAGCACAAGAGAAGACTCTACACATGGACATCACCAGATGGTCAACACCAAAATCAGATTGATTGTATTCTTTGCAGCCAAAGATGGAGAAGCTCTATACAGTCAGCAAAAACAAGACCAGGAGCTGACTATGGCTCGGATCATGAACTCCTTATTGCCAAATTCAGACTTAAATTGACGAAAGTGGGGAAAACCACTAGACCATTCAGCTATGACCTGAATCAAATCCCTTATGATTATAATGTGGAAGTGAGAAATAGATTTAATGGACTAGATCTGATAGACAGAGTGCCTGATGAGCTATGGAATGAGGTTCGTGACATTGTACAGGGGACAGGGATCAAGACCATCCCCATGGAAAAGAAATGCAAAAAAGCAAAATGGCTGTCTGGGGAGGGCTTATAAACAGCTGTGAAAAGAAGAGAAGCGAAAAGCAAAGGAGAAAAGGAAAGATATAAGCATCTGAATGCAGAGTTCCAAAGAATAGCAAGAAGATAAGAAAGCCTTCCTCAGTGATCAATGCAAAGAAATTAGAGGAAAACAACAGAATGGGAAAGACTAGAGATCTCTTCAAGAAAATTAGAGATACCAAGGGAACATTTCATGCAAAGAAGGGCTAGATAAAGGACAAAAATGGTATGGACCTAACAGAAGCAGAAGATATTAAGAAGAGGTGGCAAGAATACACAGAAGAACTGTACAAAAAAGATCTTCATGATCTAGATAATCACGATGGTGTGATCACTGACCTAGAGCCAGACATCCTGGAATGTGAAGTCAAGTGGGCCTTAGAAAGCATCACTACGAACAAAGCTAGTGGAGGTGATGGAATTCCAGTTGAGCTATTTCAAATCCTAAAAGATGATGCTGTGAAAGTGCTGCACTCAATATGCCAGCAATTTTGGAAAACTCAGCAGTGGCCACAGGACTGGAAAAAGTCAGTTTCATTCCAATCCCAAAAAAAGGCAATGCCAAAGAATGCTCAAACTACCATACAATTTCATTCATCTCACACGCTAGTAAAGTAATGCTCAAAATTCTCCAAGCCAGGCTTCAGCAATATGTGAACCATGAACCTCCAGATGTTCAAGCTGGTTTTAGAAAAGTCAGAGGAACCAGAGATCAAATTGCCAACATCTGCTGGATAATGGAAAAAGCAAGACAGTTCCAGAAAAACATCTATTTCTGCTTTATTGACTATGCCAAAGCCTTGGACTGTGTGGATCACAATAAACTGTGGAAAATTCTGAAAGAGATGGGAATACCGGACCACCTGACCTGACTCTTGAGAAACGTATATGCAGGTCAGGAAGCAACAGTTAGAACTGGACATGGAACAACAGACTGGTTCCAAATAGGAAAAGGAGTACATCAAGGCTGTATATTGTCACCCTGTTTATTTAACTTGCATGCAGAGTACATCATGAGAAATGCTGGGCTGGAAGAAGCACAAGCTGGAATCAAGATTGCAGGGAGAAATATCAATAACCTCAGATATGCAGATGACACCACCCTTATGGCAGAAAGTGAAGAGGAACTCAAAAGCCTCCTGATGAAAGTAAAAGAGGAGAGTGAAAAAATTGGTTTAAAGCTCAACATTCAGAAAACGAAGATCATGGCATCTGGTCCCATCACTTCATAGGAAATAGATGGGGAAACAGTGGAAACAGTATCAGATTTTATTTCTGGGGGCTCCAAAATCACTGCAGATGGTGATTGCAGCCATGAAATTAAAAGACACTTGCTCCTTGGAAGGAAAGTTATGACCAACCTAGATAGCATATTGACAAGCAGAGATATTACTTTGCCAACAAAGGTCTGTGTAGTCAAGGCTATGGTTTTTCCAGTGGTCATGTATGGATGTGAGAGTTGGACTGTGAAGAAGGCTGAGCGCCAAAGAATTGATGCTTTTGAACTGTGGTGTTGGAGAAGACTCTTGAGAGTCCCTTGGACTGCAAGGAGATCCAACCAGTCCATTCTGAAGGAGATCAGCCCTGGGATTTCTTTGGAAGGAATGATGCTAAAGGTGAAACTCCAATACTTTGGCCACCTCATTCGAAGAGTTGACTCATTGGAAAAGACTCTGATGCTGGGAGGGATTTGGGGGCAAGAGGAGAAGGGGACGACAGAGGATGAGATGGCTGGATGGCATCACCGACTCGATGGACATGAGTTTGGGTGAACTCTGGGAGTTGGTGATGGACAGGGAGGCCTGGCGTGCTGCAATTCATAGGGTCGCAAAGAGTCAGACATGACTGAGCGACTGAACTGACTGAACTGAATCTTTATTTTACCAAGCTCTGCAGTGACTCTGATGAAGGCTCAAAAGTTGGAGATTTGTGGCTTCAGACTAAAACCTCCATGAAAGCAGGGCTCTGGTCTTTTTCATTCAGAATTGGTACTCCAGCTTCTAAGCTTCTCGTACAGCATCAGCTCACGGTGTGCTCTTAGTAATTATTTGCTTAGGGAATAAAATACGGAAAACTCAATCCTGACCAGCTTTTAAAGAGGAACAGTTTTTTACATTAATTAACTAATTAATTAATTGGCTGCACTGGGTCTTTGTTGCTGCTCTAGTTGCAGAGAGTGGGGGCTACTCCCTAGTTGCAGCGCACAGGCTTCTCACTGTGGTGGCTTCTCTTGTACAGCGTGGGCCCTAGGGCACTTGGGCTTCAATAGTGGCTGCCTGTGGACTTTGTAGTTGCAGCCCTTGGGGCCTTTTCTCTAGTTGCAGGATGTGGGCTTCTCATTGTATGTGGGCTCAGTAGTTGTGGCTCTTGGGCTCCAGAACGCAGCCTCAGAAGTTGTGGCTTGTGGGAACTTCCTGGACAAGGGATCAAACTGATGTCCTGGGGAAACCCTAGAGAGGAATGATCTTTTTCCAGCATAGCTAACATGACCAAAAGTTCAAGTAAACTCTGTGTCATCTGTTTTTAGAGTCTTTGAATTTTGACTTCATCAGACTGTCTATTGAAGCATAGTCAGTATGTATTGGGCAGACAGATGATCTTGCTTTTTAATGGACCAAAGTGATCAAATAGTAAAATGTGGAGTAGATAAATGTTACTGAGAATAACAATCGTCTTGGTGTGCTCAGTGGCTGTTAACAATATATACTCATTGAAAAATATCTGGTATAAAGCTGAATGACAATTTCTACATGTCTGGGGGTGATATTATTGACCTTTTTGTGAAACTGTGATATCCAATTTCTCTTGATAAAAACGTATTTTTACTAGGCCACCAAACATGAATAATGGAAAATTTTTACATAAATAAAAAAAAAGAAAACTCCCACACAGAAAAAATATTCTTCAGTTTTAAAGGAGATGGTCCTACCTATGTCTCAAACTTTTTTCTTGGCTCATTTTAAAATCCTCACTCCTATAAAAATATGTTAGGGAGGGCTCTCTTCCTCTTTCTTAAAGACAAAAGTCCAGTGGTGCCCACTCTTTAACATCTAGCACAGGGCACACTGAGGCTTGCGGTGTTTGTTCCAGTTCCTTTGATCCAGAGAAGGCTCTGGCCATGAGATCTGGGCAAACATGGCCCTCTGGTTCTGCTGGCCAGGTAGGAGGCAGCCTCAGGAACACCGGCCCTTTGTGCTGAACTTGTGCTCAGAGGTGTAGGTGGCTAGTTCCTTTGTTTCAGCAAATGGTGCCGGCCAACACCCTTGGAAAAAGAAACTGTTTGGAATGATGTACTTTCTGCTAAAATTTATTACATCATGCTAATTAAAGTTAGTTGGTAAGGACAGGAATGCATACGTGCCTTGTGACTGTTTTTGAAGAGCTGTAGCCTGCAAGGGTTTGTATTAGGTTCCTAAGTGGGAGGGGGAAAAAATCTAGCAAGTTCTGAGGGTGAAATCTGATCTATATCCTAAAACTGGATTTGAACATCTTTTTTCAAACTTAGGATAGGCATTTACTCACCCCTAAAATGCCCAGATTTCAGCCTAGGACCTGAAGTAAAAGCACTTTGAAAGCAACCATATGGAACCACTTTTTTTTTTTTTTTTTTTTAACGACTCAGCTCACTTAGAATTTTTACCAGGTGAAACAACAGAGCAGCGATAACCCCAGGCAAGGAAATACCAACTGGAACCTTAGTTACTTGAGCATGAAGTTAACTTCTGCCAATGCCCTTCACTCAGGGAAGTTTCCAAACTCTTATCCAGCACTAAGACATAAATGTTATATTGCTTACTGTGCTATTAAATCAAGACCTCTTATTTCACAGATCATATATAGTTCTCATGAAATCTGCTGAAAGCAAATTTTTCATTAAGGACTTTTTTTTTCTATTAGTCTTCATCATTTTCATGTATTTCTTTGCATGAAAATAAACATCCCTTAATAAATTGGCAACTCCTGCCTTGTTTGCCAGAACAATGCCTGTTGCAGAGTGGGGGCTGAATAACTACTTAAGTGAATAAATGAATGCAGGTGTTTGTCAGGTTTATGACAAGTTGGATGTTGTAGGTAATCAGTTGTATCACTGTAATTTCTGGTGACTATTTTGTAAAGATTTTTCTGAATTCCAGAAATTTATTTCAGGTGTAAAGAAATTCTCAAACTTTAATCCTTTCCTCCACTAATCAGTAGTTTCTAGGCTTCAGTACTTCATCAAAGTCACCTGATTAACACTGGGGTGGACCACAGCATCTGCATTGTTAACAAATGTCTTAATCAGGAGGCAAGTGGCCCATGACTACATTTTGAGAAACACTATTTTCTCGTCTGGCGTTTGTGTAAAGGCTATGTTACTTTACCATCTAGAATGCCAATAATACATGGATACTAGGGCCTGAAATGGGCTCTAGCCTACAAAAGATAAACTGCAAGTCTCTAATTTAGTCAATTTAAAATACGATGCAAAATAAGGGTCACTAAAAAGCCTCTTGATGAAAGTGAAAGTGGAGAGTGAAAAAGTTGACTTAAAGCTCAACATTTAGAAAACGAAGATCATGGCATCTGGTCCCATCACTTCATGGGAAATAGATGGGAAAACAGTGGAAACAATGTCAGACCCTATTTTTGGGGGCTCCAAAATCACTGCAGATGGGGACTGCAGCCATGAAATTAAAAGACACTTACTCCTTGGAAGGAAAGTTATGACCAACCTAGATAGCATATTCAAAAGCAGAGACATTACTTTGCCAACAAAGGTCCGTCTAGTCAAGGCTATGGTTTTTCCTGTGGTCATGTATGGATGTGAGAGTTGGACTGTGAAGAAAGCTGAGCGCTGAAGAATTGATGCTTTTGAACTGTGGTGTTGGAGAAGACTCTTGAGAGTCCCTTGGACTGCAAGGAGATCCAACCAGTCCATTCTGAAGGAGATCAGCCCTGGGATTTCTTTGGAAGGAATGATGCTAAAGCTGAAACTCCAGTACTTTGGCCACCTCATTCGAAGAGTTGACTCATTGGAAAAGACTCTGATGCTGGGAGGGATTGGGGGCAGGAGGAGAAGGGGATGACAGAGGATGAGATGGCTTGATGGCATCACGGACTCGATGGACATGAGTCTGAATGAACTCCGGGAGTTGGTGATGGACAGGGAGGCCTGGCGTGCTGCAATTCATGGGGTCGCAAAGAGTCATACATGACTGAGCGACTGAACTGAACTGACAAAATCCAGACACTTCTTCAGAAATATCCTCCCCCAAATTTGTGGTTTCATTGTGACATATTTCATCATGACCTGTGCTTGGTTGCTCAGTTGTTTCCGACTTTTTGCAACCTCCTGGACTGTAGCTCACCAGGCTCCTCTGTCCATGGAATTTTCCAGGGCAACAATGAGCAGGTTGCCATTTCCTACTCCAGGGGATCTTCCTGACCCAAGGATCAAACCTGAGTCTCTTGTGTCTCCTGTATTACCAGGTGGATTCTTTACCACTCAGCCAACATAGGAAGCCCATACTTGGTTATAGGCCAATTATAAAATGAGAGTGCATATAAGTTCTCAAATATGGTTAGTTTTCTTTTTCTCTTATATTTCTAATTATTAGAATGTATTTATAAAAGTATTTTCAGAGATTAAAAAAATTACAAAATGCTGACTTTAAGGCTACTTTGTGGGAAAATGATTGCTCCATTCTGGCTGAGGGCTATGGCTGTGCTGTTCAAAATAATTACTCATGTACTGCTTTTATGAGTTTGACCAACTCCCAAGTATCATCTGTTGTCACTTAATAGTTTTCTAGTTGACTTTTTTACATATTTACTCAACAATCATGTATTATTTATTGAGTTCATATTTTCAGAATTATATATGAAGCACCACCCTTTCCTCTTAAATTTTCAGTCTTATTTGATAAATAAAATTTAAAAATATAATACATTATAAAGTGAGAGTGTTCTGATAGCATGTGCTTCAGGATAGGTATTTTTTATTGTTAGAACTCTGTGGTTGTGAGTGACTGACACCCAACTAAGTGGCTTAGTTGATTCTCCATTTAAGTAAGCTTTTATTTGTCCTGAGAAATAATGTTTGTGGAATCAAAGATTTCATGTGCTAATTATATTTTCTAATATTTTCCATAAGTGTTTAAATAAAAACCAATTATTTATGCTTAACCTAAAATCATCTCACGTATCAAAGTCATCTAGGTATCTCACCTTGGGGAAGAGGATGCAAAAGATACTAGGTCATACCTTTAAAGGGTTTACATTCTACTTTGGGAAAGCAAGCATCTGTTATGAGACAAGCCAGGGAGCCTTAAGCTGTTGGTGGGAGAGAAGGTTCATCAAGCATTTTTAGAAAGCTAATCAGTAACAATAATATTAGATTTACTTGTATACTTTGATTCAGGGGTTCTATTTCTGTGTGAACTGCTGCTGCTGCTGCTAAGTCGCTTCAGTCGTGTCCGACCCTGTGAGACCCTATAGACAGCAGCCCACCAGGCTCCCCCGTCCCTGGGATTCTCCAGGCAAGAACACTGGAGCAGGTTGCCATTTCCTTCTCTGTGTGAACTAGCCCTAGTGTATTCAAAATATTGGAGCCATCTTGAGGGTCAAAATTAAAGGAATGATTATATTACGACATATTATGTGCTGTTGAGTGATATAAGGTCATTAAAATCACCTTCAGGAAGATTATTTTAATTTTATGGGGAAATATTGATAATGCTAGGTATGTAAAACAAGATACAGTATAATCTCAACTGTATAAAATAGAATGCTTAGCAGATGAGGAACATGACAAAATTAAACTATTTTTTTGAGTAGTAAAATTATGGATAATTTTTATTCTTTCAGTCTATGTTTCTATATTTTCTCAGTTTATGAAATAAATATATAAAAACAATAATTTATAAAATAATCATACTTCCATAATCAGGGAATATTTTAAAAGAACAAATACACAAGTAATTAAAGGGCTAATTAAAGTCATAATGCAGTTCAGGGAGGATTTCATGAAAAAAGTAAGGAACTGAGACTGGGAAACTAAAATATTATAAAGGAACCAAAAGTTGACCTGGTGACCACCAGGGTATGGAATAGGTGTTAATTTCAGTGAAATTCTTGATATTCATACTGTGATTAGACAGATGAATAAAAGGAACATGATGTCCAGGAGAAGTTATTATTAAGATACAAATGAGATTAACATATATCAATTTAGAACAGAACAAAGAGTTTCATGAAGGTGGAAGGAAGCTGTTCTAGAGAAACAGATGATTCAAGGCTGAGAATAAAGAGAAACACATATGTACAAATAGCAGGACTGGGAAGAACAGGACTGCAGCTCAGAGCAGACAGGAGTTAGGGAGGGCACTGGGGCTTCTCTATGACATTTGTCTTGAGGTTTTGTAGAGGAAGAGAGGTCCTAGTTCAAAGAGACACCAGTGAATGCAGAAGGGGACTTTGGATTGCTATTTGGGTTAGGTGGTGCCTGTTTAGAGAGTATTTTAACCTTAGACAAGGGTTCTGGGCTTCCCTGGTGGCTCAGTGGTAAAGTATCTGCCTGCAATTCAGGAGATGTGGGTTCGATCCCCAGGTCAGGAAGATTCCCTGGAGAAGGAAATGGCAACCCATTCTAGTATTCTTGCCTGGGAAATTCCATGGACAGAGGAGCCTGGTGGGCTACAGTTCACGAGGTCGCAAAAGAGTCACATGACTTAGCAACTAAACAACAAAGGTAAATCTAAAGGTGTGAGTGAGAAAGGATCTTGCTTCCTTGGGAATTCAGGAGTTGAAGAGCAGCTGTATAGCTGAAGAAAATGAAGAGAAAATTATTGTAGTTTCAGACTGAGAGTTGGCCTGAGGTATGGTTTAGTAATGCCCTGGTGTGGTTGGCAGGTAAGAATCAGGATTTCACATACTAACCTGAATTAGGCAGAATTGAATAACAGGGAAATACGTACATGGGTTTGTATATTCTTCTCTTATGCTGTGTAATGTTTCTTCTTGAAACTTCTCTCCTGGTGTGGTAAATGTGTTTTTCTGGTTTGTTAAACTTAGGCTGCATGGAAGGCATTTATGCACAAAGAAACAGTGATGTAGACCCAGGGCTGTGTCTTTGGAGACACCTTTGTTGCTTCTGTAATTTTGGGGGAAAGAGGCACATGTTGTAGGGGGGCTTTCTTGGGGCTGTCCAGGGGCTCTTACCCTGTTCTGCCCACCCTCTTGTGAGCTTCTTCCCTTTTATTCACAGCATCTCCCATCTTCTCCATCATCTCTCTGTCTTGAATCTCATTTGCTTCCTGCTTCTCCTGCAGATCACTCACATGCTTTTATCACCCTTTTCTCTTCCTAAACTATCATCTTTCAGGTACTTTTAGCAATGTCCATCTTACTTCTCTCTAGGATCTTTCTGTCTCTCTCACCTTTGGTTTTATACAGATGTTACCTTCTCTCCCTTTCATTATCAGTCATCTGCACTTACTTTAAAGATTAATTTGTCTTTCATTTCAATTTCCCATTTCCTCAACTTCCTTCTTGTATCTCCAACAAAATGTTAGCTACGTTGACATCCCAAAGTGGTGCTTTATATACATACCCACCATATCGCTGCTCGTCCTCTCCATTCTGCGTCCACATTCCTTCTGCCCACTTTCCATCCAAAGCCTTACCTTCTTGTTTTCTACTTTTCCTACTTCATTTTGCTCTTTTCTACCCTTGGACCTTGAATCTTCTCTGTTCATACTTATTCCCTTGGTGATATTAGTAATTCTCAAAAGTAACATGTTTAGGACTGAACTCCTGATCTTCTACCCCAAACGTGGTCCTTTTGCAGTCTTTATAATGTCAGAAAGTGTTCACTCCATCCTTCTAGACACAATCTTTGGTATCATCCTTAATGATATTCCCATACCCCACATCTAATCCTTCAGGATTTTCTATTGTCCTTCCCTTCAAAATATACCTAGAATCTGACTGTTTTTTCCCCCTATCTCCGCCACTGTCACCTTGGTCCAAGCCACCATCATCTCTACTCTGGACTCCAAGTTTCTCAATAGTTTCTCTGCTCCTACTCTTGTCTCCTCTTTGGTCTGTCCTTAACAGAGCAACCAGACTGATCCAGAAACTCATGTACTCAATATTCTTAAACGGTTTATCATCTTTTAAGTGGGAAAGACAAGTCTCAATGGCCTGTGAGGCCCTACATATTCTGGCCCCATTGTATCTCTGACCTCACCTTCTCCTACTGTCCTTCCTATTTCACCTTCCACACTGGCTTCCTCCACTCTTATAGTCCTGTAACTGCCTCTGGGCTGTGAACTTAGCATCTCCTTTCCTGGAAGCCTCCCAGCTAGATGGCAACACAGCTTATTCACTCACCTCCTTCAGGCTTTTCTCCCAAGGCTACCTCCTCCCTGAGGCCTTTCCTGGCCATCTTATATGAAATCTTAACTCACTGATCTCCACCCCCAGTGATCATTACTCCCTTTCCAGCTTTATTTTTATCCTACATATCTTTCAGCATCTCATAGTGCATGTTGTTTAATACTTACCCTACATACTGTTTCCCCTTGTTAGGAGGCAGCCCCATGAGGGTAGGGATTCCCAGGTGGTGCAAGCAGTAAAGAATCTGCCTGATGCTGCAATCACAGAAAACTAACCAAACTGATCACATGGATCATATCCTTGTCTAACTCAATGAAACTTTGAGCCATGCTGTGTAGGGCCACCCAAGATGGACAGGTCATGGCAGAGAGTTCTGACAAAATGTGGCCTACTGGAGAAAGGAATGGAAAACCACTTCAGTATTCTTGCCTTGAGAACCCCATGAACAGTATGAAAAAGGGCATAGAAAGATGAACTCCCCAGGTCGGTAGGTGCCCAATATGCTATTGTAGATCAGTGGAGAGATAACTCCAGAAAGAATGAAGAGATGGAGCCAAAGCAAAAACAACACCCAGTTGTGGATGTGACTGGTGATGGAAGAAAAGTCCAATGCTATAAAGAGCAATATTGCATAGGAACCTGGAATGTCAAGTCCATGAATCAAGGCAAATTAGAAGTGGTCAAACAGGAGATGGCAAGAGTGAATATCGACATTTTAGGAATTAGTGAACTAAAATGGCCTGGAATGGGTGAATTTAACTCAGACGACCATTATATCTACTACTGTGGGCAGGAATCCCTTAGAAGAAATGGAGTAGCTATCATGGTCAACAAAAGAGTCCAAAATGCAGTACTTGGATGCAATCTCAAAAATGACAGAATGATCTCTGTTTGTTTTCAAAGCAAACAATTCAATATCACAGTAATCCAAGTCTATGCCTTGACCACTAATGCTGAAGAAGCTGAAGTTGAATGGTTCTATGAAGACCTACAAGACCTTTTAGAACTAACACCCAAAAAAGATGTCCTTTTCGTTAAAGGGGACTGGAATGTAAAAGTAGGAAGTCAAGAGATACCTGGAGTAAAAGGCAAATTTGGCCTTGGAGTACAGAATGAAGCAGGGCAAAGGTTAATAGAGTTTTACCAAAAGAACGCACTGGTCATAACAAACACCCTCTTCCAACAGCACAAGAGAAGACTCTACACAAGGACATTACCAGATGGTCAATACCGAACTCAGATTGATTATATTCTTTGCAGCCAAAGATGGAGAAGCTCTCTACAGTCAGCAAAAACAAGACCAGGAGCTGACTGTGGCTCAGATCATGAACTCCTTATTGCCAAATTCAGACTTAAATTGAAGAAAGTGGGAAAAACCACTAGACCATTTAGGTATGACCTAAATCAAATCCCTTATGATTATACAGTGGAAGTGAGAAATAGATTGAAGGAATTAGGTCTGATAGATAGAGTGCCTGAAGAACTATGGATGGAGGTTTGTGACATTGCACAGGAGGCAGGGATCAAGACCATCCTCAAGAAAAAGAAATGCAAAAAGGCAAAATGGTTGTCTGAAGAGGCCTTACAAATAGCTATGTAAAGAAGAGAAGCTAAAGGCAAAGGACAAAAGGAAAGATATAAGTATCTGAATGCAGAGTTCCAAAGAATAGCAAGAAGAGATAAGAAAGCCATCCTCAGTGATCAGTGCAAAGAATTAGAGGAAACAACAGAATGGGAAAGACTAGAGATCTCTTCAAGAAAATTAGAGATACCAAGGGAACATTGAAGTGAAGATGGGCTCAATAGTGGACAGAAATGGTATGGACCTAACAGAAGCAGAAGATGTTAAGAAGAGGTGGCAAGAATACATAGAAGAACTATACAAAAAAGATCTTCATGACCCAGATAATCATGATGGTGTGATCATTCACCTAGAGCCAGACATCCTGGAATGTGAAGTCAAGTGGGCCTTACGAAGCATGCCTACAAACAAAGCTACTGAAGATGATGGAATTCCAGTTGAGCTATTTCAAATCCTGAAAGATGATGCTGTGAAAGTGCTGCACTCAATATGCCAGCAAATTTGGAAAACTCAGCAGTGGCCACAGGACTGGAAAAGGTCAATATTCATTCCAATCCCAAAGAAAGGCAATGCCAAAGAATGTTCAAACTACCACACAATTGCACTCATCTCACACGCTAGTAAAGTAATGCTCAAAATTCTCCAAGCCAGGCTTCAACAGTATGTGAACCATGAACTTGTAGATGTTTAAGCTGGATTTAAAAAAGGCAGAGGAACCAGAGATCAAATTGCCAACATACATTGAATCATAGATAAAGCAAGAGAGTTCCAGAAAAACATCTATTTCTTCTTTATTGACTATGCCACAGCCTTTGACTGTGTGGATCACAACAAGCTGTGGAAAATTCTGAAAGAGATGGGAATACCAGACCACCTGACCTGCCTTCTGAGAAATCTGTATGCAGGTCAGGAAGCAACAGTTATAACCAGACATGGAACAACAGACGGGTTCCAAATAGGGAAAGGAGTATGTCAAGGCTGTATGTTGTCACTCTGCTTATTTAACTTATATGCAGAGTACATCATGAGAAATGCTGGGCTGCATGAAACACAAGCTGGAATCAAGATTTCCAGGAGAAATATCAATAACCTCAGATATGTAGATGACACTAACCTTATGGCAGAAAGTGAAGAAGAAATAAAGAGCCTCTTGATGAAAGTGAAAGAGGAGAGTGAAAAAGTTGGCTTAAAGCTCAACATTCAGAAAACTAAGATCATGGCATCTGGTCCCATCACTTTATGGAATAGATGGGGAAACAGTGGAGACAGTGACAGACTTTATTTTCTTGGGCTCCAAAATCACTGTAGATGGTGACTGCAGCGGTGAAATTAAAGACACTCACTCCTTGGAAGAAAAGCTATGACCAACCTAGACAGCATTAATATGCTGAGACATTAATAAAAGCAGTTATTTTACTTTTCCAACCAAGGTACATCTAGTCAAAGCTATGATTTTTCCAGTAGTCATGTATGGATGTGAGAGTTGGACTGTGAAGAAAGCTGAGTGCTGAAGAATTGATGCTTTTGAACTGTGGTGTTGGAGAAGACTCTTGAGAGTCCCTTGGACTGCAAGGAGATCCAACCAGTCCATCCTAAAGGAGATCAGTCCTAAATATTCATTGGAAGGACTGATGCTGAAGCTGAAACTCCAATACTTTGGCCACTTGATGCAAAGAACTGATTCATTTGAAGAGACCCTGATGCTGGGAAAGATTGAATGTGGGAGGAGAAGGGGATGACAGAGGATGAGACGGTTGGATGGCATCACTGCCTCAATGGACATGAATTTGAGTAAACTCCAGGATTTGGTGATGGACAGGGAGGCCTGCGTTGCTGCAGTCCATGGGGTCAAAAAGAGTCAGACATGACTGAGCAACTGAACTGACTGACTGACTGACACTGCAGGAGATACAGGTTTGATTGCTGGGTCGGAAAGATCCCCTGGAGGAGGAATAGCGACCCACTCCAGTATTCTTGCCTGGTAAGTCCCGTGGATGGAGGAGCTTGGTGGGCCACAGTCCATGGGTTTGCAAAGAGTCAGACACGACTGAGTGACTTAACATACCCATGAGGGTAAGGGTTTGTTTCATTCATTCCCAAACTCTCAGGATCCACAAGAGTACCTGTCCACAAGGAGCAGATAACTAGTATCTGTGGAATGAATGAGTGAATTCTCTATCTACTGCGTTCTGCCTTCTTCCCATTTCTTGCTCATCCTCTACCTGTGGGCTTCAATTCCATTTTAACCATATTTGTTCTCTCTGCTTTCCCATTGTGCAGTTCTGCAGCATTTATTCTACTTTATCATTTATTTGGCTTTGTTTCTCTTCCCTGTAAGACATGGGTCATGTTTCAGAGCCACTTTTTTTCCCCTTACCTTTGTGTCTTTCTCTTATTCAGCTTCTGCTTTAGCTCAGCCAGGTTCATTTTTATCTCTACTCTTAAAGTTTTCAAATCCCTGCTCTATTATACCTCAACTAACATGATATGTGCTATTTGCTGTGTATAAGAAAATAACTATAGCTACTGGTCATCTATTACATAACCTAACATCAAGAGGGAAACAGTAAAAAATGAAGTGTGTCCTGAAGAGTAAGGAAGGGAAGGACAGAACAGGACAGGAAAGTCTGGTTCAGGCCTGTGGGATAATTCTTTGATACATTATTTATGACCAGTCTTAGATCTTTTACTGAATGCTGCTCCTGAGAACTGTGCCAAGTATTAACATAGAAATTTAGCTTCTGGTGACATTAGACCACTACTTATGAAATAGAGTGATTGTTCCATGATAGGCTATGGCTTTGCAGTTTTCAGGAACTTATTTACTTAATTTGTTATTCAAAGGCTCAACTGATGATTTGTGTCATTGATCTTGTGGATCGTATGTCATGCTTTTTTACTGATATACATTTAGAATTTATTATAATCCCTGTGGAAAAACCAAATTTAGACACTGTTTATCTCATGTGTTCTGAAATATTTTACAAAGCCCTTACATAATTTTTATAATATATATCACTGGGTTCTTTTTATAGAAAAATGAGAATAGTTAGAAAATGTAACGATGTCATTTTCCAGTTTTTTTTCAATACAGCTGAAGTTTTCAAATGATGGTTAGAATGACATAATGCATAATAAATATAAGGTATAACCCACAAATGACTGATGACCAGAATGATATATAAGGTGTGTAGCTGTAGGTGTATAGTTACCCGGTAATGAACGTCCTTTCATTGATGAAGATCCAAGAGGAAAACTGATGAGCCATCATAGTCTTCTTCTGCCCCTTTCTGAGACCATCTGAGGCTACCCTAAAACATTAGAATAATATTAATGGTATGTTCTTGGATACATTCATAAATTAGTCTCAAGTTTACATTGAAATTGTTTGTTGTATCCCTACTGTGTAAAAATATTCTTGGGGGAGTTTTTAAGTAGTGTTTTGTGTCTGTGGGCATGAAGGTTAGACTGGAGAGGGAAGTAAAGAGACTTTTTACCACGTGTCTGCTTTGAATCTCACCCTCTGTACGTGAGCATTTGGTAGGTAGTATCTCATTTACTCCTCAGGTCTTCCTAGCAAGGTAGGGGCATTATTATCTCCATTTCAAACAGTAAGTAGTGGAACAAATCATTTGAAGCAAGGTCTGAATATGTTTGTTTCCTACTTTTCCTTTCACCAATATTGTTTTTGAAGTTTGCAAAAAGGTTGTATGGATTAAATATTGTTGATTTTCTATAAATTTGGTCATTTTAAGATTTTTTTTCAAAGATCTCTTTTTCCTACATCTAAGGGAATTAATATTGAGGATAAGTAAAATGTTCTCCAAAATCTTCAATTTTAAGAAAATAAACTTAGAGTTCAGAGTTTTAACTACAACTCACTTTGAATGGGTATTAAATAGCATCCTGTAAACCCACTTTTCACAGAATAATTTGTTTCGGGAACAAGTAATAACA
The DNA here is from genome assembly GCF_000754665.1 of Bison bison bison. Taxonomy (NCBI): domain Eukaryota; kingdom Metazoa; phylum Chordata; class Mammalia; order Artiodactyla; family Bovidae; genus Bison; species Bison bison. The sequence continues at coordinate 3,513,760 of NW_011494664.1, read as the reverse complement.
TGTTTTTTTGTCCCTTCCATTCCTCTCCACCACCTCCATGTAAGCATTAAGATATTTAGGTGCTTCATTCCATTCTTATTTCTCAGTATGTGCTTTTGAGAAAATAGCCATTTTTATCCTTTTTTGATAACCATTTCTTAGTTTAAATTGAAAATTATATTCTTCATTTACTTTATGGAAAATATTAGTAAAGGAAGTGAAGTGAAGTGAAAGTTGCTCAGTTGTGTCTGACTCTTTGTAACCCCACGGACCATACAGTCCACAGAATTCTCCAGGTCAGAATACTGGAGTGGGTATTATTCCTTCTCCAGGGAATCTTCCCAACCCAGGGATTGAACCCAGCTCTCCCACATTGCAGGAGGATTCTTTACCAGCTGAGCCACCAGTATAGCCAGTAAAGGGAGAGGAACATTTAATTTTATTTTGACCCACTAAAGAAAGATGATGAAGAGGGCATAGGAAGAAACAGTAGATGAGTCAAAAATACTTATCCTGACATACAGATTTCCCCTTGGTGATCAATTTGAGAAACTAACTGTGTGACAGAGAAATGGGAAGAGAGAAAGGTAGAACAGGGAGCTGGATATCAGAGGACCATACAAACTACAATGTTGGCCCATGGTAAATGCTAATGATTTGCAAATGTGTAAGTGAGATCCTGGATCAAAGTTGTGCTGACAGTCACTTTCCAGTTGATGGCTGTACTTAGCTATGCTCCCAGTAATGAAGGCACCCACCAGTATGTCTAAATTTGGCATAACTCCCATTGTAAGGAACCCTCCTCTGAATTTTTAGTATTTGATTTGGAATACATGAGAAGAATTTTCTTCATTTTTTCAATTTATCCACAGTCCTGATGCTAGCAGGTTTCAGTGATTTAAAAGTCATCCTCCTGCTCCATCTCTTCATAAATGCACAGATGGGCTCAGGGTGTTTGAAGCAGCTGTTTCCTGATGCAGAGCTTACGCTTTATTGAGAAGTATAAAAAGGAAAAAAAGAGAAGCTCCTTGAGGAATTCTGCCTAGTTGAAATGATATTTCAGAAGTCTTCTTGGTTTTAGATTTTATAGTAAAATTTCCAGGTATTTTTGAAAAAAATTAAATATCTTGTTATATTTTTAAGTAAGATTTCTAGACACTTGTAAAAACATCAATCTAGTTTTAAAGTTCTGTTTATATAGCAGCCAAGTGTTATTTTCTTTAAAAAGATATTAAATGCCCAAAGGCTTATATGATCCAAAAAGAGGCATTTTGCAATCATTGAAATTTGGGGGGCAACATGAGAACACAAGCTAGTTAAAGTAGAGAAGAAATTCTAGAGCAATGTCTGGAGGTATGCAAACTGAAAACTATGCAGCTATGAAAACTATATAAACTGAAAAACTACAAAAACTGGCCCAAGGCAGAGAAGGATCAGCTAGTTTGGTAAGTCTGTTTTTGGAATATTTCTAGAAAGAATTCTCTTTGGTATGATTGTGCAAAAGAATATATTCCTTTCATCCCAGCAATTGAATTCAAACTGACTGAACCCTGTCCCATTCCACGAACACAATTTCAAGTTTCCAGGCAGCCAAAATCAAGCTCTGACTCGTGGGGTTAATTAAGTATGACATAACATCCTTCAGATTTCCTTCAGGCTCTGGAAACTGTGGTCAGATATGAATGATAACCTTATTTATGTCTTCATATAAATGGCATTAGGGTGTGACCAGAGATTTTGTATAATATTTTCTAGTCATTCCCTTTTGCAGAAATTGAATATTTAATTACCATTGCTTCATGCCTACAGAATCAGACGGGCTATAGCCAGAATAAAAAGACAGGCTGGAGAGTAAAATTTCATTTTTTTTTCTTAAATTTTAAAAAAGAAGGGGAGGCAATTTTAAAGTAGGTCATTCTGGCTGGGGTAAGGTGTGTGGAAGACATTTCATGTTTTCTTTTTCCAAGAGAATAGCTTCCCTGGTGGCTCAGATGGTAAAGGATCCGCCTGCAATGCAGGAGACCTGGGTTTGAACCCAGGGTCAGGAAGATCCCCTGGAGAAGGGAATGGCAACCCACTCCAGTATTCTTGCCTGGAGAATTCCATGGACAGAGGAGCCTGGTAGGCTACAGTCCATGGAGTTGCAAAGAGTTGGACATGACTGAGCGACTAACACACACACTGCAGTCAAAAACAACAACAAAAAAAATGAAAAGAAGAAAAGAGATTTCATAGAATCCATCCCTGATTTTCCCTGAGTACATCCCTGATGTACATTGTTACTTTGAAATTATAGAATCTATTAGAAAGCTATGAGCACGTCTCACCAGGCATTTTATAATGGTCTCTAAGCTGAATGCTTGACTAATTTCCCTTTATGCTTTTGCCATTTTGATCATCACATCATCTTGCTATCAGATATTCCTGAGATCTCATTCTCTGCAAATACAGCTCAAGTCCCCTAACCTCACTTTCAGGCTTTCTGTATTTCCACCGAAACCTACTTCCCAAACTCAACATTGAAACTTTCTTTAATACCAGGCTTTGCAGTCTAATGGAGTCACGTGTCATCCAGTCTCTTCTCACCATTCCCCTTTCCTTCATCTCTGCAGATTCAGATCTCTACTTCCTTCTTGTCTCTGCTCAGAAGGAACCATATCAGTCTCCCCATGGCCTGTTTTCTATACTGCTGTGATGTCACTCTCTGCTTCCCACTGGTATTGCCATGATCATTTTATACCTTATCTCATTTTCTAATCGTGTCCGCCACTTCTTAGAATTTTGCCTAGAACATAAAAGGAATTTATATAATATTTATTTAGTGACTAACTAAATGTCAAGCTGTATCTGTGATCCAAAGGACTGTCCGCTACTAATAAAACTTTTCTTGACCTCATAGTTAATATGGTATTTTAACTATTATACCATATTTAAAATATGGTATTTTAGGTAGGACTGGAAGTGAGTGATATTTTGAACTGAAGTACAAAGGCAAATTGACAATGATGGGCTGAAGAATCATTGCAATGGCCTCCTGATTGGTCCCCACTCTGTATTCATAAAAACATTAGCTAAAGTATCATTCAAGTTAGCAAACAATTGCGATGTAATTATATTGTCACTCATGACCTATGCTGAAGCAAATTGTAGCTAGCTTCAGAAGACGTAATTAAATTTCAAAACAAACAAATAAGAATTCAAAAGTCCTTTCATTATTTTGACCTTAGAAAGAAGGACAGTTGAATGAAATCTGTGAAAGAAAAGGAAAACAAGTAACATTTTTCTTGATAAGCATTATAAGCTAATTGAATAGGAAATAATATTGACTGAATCCAAAAGTTGGCTAAGCAAAATACTCAATTGAAATACTTGAAAGGTAAAAAGGTGATTTGGTAAAAGTCCCAGCTTATTATTAATTGCTAAAGTGAGAAATAGATCTATGAATTCAAACGGTTTCCCCTTTCCATTCCTATTAACCATGATTCATCGTAAATTAAAATCTGGTAGTGCCCTTGTGTGGAGAAGGCAATGGCACCCCACTCCAGTACTCTTGCCTGGAAAATCCCATTGATGGAGGAGCCTGGTAGGCTGCAGTCCATGGGGTCGCTAAGAGTCAGACACGACTAAGTGACTTCACTTTCACTTTTCACTTTCATGCATTGGAGAAGGAAATGGCAACCCACTCCAGTGGTTCTTGCTTGGAGAATCTCAGGGACCGCGGAGCTTTGTGGGCTGCTGTCTATGGGGTCGCATAGAGTTGGACACGACTGAAGCGACTTAGCAGCAGCAGCAGCAGTGCCCTTGTGAATATCCTCTAAATTACAAAGACTTAGTAGATTTAAGGGTCTGAGCTGCTGCTGCTGCAAGGTCACTTCAGTCGCGTCCGACTCTGTGTGACCCCATAGACGGCAGCCCACCAGGCTCCCCCGTCCCTGGGATTCTCCAGGCAAGAACACTGGAGTGGGTTGCCATTTCCTTCTCTAATGCATGAAAGTGAAAAGTGAAAGTGAAGTCGCTCAGTTGTGTCTGACTCTTAGCAACCCCATGGACTGCAGCCTACCAGGCTCCTCCATCCATGGGATTTTCCAGGCAAGGGTACTGGAGTGGGGTGCCATCACCTTCTCTGAGGGTCTGAGCTAGTTTTCTCAAAAGGCTTAAGAGGAGGATAACCAAAGGTTATGATTAAATCAGCAGAAAGATTTATGAAAAAAAAAAGAAAAATTACAGGTCTGAGACCTAAGGGCCTTACTTTGAATGCTCACAATTAGTTTGGTAGAACATAAACTACGACTTTGGGCTTTCCTGGTCACTCAGACAGTAAAGAATCTGCCTGCTATTCAGGAGACCTGGGTTCGAACACTGGGTTGGGAATATCCCCTGGAGGAGGGCACAGCAACCCACTCTAGTATTCTTGCCTGGAGAATCCCCATGGACAGAGTAGTCTGGTGGGCTGCAGTCCATGTGGTCGAAAAGAGCTGGACACGACTGAGCGACTAAGCACAAACTATGACTTGAGGAGGAAGGTAGTTGTTAAAAATATAAGTGTTTTACTGGGAGGGGTGATCTTACAGCCTCTCCCATCCTGGGGCCAGAGCTTATTGACTTTGATTGTGTAGGAAATAAGATCACTTATTCAATGTTTGGCTATCTATTTTAAAATTTTGTCCACATAGAGTACAGCTCAATATAGAATTAAATAGGCAAGTAATTAAATCTTGGAGAAATAAACAGTCCTGGAAGTACTAGGTCAGTCAAGGCTAAAATAGACCTTGGAGGCACAACAGGGAAGAGAGAAGACCAGGAAGATAGAATCAGTCTGAGCAGGCAGCAGGGATGAATACCCCGAGAAAGCAGGATAAGTCAGCACCCGTATATGAGCAATGTTGAGGATGGGAAGCATCTGAAGTGGTTTACCTCTTTCCGCTCTGCATCCTGCATAGATGTGGACTTGCCTGAACTGGCCAGTTATCAGAATGAGGCCAAAGGATGTGAGGTGAAGCCCAAATAAAAGGCCAAAAGGACCAGTCATTTAAAGTACCCTCTCAGGTTCAAGCATGGATTAATTAAATGGTTACTTGTTTAAAAGTGGAAAGTTTGGTTTGCTCCTCTGTATATCAACAAATATTTCACGAGTTCCTTCTCTGTGCCTGCTATCGTGCTAAGCCAGGAAGCACAGCCTGTATTTGTATCTATATCTGCAGCCCTCGATTCCTGAGGCCGCTGAGTGCAGGAAATGTCACAGCAGTCATAATTTTACAATGAGCTAGAAAAATACATGTGTTTACTCCCCGGGTCCTCCAGCCAAAGAGAATTTCTCCTTTGAACTTTCACAGCAAAATATCTGAGGCTTTCTAATTACTTATCGCTTTCTCTCCCTAATCATATTTTATTTTACCTAGTTTCCTTTAGAACAGGATGATGGCTTATTTTATTTTTTGACTCCTAGAGTGAATGTATATATGCAAGTATGTAGAGAAAACATATATTAATATAAACCAATGAATATATCTCTATGTTCAGTATGTGATGTGCGTGCTCAGTCGCTAAGTAGTGTCAGACTCTTTGCTACCCCATGGACTGTAGCCTGCCAGGTTCCTCTGTCCATGGGACTTCCCAGGCAAGAATACTGGAGTGGGTTGCCCTTCCCTTTTCCAGGGGATCTTCCTGACCCAGGGACCGAACTTGTGTCTCTAGCAGTGCAGGTGGATTCTTTACCACTGAGCCACCTGAAAAGTCATTCAGTATATGGAGAGATGTACAAAAATATTAACAGCAAAACTGAAAGCTGTGAAATTATGAGTGATAATATTTCCTTTTTGATTTCATATGTACTTTCTAAATCATACATGAGGAGCATATCTTACATAACACATGCCATATTCATGCCTGCATGCTCAGTAGGGTCCACTCTTTGCGACCCCATGGACTGTAGCCTGCCAGGCTGCCCTGTTCATGGAATTTTCTAGGCAAGAATACTGGAGCTGGTTGCCATTTCTTACTCCAGAACACACATTATAAAAATTGCTAAAAAAAAAAAAAAAAAGAAAAGGGACTAGAGAGTATCACATTAGAATAGCAATTATGTATTTCAATTATGAAGTAAAATTATATTAAAGGCTGTACACATGGAGGATTTTGTTTTAAATATTATTTTGGCCTGAAGAAACAATGGAAAATTACAAATATGTATTTAGCTCTAAAATAAAGCTGTTTTCTCTAAGCTCTGACCTGGAATCTTATAGTACAGATGAGCAGAGCCATATACAATTATATCACTTCAAGGAAACAAAACACCTGTAATTCTAACAGTTATCTAATTATTAGAAAACAGGAAAAAAGTCAAGAAAAATTTGGGTTCTGGGAAATACTTGGCACCATACTTTTTTCTAAGGAATGTGCTTCATTTGCAGAGATGGCAAAAGTTGAGTGTTGGACTATAAATATTATCACTTTATCGGGTGGTATTAATTGCAGTTAGGAAATGTTTGTTTTGAGATACAAGTAAAAATGTATTATAGTCTTTAATAAACAGAATGTGGATCAAAGGACTAAACACAATGTGGATCAAGCAACCAGATTTTTATGCGACTATCCCATCACCATCAGTCCCAGTGGAATCTAATTTGAAATGCCAAGCCATTAGTATGCTATTGCACATTTACACGGTGCTAACCCTGGGTGCTCCACTCTCCCCAGAGTGCCCTCAGGGAGGCGAGAAAAGCAGGAGCAGTAGGAGAGGTGAACTAGTTTGAAGCCACCTCAGGATTCAAAGTACCTTGCCACCGCTTAGTCTGGGAGGGAGCTATTCAGTCTGCCAACAACATCTTCTGGAATCGCTGCTATGAACCAGCTCCAGATTCTCTGCTTCATCTAGGTTTCCAACAGGAAATTCTAAGGTTGACTTTACAGGGACCATGGCTCATTTTTCCTGTTCATTATTTGGCTGCAAAAGGATGATCCCTTTCTCCTCTTGAGCTCCATTCACTAGAATCTGGGATGATGATGGAGATGTCTTTTAACCATCTCCACTACTAAGATAACAGCCTCATCCCTTAAGAAGGAGACACTTTCATGTTCAGTGACAGAAAGCAGCAGTACTGGTTCATTTGGTACTTGAGATGATGTTATGAAATGATGAAATCACTATACCTGATAGTCTTTAAAAGACTAATTTTTGCAACAGACCCCAATCTTCTCTAAGTCCAGACTTCAGCGAAAAGGAGAGCATTCAAAAGAAGTTCTTTTGCAGAGGTTGTACTTTCAATTGACTTTTACTTGACTTGTTTTTATAAAGCCCATGTTTCTCTATCAATCTTAAATTCCTTGTCTGCCTTGTGATCAAAGAATCTGCACAAGTAAATTGACAACATTAGATTTCTATTTTAATGAAAAATATAAGATACCTCTTATTTAAGGAAGTTAAAATAAGTATCGATACAAAACCTTAAATTACATGCTACATATATATTACACATATGTTACATTATTTTAAATGTAATCAGAAAGGTTAATTTGTTTTAATCACTGCTGGTTATTTCTTTCTTCTGGTTGACCAAAACATTTAATAGTTTATCACAAAATTTTATAGGCATTAGAAATAGTAGAAATACATTTATATACTAAAATAAACTTTAGGAAGATTTATACCTGTTTATTCAAACTTAAATTGAAGAAAGTAGGGAAAACCACTAGACCATTCAGGTATGACCTAAATCAAATCCCTTATGATTATACAGTGGAAGTGAGAAATAGATTTAAGGGACTAGATCTGATAGATAGAGTGCCTGATGAACTATGGAATGAGGTTCGTGACATTGTACAGGAGACAGGGATCAAGACCATCCCCATGGAAAAGAAATGCAAAAAAGCAAAATGGCTGCCTGGGGAGGCCTTACA
>NW_011494664.1:3505685-3505785 GCF_000754665.1 Bison bison bison | reverse complement strand
ATAGTGCCTGTCCGACTCTGTGTGACCCCATAGACGGCAGCCCACCAGGCTCCCCCGTCCCTGGGATTCTCCAGGCAAGAACACTGGAGGGGGTTGCCAT
>NW_011494664.1:3491225-3505585 GCF_000754665.1 Bison bison bison | reverse complement strand
GGGACTAGATCTGATAGATAGAGTGCCTGATGAACTATGGAATGAGGTTCGTGACATTGTACAGGAGACAGGGATCAAGACCATCCCCATGGAAAAGAAATGCAAAAAAGCAAAATGGCTGCCTGGGGAGGCCTTACAAATAGCTGTGAAAAGAAAAGTGAAAAGCAAAGGAGAAAAGGAAAGATATAAGCATCTGAATGCAGAGTTTCAAAGAATAGCAAGAAGAGATAAGAAAGCCTTCCTCAGTGATCAATGCAAAGAAATAGAGGAAAACAACAGAATGGGAAAGACTAGAGATCTCGTCAAGAAAATTAGAGATACCAAGGGAATATTTCATGCAAAGACGGGCTCAATAAAGGACAGAAATGGTATGGACCTAACAGAAGGAGAAGATATTAAGAAAAGGTGGCAAGAATACACAGAAGAACTGTACAAAAAAGATCTTCACAACCCAGATAATCACGATGATGTGATCACTCACCTAGAGCCAGACATCCTGGAATGTGAAGTCAAGTGGGCCTTAGAAAGCATGCCTACGAACAAAGCTACTGAAGACGATGGAATTTCAGTTGAGCTATTTCAAATCCTGAAAGATGATGCTGTGAAAGAGCTGCACTCAATATGCCAGCAAATTTGGAAAATTCATCCGTGGCCACAGGACTGGAAAAGGTCCGTTTTCATTCCAATCCTAAAGAAAGGCAATGTCAAAGAATGCTCAAACTACCACACAATTGCACTCATCTCACACGCTAGTAAAGTAATGCTCAAAATTCTCCAAGCCAGGCTTCAGCAATACGTGAACTGTGAACTTCCTGATGTTCAAGCTGGTTTTAGAAAAGGCAGAGGAACCAGAGATCAAATTGCCCACATCCACTGGATCATGGAAAAAGCAAGAGAGTTCCAGAAAAACATCTATTTCTGCTTTATTGACTATGCCAAAGCCTTTGACTGTGTGGATCACAATAAACTGTGGAAAATTCTGAAAGAGATGGGAATACCAGACCACCTGACCTGCCTCTTGAGAAATCTGTATCCAGATCAGGAAGCAACAATTAGAACTGGACATGGACCAACAGACTGGTTCCAAATAGGAAAAGGAGTTCGTCAAGGCTGTATATTGTCACCCTGCTTATTTAACTTATATGCAGAGTACATCATGACAAATGCTGGACTGGAAGAAACACAAGCTGGAATCAAGATTTCCAGGAGAAATATCAATAACCTCAGATATGCAGATGACACCACCCTTATGGCAGAAAGTGAAGAGGAACTCAAAAGCCTCTTAATGAAAGTGAAAGTGGAGAGTGAAAAAGTTGGCTTAAAGCTCAACATTCAGGAAACTAACATGGCATCCAGTCCCATCACTTCATGGGAAATAGATGGGGAAACAGTGGAAACAGTGGCAGACTTTATTTTTGGGGGCTCCAAAATCACTGCAGATGGTGACTGCAGCCATGAAATTAAAAGACGCTTACTCCTTGGAAGGAAAGTTATGACCAACCTAGATAGCATATTCAAAAGCAGAGACATTACTTTGCCAACAAAGGTCTGTCTAGTCAAGGCTATGGTTTTTCCAGTGGTCATGTATGGATGTGAGTTGGACTGTGAAGAAGGTTGAGCGCCAAAGAATTGATGCTTTTGAACTGTAGTGTTGGAGAAGACTCTTGAGAGTCCCTTGGACTGCAAGGAGATCCAACCAGTCCATTCTGAAATAGATCAGCTCTGGGATTTCTTTGGAAGGACTGATGTTGAAGCTGAAACTCCAGTACTTTGGCCACCTCATGCGAAGAGTTGACTCATTGGAAAAGACTCTGATGCAGGAGGAGAAGGGGATGACAGAGGATGAGATGGCTGGATGGCATCACTGACTCGATGGACGTGTGTCTGAGTGAATTCCAGGAGTTGGTGATGGGCAGGGAGGCCTGGTGTGCTGGGATTCATGGGATCGCAAAGAGTTGGACACAACTGAGCGACTGAACTGAACTGAACTAATGTGGCTAAATAAATTAATCTCAAATATGGTTAATAGATTTGTTTTAGTTGGGGCTACTGTTTGTTATTTAGATATATGAAATAAAAAGTCAAATGACTTGTTTAAATTGTAAAAATATTTATTTAGCATAAAGGCATATTTCTTTTTTGAAAAATGTTTAGTGAACACTGGTACTATAACTTATTCTAAATAGATTGCATTAGTTTGAAAGTTTTTAGTTAAACTACACTAAATGCAATCACACCTCAGATGACAATAATGTGGTACAGTTCAGTTTGGTTAGGTTTAGAATTCTATTTCCAATCAATATCCAATTATAAGGGGGGTGGGAGGGAATCATATAAAAGTATGAAAAGGTAAAACTTGCAATTATAAGATAAATTTAGTACTAGGGATGTAATATACAACATAATAAATATAATCAATGCTGATAGGGCTTCCCTGGTGGCTTACTGGTAAAGAATCCACCTTCCAACACAGGAGTTTCAGGTTTGATCCCTGATCCAGGAAGATCCCACATTCCTCTGAACAAGTAAGCCCACAACTATTGAGCCTGTGCTGTAGAGCCCGGGGTTGCAACAAGAGAAGCTACCATAATGAGAAGCTTGTGCACACAACTAGAGAGAAGCCTCTGCTTGCTGCTACTAGAGAAAAGCCCACATAGCAATAAAGACCCATCAGAGCCACAAATAAAATAAATAAGTATGTTGTATACAAAAGTGAAAGTCGCTCAGTCATGTCCAACTCTTTGCAAACTATAGAGGCCATGGAATTCTCTAGGCCAGAATACTGGAGTGGGTAGCATTTCCCTCCTCCAGGGGATCTTCCCTACCCAGAAATCGAACTGAGGTCTCCTGCATTGTAGGCGAATTCTTTACCAACTGAGCTATACGAAAGTTGTTAGAAGAGTAAATCTTAAGAGTTCTCATCACAAGTAAAAAGCTTCCTTCTATTTCTTTAATTTTATATCTATGCGAGATGATGGAGCATTTCATGAATATGTAAATTAAATGACTGTGTTGTACAACTTAAACTCATGCAGTGCTAAATGTCAATTATACCTCAATAAAACTGGATAAAAAAGTTACTTTCCCCTCTTAAGAAAAAAAAATACAGTGCAGATTTTCAACTCTGCAATTTGAGGGCAGAATTCATGATAATACTAACCTAAGATCAATTGCAAAATATTTAAATGTTTTATATTAATAAAGTAAAGAGATAAAATATCACCAATAGAATTACTTTGTTAGTCACGCCTACTAAGTTTATTCCTACCTCAAAGGTATCCACATTAATAAACCTATCAGCAATATTATTAATAATTTATAATAATTAATAATAATTAGCAATATTATTAATATTAAACTGCTGCTGCTGCTGCTAAGTCGCTTCAGTCGTGTCCAACTCTGTGAGACCCCATAGACGGCAGCCCACCAGACTCCTCCATCCCTGGGATTCTCCAGGCAAGAACACTGGAGTGGGTTGCCATTTCCTTCTCCAATGCATGAAAGTGAAAAGTGAAAGTGAAGTCGCTCAGTCGTGTCCGACTCTTAGCGACCCCATGGACTGCAGCCCACCAGGTTCCTCCATCCATGGGATTTTCCAGGCAAGAGTACTGGAGTGGGGTGCCATTGCTTTCTCTGATTAATAACAAAAGTACCCTTTAAATAAAAATTCATAAAGTAAGTTTACTTCCTTATAGTTTAAGTTTAGGTGGTAAAGACCAACAAAACACAGGCGTCATTTTTTATGTTTCATGTTGCCTGTCCATACACAAATAAAAGTCTGTGCCACTTTACTGTGAACAATACAAATATGTGTTACAATATAAGAACATGGAGTATATGGTCTAATTTTATCAACGTTATTCAGGGGCAGTCTCTTTTATAAATAAACCTCAAAATTGATGGGTTCAACAACATAGGATTGAGTGTTTCTCTCTTATTAAAAATTTAGTTTCTAATATTGTTAGTTGCTCAGTCATGTCTGACTTTTTGCAACCCCATGAACTGTATAGGTTCCTCCGTCCATGGAATTCTCCAGGCAAGAATACTGGAGTGGTGGCCATTCCCTTCTCCAGTCAGAAATAACAGATTAACATAAGTATGACTTCTTCAAAATAAAAATGACTGAGCATAGCAAAAAGTTTGAACTGGCCACCACAACCTCTATTTGAAAAGTGGCAAGAAGCCAGATAATTTCATTGTTTCTCAGAGGTAATGTTTTGCCTACTTGCCATCTGCTCACGCATCCTGGACTCACTGGAAACCAGTTCAACTCCAGTACCCTTATACTGTCTGGTCTCACCAGCTCAGCTCATACTGCTTGAATGGACACTTTGGCAGAGCTGTTAATTTCTTAATGCTAATTATTTATAGCTATTTATAGAAGGCTTTGCTCCCACCAAAGCCCTATTGGAACATCCTCTTATGATGCCTATTTTATAGATGATGAACTGAGGCTTGGCTAGGTTAAGTCATTTGCTAAGTAAGGGACAAACCAGTAAGTGACAAAGGCAAGATTTGAACCTAAAGCTCTCCTGCTTCAGAATTGGATCCGTAACCCATGAACTCCTATTTAATTATGACTATTCTTTCATTGTTTGGTGCAGTCCTGAATTGTATCAGAAATCCTTTTTAACTTTTTTTTTTTTTTTTGTAGGAGAGGTCTCTTTTGATTTGTGGAAAATAATAAAACTTTAGCTGAACCCTCAATTAAAAAGACCTTCTGAGTCCGCTGGTTGAATGCAACATTGCAAACCTAAGGATATTCAGAGGAAGCAGTAAGTCCTGCAAGATCTAGTATATTTTCCTGGCAAAAATCACAATTTCAGGTAAAGAACATGAGATCACTCCCTATTAAAAAGTGAGGGGAGATTGGCGGCCACACTTAGCTTCAAGCCCTTCCCTGTCTCTCGCCCGGTCTCCCTCCCATGCTTACCTGGATCAGGAAGGGGTGTTCTGTAAAAATCAAAAGGAAAAGTATGTCCGGGTTTCAGGCTGCTCTGATACACGCACACCTTCAAACCTGGGTGCCTATGGATTTTGCTTTCTAACAACTTGCCCTCAACTTGACCTCAGGGAGTGGATTAGAGCGTTTTTTTCACCCCCTTCTCCCATTTTTCACCTGCTACGGGTGTGAATACGAGGAGACTTTTTACCTTAGTTGTGGAGCCGAACCTGCCCCGGAGAGTTTGTTCCCGTGCTCAGTCACAAACTCTGATCATCGCCGGAGAGTCAGCGCTCGCTCACCTGTCCCGGAGGTGGAGGTGAGGTCCGAGCCAGGTGCGGGAGGAGGGGCGGCAGGGCTCGCTCTGCGCCTGGCAGTGCCCTTCCGACGATCATCCAGCCTAATAAGCTGTTAATTATTACTCCCGGTCGCCACAGCAGGGAAGTGTTCGGAACCTGAGCCACTCCCTGCGCCTCAGTGCATGTTGGGAGTGTTTACTTTCTTTCTTCCCAGCAGCTGACAGGGACACTCCTTTGTGTCCTGTCACACATCTTGAGGACAGGTAAACTGACAAGTGAATTTGTTGAAGCTTTATCCTCTGAACTGGACACATTCTAGTCTCTCCTCTCTGCTCTGTAGAGAAACAGTCTTCTTTAAGAAATGACATGAACGAGGATGGAAAGTCATCATTCATGTCTTTCTTTTTTAAAAATTTGTCTTTTAATTAGAAATTTCTGAAATATACCCCCTTGTTTTTATTGCCACTTCCTTTCGGAAAAGGCACCTAATCACACAGAGCAGTGGTTCTCACACTTCCTAGGGAACCAGAGACTCTTCTGCATCTCGCTAGACTCCACGGGTCTCAGCATCTGTGAAACTTTGATCCAGTAAATTTGGGGCAGGAGGCAGGTATTTTTTAAATCAGCTTCGTGGAAGAATCTGGTGAACATCTGAATTTGAAAACTACTGTAGTAAAAGTATACAGGAGGAAATGAGTAGTAATTTAGTCACTAAGAGAATTCTGTTTGGAAGCTGCTTTCCCTCAATACCTCTGATTTTAAAAAGGACACAAGTCTAATTAACTAGATTTATTATGGTGATAATTTCACAATATATGCAAATATTGAGTCATTATTTTATACACCTGAAGCGAATATGTCAGTTATATCTCAAAATGAAAGGAATGGATAAAGGAACTGACAGTTAAAAAGCAGGGTGGCTCAGTGATAAAGAATTCCCCTGTCAATGCAGGAGACCTCAGTTTGATCTCTGATTCCAGAAGATCCAACATGCTGGGGGACAACTAAGCCTCTGAGCCACAACTATTGAGCCTGTGCTCAAGAGCCTGGGAGCCACAGCTACTGAGCCTATGTGTCAAAGCACTGAAGCCCAGGATCCCTAGGGCCCGTGCTCCACAATGAGAGAAGCCACTGCAATGAAAAGCCGGCACAGTGCAACTAGAGAGTGGCCTCCGCTCCCCGCAAATAGAAAAAGCCCTCGCAGCAAGAAGATCCCCATGGACCGCAGCCTGCCAAGCTCCTCTGTCCATGGGATTTTCCAGGCAAGAATACTGGACTGGGTTGCCATTTCCTTCTCCAGGGGATCTTACCAATCCAGGGATTGAACCTGGGTCTCCCACATTGCAGGCGGACTCCTTACCATCTGAGCCACTAGGGAAGTAATGAAGACCCAGCACAGCCAAAATTATAAAATTTTAAATAAATAAAATTATTAAAAAAAAAGAGTTCTCTCGTTGAAAACTACCAAATACCAAAACATTTAATATTTATTTAAATTAATAAAATCTGACTCCTCCCCCCACCCCCCAAAAGACTTAGAGACACTCATAGTAAATGCTCTGGAAATAATGTTTTCATTTACACATGCACAAATGTACTTTTTGGTATCATTGGTACTTTATTTGTTTACCATGTAAAGCACTTTGATAATGGGGAAAAAAAAAAGGTTATTTTACAAGTATAAACCTCAGAGACCTCAAAAGGAATTGAATATAATTCCTACAATGAGTTCAGAAGGCAGAGTTGATTTCTGGTTTCTTATATATGCAAATGTCAATTTAACTGAGCATTACTCTGATTTGCAGGTTGAAAGTTTGATATAGTATCAATACTTCAAGGATTCTCTATGTTCAAAAGATCAGACAGTTTATCTAGTTAACTTTTGGTGTGTGGAGACCAGGGATGTTCAGACTGACCATTCTTTGGGCTAGTTTAATAAGCAGAACAGAATCAGGCATGTGGGCTTATTGGATCACAATAAAAGCTTCTACAACTTCATATATGAGGACAGTGTGACCTGGTATTACCTGTGGATCTTAGTTTGATGGCCATGGTGGCTCTACAAACCCTCTTGTGTGACTGACTGCTGGTATGGACTGACCTTTGAATGACAACTAACAGGAACTGCAGTGTCCACAGATCCTAGGCTCCAGCACATCTTTTTCCAAATCCATGCTGCACTCCTGTTGTCTACATTTGTTTATTATCAGTATCAGAGAAACCTTATTTTGTCTTTTTTATCTGCAACCATCCTTGAAGACTTTGTTCCAATGACTGGCTTCAACTGGTTTCCTTTTGCTAGTTTCAGTGATTCTTTTTGTTTTGGAGTATTTAATCTTTTACAAATATAAAATTTTTATTTTATAATAGAAAAATCCATAATTTCACTTGTGCAATGTGAAAAATTTGAAAAGCACAGACATGTAGAAGAAAAAAATCACTTACAATTCCATCTCTGAAATATAGCTACCAAGAACAACTTAGTAAATGTCACTATTGATATACTTTCTCTATGGATATTTACCAAAATGCTATTACACTTGGCTTATTGTTTTATAGTCTGCTTTTATCACATTGAACATATTATAAACAATCTACCACATGTCAGCTTTTTTTTCTGCAATGTGATTTTTAATTAGCTGCTCTGTATTACACCATATGGATATACCATTATTTACTTAATCATATCTCTATTGTGAGAAATTTATGTTAGTATAAACAATGCTGCAGAAAATGTTTGTATGTAGTTATACACAACCATGATTATATCTTTTAGACATTTCAAAAAATGAAGTTGCGGGATGAAAGGTAATGTACAGTTTTGAAGAGTTTCTCATGTGTCAATTTTATTCTCCCAAACTAACTTTTGGATTATTTTTATTTTTAAACATGTACGAATTTGAACTTCACAGTTGATGCTAGTGGTAAAGAACCCACCTGCCAACACAGGAGACATAAGAGTCACAGGTTCGATCCTTGGATTGGAAAGATTCCCCTGGAGAAGGGCATGGGAACCCACCCCAATATTCTTACCTGGAGAATCGCATGGACAGAGGAGCCTGGAAGGCTACAGTCCATAGGGTTGCAAAGAGTCAGACACAACTGAAGCAACTTAACACACAGTACATCAGTTTGAAAGGTTTAAAAAAATTCATATCCTATTTTAGCTATGTATGTGATTGATAACCGTAAGATTGAACCCATTTTTAGACTGACCCTGTACTTTTGCTTTTTGTTTATTATTCTCTTTGGTCATTTTTTCTGTATTGATTTCTAAGATCTCTTTCTATATTAATCACATCAACATGTTATCGAATATGCTGTGGCTATATTTCCCAATACTGTTTGCATTTTAATTTTATGGTAGATTTTTAACTTACAAAAGTTTAAAATTTTAAACAGTCTATTAATATTTTCCTTTATTGCTTACACTTCAGTGTTAAAAGGGGCTTCCCAGGTGGTCCAGTGGTAAAGAATCCTCCTGCCAATGCAGGAGATGCAAGAGATGGAGGTTCCATCCTTGGATTGGGAAGATGAGTAGGAAATGGCAACACACTCCAGTATTCTTGCCTGGAAAATTTCATAGACAGAGGAGCCTGACAGCTAAGAGTCCATGGGGCCGCAATCGGACATGACTGAGTACACACACCATGTTAAAAAGCTTTCCCACCCTTAAAGTATATATATGTATATATATATATTTTTTTCTTCTAGTTTATTTAGATATTGTTTATTAAATTTAACATTTCAACCCATCTGGATTTTATGATGTTAACAATTGTGATATTTAAATCTAAATTGATTTTTTTAAACTATTAGCTATTAACCAAGTAGCATTTAGTAAATAGTTATAGATTGTAAACTCCAGAAGGGGAAAAGCTATGTCTTATGATCTATTTTACCCCTGAATCCTAGCATAGTGACTAGCAGTTTTGTGGTTACTCAGGTCAAAGTTTTGTTTATTTATTCACTTATTTACTTATTGATATATTTAATTGGGTCAATTTACAATATTATATTAATTCCAGGTATACAACATAGTGATTAAAATTTTTATAGATTATACTCCATCTAAAGTTATTATAAAATATTGGCTATATTCCCTGTGCTGTATAATACATCCTATAGCTTATTTATTTTATAGGTAGTAGTTTGTACCTATTAATCCCCCACCTACATCTTGTCTTCTACCCACCCGTAACCACTAGTTTCTTCTCTGTATCCCTCAGCCTATTTCTTTAGGCCAAATGTTTAATAGTCACTCGATTCTTTTCTTTCAGTCCTTCCCCACCCAGCAAGTCCTGAAGTTGTATCTTAATCTCTGCATCTCCACTACCCCTTAGATTAGGAAGCAGATTAGATTCTTGGTCAGATACTACACATGGTCTCCTAAGTGAGGCAGAGAGCTGCCTCCACTCTTGTTCCACAATAGTGCACTCTCCACCTATAGCCAGTGTAATCTTCTAGAAACAAAAGACACGGACATGAGTTTGAGCAAGCTCTGGGAGTTGGTGATGGACAGGGAAGCCTGGCATGTTGCAGTCCATGGGGTCACAGAGAGTCGGACACAACTGAGCATCTGAACTGAACTGAAAGCCTTTGATTGTGTGGATCACAACAAACTGTGGGAAATTCTTAAAAAGATGGAATACCAGACCATCTTACTTGTCTCCTGAGAATCCTGTATGTGGCTCAAGAAGTAAGAGCTAGAACCAGAACTAGAACAATGGATTGGTTCCAAATTGGGAAAGGAGTATAATAAGGATGTATATAGTCACTTTGCTGATTTAATTTACATAGAGAGTACATCATGTGAAATGCTGGTCTGGATGAAGCACAAACTGGAATCAAGATTGCTGGGAGAAATATCAACAACCTCAGATATGCGGATGATACCACTCTGATGGCAGAAAGTGAAGAAGAACTAAAGAACCTCTTGGTGAAGGTGGAAGAGGAGAGTGAAAAGCTGGCTTGAGCTGAAAGTTAAAAAAATGAAGATCATGGCATCTGGTCTCATCACTTTATGGCGAATAGAAGGGGAAAAAGTGGAAGCAGTGACAGATTTTACTTTCTTGGGCTCCAAATCACTGTAGACGGTGACTGCAGTTACCATGAAATTAAAAGAGTCTTGCTCCTTGGAAGGAAAGCTATGACAAAAAAGCACAGAGACATCACTTTGCAGACAGAGGTCTGTAATAGTCAGTTATGGTTTTTCCAGTAGTCATGTATGGACATGGGAGTTGGACCATAAAGAAGGCTGAATGCTGAAGAATTGATGCTGTCAATCTGTGGTGTTGTAGGGGACTCTTGAGAGTCCTTTGGACTCCAAGGAGATAAAACCAGTCAATCCTAGAGAAAACCAACCCTGAATATTCATAGAACTGATGCTGAAGCTTCAATACTTTGACCACCTGATGTGAAAAGCCGACTCAATGGAGACTTTGATGATGGGAAAGATGGAAGGTCAAAGGAGAAAGCAGCGGCAGAGGATGAGATGGTTGTATAGCACCACCAACTCAATGAACGTGAATTTGAGCAAACTCTGGGAGACAGTGAAGGACAAGGGAGCTTGTCATGCTGCAGTCCATGGGACTACAAAGAGTCTGACATGACTACGACTGAAAAACAGCAATAAATATGAGTAGAGTAAATAAATATAGGTCATAGTTTTTCCTGATTTGAAGTGATACTTTTCTCCCAGGCCAGCAGGTTGTTGCTGTTCAGTTGCTCAATCATGTCCAACTCTGGGGCCCCATGGTCTGCAGCATGCCAGGCTTCCCTGACCTTCACCATCTCCCGGAGCTTGCTCAAACTCATGTCCATTGAGTCGGTGATGCCATCCATAATAACAATCAGTGACTTCTGGTCTAGGGGATAAAGGATCCTAAAACTACATATGTTTCTTGTTTGAAGCTTTCTTTCAGGGTTTTGATTTATTCCTGCCTCTTTTAATCCCTTGGAAGGACTTTCTTACATTGGTTCTGGCATTGGCCATATGACTTTGCTTTGGTTAATGGGTCAGTTCCTAGTGATAAAAGCAGAGGCTTGAAGATCTGTTGTGCACTGGGACATACCCTCTTACTGTTCTTGGAATCCTGACAACCATATGAACAAGTCTGGGCCAGCCTGTAGGATGATGCAAGACCCTTGACCCACTCTGTGCCTTTATTACCCCAGCTGACAGTCTAAAAGCAGAGCCACTAAGCTAACCTGCAATTGACTGGAGACCCATAATGGAGTCCAACTGAGAACAGCAGACCTAGCTGAGCCCAGCCGGAATTACCAACCCACAGAACTATGAGCTAGAGGTTAAAGCATCTGCCTGCAATGCGGGAGACCTGGGTTTGATCCCTGGGTCGGGAAGATCCCCTGGAGAAGGAAATGGCAACCCACTCCAGTATTCTTGCCTGGTGAATCCCATGGACGGAGGAGCTTGGTGGGCTACAGTCCACCATGTCACAAAGAGTCGGACATGACTGAGCGACTTCACTTTCACTTAATAGCTATTGTATTAAGCCACTAAGTTTTGGGGTGGTATGTTTTAGAGCATAGTCTAACTGGTATATCTGGTGTGGTTTTCTCACACACATACACCAATGAACACATACATGAACATGCATATACAATAGTATATCAACAGTTGGAAAGTGAGAGAAATACTAGGATCACAATGCGTTTTTAATATAATTCTGCTGCCAGGATGCAATCACCCATAGAAATAGAACAGAAAGGGGACAAGAAAGAGATGTGGGTATAATTAGATTGGGTCATTTCTATATCTCACTTAAGCACTCCTGAAAGATATTTAGAGATGATTGTGACTGAAAGAAAGTAGAAAGAAAACAACAAATTGCCTGCTTTTAACACTGTGACCCAGTTGCTATGGGCCACTCATACCAGTCCGTTCCATAGCCTTATACCTTGTTAGGTTTCTTGTTCGGCTTCTGCACCGGAAGCCAAGGTTATGCACTAAATGAAATTTAAAAAAAGGAAGCAGATTAGCTCCAAACAAGGAGGGGATTCCCAATAAAAACCTAACTAGCAATTGCCTTAATAAGGAAGCCACAAGACAACATGAAAAATTACTTTTCCAATATGTAAAGCTTAAAATAAATATACTTTATATTTGGGAATTTTTCTGTAGAGATCTTAATAACTTACAATTATAATATTAATTCTCAGGGGAAAATCCCAACATTTGTCTTGAACTTGAAGAATAAACCATCATTTCCTGTTGAAATTAAGAAACATTTAATTTTTTTAAATGAAAACAAGGAGTTTAAAACATTGAGTTTAAAATATATTGAAAAATAAGATGAGGGAGGAGAAATTCCCTTCTAAAATCCCCCTAAAGCTTTAATTAAATCAATGCTGTTATTGATGTACAGGTCCTTTTAAAACTTATATATAGTTGTTTAATTTTTAAAAAGTCTCACCCTTCTGTAGTTGCTGGATGTTTTGAACCTATATTGACTTTTGAATCAGACTGCAGTTTGTCCTAATCATGAGACTAATTGCCACACAACTGCTTTTACAATTTGAACAATGAAAAACATTATATTAATTGAGAAGTGATGAAATAAGTTCCATTCCTAGTGCATTTGCTTTCTCCTCTGATAGTTTTTTTTACTGTCAATAGGGACTGTTTCCAAGTAGTGTAATGGCCAGTGGAAGGCATTCACTTTAGTCACATTTTGAAAAATTACTAGGATTAAGATCAATCTGGATGGGACATCTGTCACCCCATTAATCACAAGGTTTGGTTTAACTGACCTGGCTGGCTAGGCAACATCACTTTCCTCCTTCACACCTCCATGAATGTCCTTCCTGCACTGCGTGCTCCCCTAGGTCAAAGAGGACGACCTTCCCCTACATAGATGGACCATTCTTTGGTCAAGGGTATATGAGTAGCTGTGCTTCCTTGCTGGAATTACACAATAAGCTCTCAAGGTTCATTTGCAGGAGAAGGTAAGGTAGTCATACTTTCAAGACTCCAGACACATCTGAATGAGGCACTGCATGTCGCAGTCTGTCTTTCTTGTTTCTAAACTTACTTACTTTTAATTGAAGGATAATTGCTTTACAGTATTGTGTTGATTTCTGCCAAACGCAGTCTGTATTTCTTTTCAAAAAACAGAAAAGGAAAAAGAAAATTTATTTTGTGTCAGGCAGGTGCAGAGATGGTCTTACAAAGTTAAATAAGACAATCTCTGCCCTGAAGGAACTAAAGTCTTCAGCATTGAGATGGAATCCATCCAGTCTTCTCTGCCACAGAAAAGAAAAGATTTCAAAGCACACATGCTTGAAAAATTCAGTGACAGAAAGAAACGAAAGGCATAAAAGTGTTTGATAGATTTTAAGAAGTGAAAGGCACAGTGTTTTTTTTTTTTAACAAGTATTCAGTTCAGTTCAGTCCCTTAGTCGTGCCCGACTCTGCCACCCCATGAATCGCAGCACGCCAGGCCTCCCTGTCCATCACCAACTCCCAGAGTTCACTCAGACTCACGTCCATTGAGTCAGTGATGCCATCCAGCCATCTCAACCTCTGTCGTCCCGTTCTCCTCCTGCCCCCAATCCCTTCCAGCATCAGAGTCTTTTCCAATGAGTCAACTCTTCGAATGAGGTGGCCAAAGTACTGGAGTTTCAGCTTTAGCATCATTCCTTCCAAAGAAATCCCAGGGCTGATCTCCTTCAGAATGGACTCGTTGGATCTCCTTGCAGTCCAAGGGACTCTCAAAAATCTTATCCAACACCACAGTTCAAAAGCATCAATTCTTCAGCGCTCAGCCTTCTTCACAGTCTAACTCTCACATCCATACATGACCACAGGAAAAACCATAGCCTTAACTAGATGGACCTTTGTTGGCAAAGTAATGTCTCTGCTTTTGAATATGCTATCTAGGTTGGTCATAACTTTCCTTCCAAGGAGTAAGCATCTTTTAATTTCATGGCTGCAGTCACCATCTGCAGTGATTTTGGAGCCCAAAAAGATAAAATCTGACCCTGTTTCCACTGTTTCCCCATCTATTTCCCATGAAGTGATGGGACCAGATGCCATGATCTTCGTTTTCTGAATGTTGAGCTTTAAGCCAACTTTTTCACTCTCCTCTTTCATTTTC
>NW_011494664.1:3458772-3491125 GCF_000754665.1 Bison bison bison | reverse complement strand
AGCGCTTCTCATGATGTACTCTGCATATAAGTTAAATAAACAGGGTGACAATATACAGCCTTGACGTACTCCTTTTCCTATTTGGAACCAGCCTGTTGTTTCATGTCCAGTTCTAACTGTTGCTTCCTGACCTGGATACAGATTTCTCAAGAGGCAGATCAGGTGGTCTGGTATTCACATCTCTTTCAGAATTTTCCAGTTTATTGTGATCCACACAGTCAAAGGCTTTGGCATAGTCAATAAAGCAGAAATAGATGTTTTTCTGGAACTCTCTTGCTTTTTCCATGATCCAGTGGATGTTGGCAATTTGATCTCTGGTTCCTCTGCCTTTTCTAAAACCAGCTTGAACAATAGGAAGTTCACGGTTCACGTATTGCTGAAGCCTGGCTTGGAGAATTTTGAGCATTACTTTACTAGCATGTGAGATGAGTGCAATTGTGCAGTAGTTTGAGCATTCTTTGGCATTGCCTTTCTTAGGGATTGGAATGAAAATGGACCTTTTCCAGTCCTGTGGCCACTGCTGAGTTTTCCAGATTTGCTGGCATATTAAGTGCAGCACTTTCACAGCATCATCTTTATTTAAGTTTTTATATAACTTTTCAAGGTTACTTTTCATTTACAGTTATTTCAGAATATTAACTACAGTCCCTGTGTTGTATGCTACAACCTTGACCCAGCAGTTTCTACCTCCCATTCCCCACTCCTGCGTTTCCCCTCCTTCTACTAGTAGCCACTAGTTTGTTCTCTATATAGATTGTTTCTGTATAGAGAAGCATTCTCTGTATGCAATTGCTTCATTTTGTTCTATTCACTAGTTTGTTGTATTTTTTAGATTCCATATATGAATGATATCACACAGTATTTGTCTTTTTCAGTCTGATATATTTCACTAAGCATAATGCCCTCCAAGTCCATCCATGTTGTTGCAAATGGTAAAATTTTATTCCTTTTTATGGCTGAGTAATATTCTATCATGTATATATACCACACCTTCTTTATCATTTCATCTGTTGATAGACATTTAAGGTTTCTTCCATATCTTGGTAATTTAAATAATGTTTCTATTAATATGAAGATTGGAGTACATATATTTTTTCAGGTTTTTGTGTTTTTTGGGTTTTTTTTTTTTTTTTTGGATATATACCTAAGAGTAGAATTGCTGGATCTTATGGTAGTTCTGGGTAAAGAATCCCACAGACAGAGGAGCCTGGGGGGCTTCAGTCCATAGGGTCACAAAGAGTTGGATATGACTGAAGTCACTTAACATGCATGCATGGTAGTTCTGGGCTTTTCACGTGGCTCAGTGGGTAAAGAATCCACCTGCAATACAACAGATGTGGATTTGATCCCTGGGTCAGGGAACATCCCCTGGAGAAGGACATGGCAACCCATTCCAGTATTCATGCCTGGAGAATCCCGTGGACAGAGGAGCCTAGAAGACTACAGTCCATAGGGCTGCAAAGAGTTGGCCATGACTTAAGTGACTGAGCATGCACACATGGTAGTTCTATTTTTAGTTTTTTGAGAAACCTCTGTACTGTAATCCCAAGTGCATCCACCAATTTATATTCCAGGCAACAATGTGCAAGTGTTTCCTTTGCTCCACATCCTCACCAACATGGACTGAAAGAATTAACATTGCTAAAGTGTTAAGGAAATCTACAGATTCAATAAAATCTGTATCAAAATACCAATGACATTTTTCACAGAACTAGAAAAATTAATTTTTAAATTTCTATGGAAACACAAAATATCCCAAATAACAAAAGCAATTTTGAGGTGTAAAAACAGAGCTGGAAGAATCATACTCCCTGATTTCAGTTCAGTTCAGTTCAGTCGCTCAGGCATGTTCGACTCTTGTGACCCCATGAATCATAGCACGCCAGGCCTCCCTGTCCATCACCAACTCTCAGAGTTTACCCAAACTCATATCCATTGAGTCGGTGATGCCATCTCATCCTCTGGCGTCCCCTTCTCCCACCCCCAATCCTTCCCAGCATCAGGGTCTTTTCCAGTGAGTCAGCTCTTCTCATCAGGTGGCCAAAGGATTGCAGTTTCAGCTCCAACATCAGTCCTTCCAATGAACACCCAGGACTGATCTCCTTTAGGATGGACTGGTTGGATCTCCTTGCAGTCCAAGGGACTCTCAAGAGTCTTCTCCAACACCACAGTTCAAAAGCATCAATTCTTCGGCGCTCAGCTTTCTTTATAGTCCAACTCTCACATCCATACATGACCACTGGAAAAACCATAGCCTTGACTAGACAGACCTTTGTTGACAAAGTAATGTCTCTGCTTTTTAATATGCTATCTAGGTTGGTCATAACTTTCCTTCCAAGGAGTAAGCGTCTTCTAATTTCATGGCTGCAATCACCATCTGCAGTGATTCTGGAGCCAAATAAATAAAGTCTGACACTGTTTCCACTGTTTCCCCATCCATTTCCCATGAAGTGATTGGACCAGATGCCATGATCTTCGTTTTCTGAATGTTGAGCTTTAAGTCAACTTTTTCACTCTCCTCTTTCACTTTCATCAAGAGGCTTTTTAGTTCCTCTTCACTTTCTGCCATAAGGGCAGTGTCATGTGCATATCTGAGGTTATTGATATTTCTCCCAGCAATCTTGATTCCAGCTTGTGCTTCTTCTAGCCCAGGGTTTCTCATGAGGTACTCTGCATATAAGTTAAATAAGCAGGGTTACAATATACAGCCTTGACGTACTCCTTTTCCTATTTGGAACCAGTCTGTTGTTCCATGTCCAGTTCTAACTGTTGCTTCCTGACCTGCATATGGTTTCTCAAGAGTCAGGTCAGGTGGTCTGGTATTCCCATCTCTTTCAGAATTTTCCACAGTTTATTGTGATCCACACAGTCCAAGGCTTTGGCATAGTCAATAAAGCAGAAATAGATGTTTTTCTGGAACTCTCTTGCTTTTTTAATGATCCAGTGGATGTTGGTAATTTGATTTCTTGTTCCTCTGCCTTTTCTATAACCAGCTTGAACATCTGGAAGTTCATAGTTCACATATTGCTGAAGCCTGGCTTGGAGAATTTTGAGCATTACTTTACTAGCATGTGCTGTTGCTGCTGCTAAGTCACTTCAGTTGTGTCCGACTCTGTGTGACCCCATAGACGGCAGCCCACCAGGCTCCTCTGTCCCTGGGATTCTCCAGGCAAGAACACTGGAGTGGGTTGCCATTTCCTTCTCCAATGTGTGAAAGTGAAAAGTGAAAGTGAAGTTGCTCAGTCGTGTCCAACTCCTAGCGACCCCATGGACTGCAGCCTACCAGGCTCCTCCGTCCATGGGATTTTCCAGGGAAGAGTACTGGAGTGGGGTGCCATTGCCTTCTCTGACTAGCATGTGAGATGAGTGCAATTGTGCGGTAGTTTGAGCATTCTTTGGCATTGCCTTTCTTTGGGATTGGAGTGAAAACTGACCTTTTCCAGTCCTGTGGCCACTGCTGAGTTTTCCAAATTTGCTGGCATATGGAATGCAGCACTTTCACAGCATCATCTTTCAGGATTTGAAATAGCTCAGCTGGGATTCCAGTATGCTAAACAATACTGCTTTTGAAAACTGGTAATTGTTTCCAAAAAATAAAGAAACTCAATAGAATGTGAGAGTATATTTCTAAATATGACATTTAGCAATTTGTAGTCATAGATGGGAGGGGGAGGGGTAACAAAGTGCATGTGTATTTTTTTTTAAGTTTTTCATTTAAAATATGTCATACATAATGACTGACTTAAAAATGTTATGAATTTTTAGCTATTGTTTTTCTTAAAAGGCTCACAAATGCTTTCTGTCCCACCCTTAATAACTCCAGCTACTGTGTCATACATTCTAAGCTTCCCTGGTGGCTCAGTGGTAAAGAACCCTTCTGCCAATGTAGGAGATGCAGGTTTAATTCCCGGGTGGGGAAGATACCCTGGAGAAGCAAATGGCAACCCACTCCAGTATTTTTGCCTGGGAAATCCCATGGCCAGAGGAACCTGTTGGGGTTACAGTCCATGGGGTCACAAAAGAGTTGGATCAACTTAGCGACTAAACAACAACTGTGTCATACACTCTAAGCATAGATGCTTTCGTAATTTCAGAAAATAGGATACAGTTGAGTTGTGTTTGTTCCAGCCACAGAATGCAGTTGGTGGAGCATATCCCATTCATGCTAAAGGATCCTTCTTGGAGTAAATTCTTGTGACATAACATAAATCAGCATATTGACAGAATTGGGTTAAACCCTTGAGTAACGTTATTATGAACTTTCTGTGTGAAATGAAAACTGGTCAGTTGTGTCTGACTCTTTGCGACCCCATGGACTCCATGGAATTCTCCAGGACAGAATTCTGGAATGGGTAGCCTTTCCCTTCTCCAGCTGATCTTCCTGACCCAGGAATCAAACCAGGGTCTCCTGCATGTGGATTCTTTACCAACTGAACTATCAGGGTCTGCTTATTAGTTAGAATAGAATGTTGATCTGAAATTAATATTAGTATGTCTGAATCTTTGTCATTTAGTCTATGTATTTCTTTTCTAATTTCCACAGCTTCATATTCTTTGCTTTTGACATCTGATATTCTATAGCTTTGTTGCTTTATTTTCTGTTGGTCTAACAAACCCAGAAATCTAGAAGACCAGTTAAATAAATTTTATTGTGATATACTTTATACATAATACAAAACTGTATCCATTTTCAGTGTACAGTTTTGAGTTTTGATGAATGCATGCACCCTGCATGCATTCAGGGTGCATGTAACCACCACTGCAATCAAGACAGAGAATATTTCCATTGCCCATACATTTCCCTCCTGCCCCTTATAGTCCCTCACTCTCACTCACAGACAGGTAATGATCTGTTCCTTACAACTCAGACAGTGTTGCTTGTTTTGAAATGGCATCTGTACAGTCAATCACAGTGAGCTTAGCTTGCACATTTACTTGGAATGGCTGCAGATTCTGATGAAGATTTATCTTCATCAGATAAACAAATGTTTATGGAGCTCCTATCAGGCATCAGACATTTCCCACCAATCCTCTAACCTTTGCAGGTGAAGACAGTGACAGTGGAGATAATTTCATAGCTATATGGATTTCATAGGTGAATTTATGTTATTTTTCATATGCAATGTGGAAGTTAAGGGAAGGGAATATTCTGAGTACATTTCTTTAATTTCAAATTTGGACAGTGAGATTTTTTTTTTATTATGTATTGAGTTATACTGAGTGTAGTTGATATATAATAATCTGCACATAGTTAAAACATGCAACTTAAAAAGTTTTGATATATGTATACCACTATGGAGTCATCATCACGCTCAAGATAATGACCATGTCCATCACCCTCAGAAGTATCCTCTGGTTTGTTTGTAATCCTACCCTCCATTCTGTCCACGTGAGAATCTTAACTGTTCTACATATTCACCAACACTTGGTATAGTTATTCTTATTACCTTTAGCCATTCAGTTAGATATATAGTGGTATCTCATTGTAGTTTTAATTTTCATTGCCCTAATAATCCTGATGCGAGGAAGTGACTTATTGGAAAAGACCCTGATTCTGGGAAAGATTGAAGGCAGGAGGAGAAGGTGATGACGGAGGATGAAATGGTTGGATGGCATCACCAACTCGATAGACTTGAGTTTGAACAAGCTCCAGGGGTTGGTGATGGACAGGGAAGCCTGGCGTGCTGCAGTCCATGGGTTTTCAAAGAGCGATAGACTGAGTGACGTAACTAAGCTGAACAGGAGAGGGCAAAAGTCTCAAAAGTGATGCTTCCAAGACTGAAGTTATATTTTATATCTGAAGGATGGAGTTACAACAGGAAAAATGAAAGTAGACTGTGGCTAATGAAAAAAAGTTAGAAGGAAACTTAGTTTGAAGTTTTAGTTTTTCCAATGGGACTCAAGTATCATTTTAATCTTTTCCAAAAGCACAAACGTATATGCCTATGTGTCTGTGTGTGTGTGTGTGTGTATATATATACACACACACACATCTACAAGTGACAGACTTAGGCTGAAGGCAGCTTGAATTGTCTGGGACAAGGAAAGATTAAGGAGAGTGGTACAAACTAAAGCCACAGATTCTTAGATATACAGATGGAGAGATGACCACGAGAGACAGGCAGAAAGGATAGGGTGTCTCCAAGAATTCAAAAGTTGAAAGACTTTGCAATGTCGTCTAGCCCAAGACCGATGTTTTGCAATTGTGGTTGTGCCATTGTTTGCCAGGATCCCTTTCCTTGGCAAGTCTTGTTAGGTTATTAATTTAGGGTGGATTTCTTTTATTAAAATATGAAGAATACACTGGAAGGCAGTACACAAGGGCAGAACTATGTTTGACTCTTAGCTTTGCCAATTTGGGCAAATTAATTAGTGCGATCATGGGGTCGCAAAGAGTCGGACACAACTGAGCAACTGCTCTGATCTTATCTGATCTGATGTTATTGACGGAGAAGGCAATGGCACCCCACTCCAGTACTCTTGCCTGGAAAATCCCATGGATGGAGGAGCCTGGTAGGCTGCAATCCATGGGGTCGCTAAGAGTCGGACGAGACTGAGCGACTTAACTTTCACTTTTCACTTTCCTGCATTGGAGAAGGAAATGGCAACCCACTCCAGTGTTCTTGCCTGGAGAATCCCAGGGACGGGGGAGCCTGGTGGGCTGCCATATATGGGGTCGCACAGAGTCAGACATGACTGAAGTGACTTAGCAGCAGCATGTTATTGAACTCCTACCGTGACTCTGGTACTGCACCAGTTTCTGATGATATGATGGTGAGCAAAGCACCTGTAATTCCTGCTCTTTTGGACTGAAGAGTATCAAGTGGGACACAGACATTATTTTAAAATGACAGTAAAGTGCATAATTACAAACATAGATACTTTCTAAACTGTGTTATGATTTGACGGGGATTGGGAAAAGAGTGTGATAGTTGGAAGGAACAGCGTGTACAAAAAGATCTGGGGCAGGAAGGAACAGGGAAAATTAAAAGACTGAGAAATCAAAGGTTGCTGGAGTCAAGATAGTCAAGGAGAATGCAGAAGCCTCAGTCTCCCTGTCTGTGAGCTGGAGCTATTACTGTGGAGGGTTGTCATAGATTGGTAAGAACATACGATACTGGCCCATCAACAGTGGCTGCTAGTTAGATGCTGGCTACAATGATCATTGCATAATTGGTGCAGAAAGGAAGATACTTCTTGAATCATATAAGTCAAATCAACCATGCCTTTAACATTTTGGGCTTCCCAGATGGCTCAGTGGTAAAGAATCCACCTGCCAATGTGGGGTGGGGGTGGGGGCTTCCCAGGTGGTGACAGTGGTAAAAAAAACTCCCTGCCAAAAAAGGAGACATAAGAGATGAGGTTTTGATCCCTGGGTTGGGAAGATCCCTTGGAGGAAGAAATGGCAACCCACACCAGTATTCTTGCCTGGAAAGTCCCATGGACAGAGGAGCCTGGTGGGCTACACTCCTTGGGGTCGAAAAAGAGTCAGACATGACTGAACGTGATGATGGGCCACCAGCAGACAATTGCATGTCAGTCCCTGGGTTACCCAGTAGACCTGTAGTTTAGGGAAAAAGTGGGGTGTTGTCTTGTGGTCTTGGGCTGCATAAGATGCCTATCAGTGAGAAGAGGAATATCAAAAAAGCAAAGTTGAAAGGAAGGAGGGAAGACGTCAAAGAAGCTTCATGTTCTAAATATTTTTCCCCAACATATCTTGAAATGTGACATTCCATTCCCTAAATCTGTCCCATTCTATGCCACAGGCAAAGGTTCCAGTCTTCCAACGTGTTCCTGCAAGCACATTCTGAACAAGGAACCCCACCACAGAACAATCTCACTAGCAGTATCAGTGGAACCAAATTGTAGAATTAGGTAGACCCACCCAACCAGTGCCTTTGAAAAGGACCCCAGGATGATAGCCCCTGTAGCCCAGGGCCTGCAGCACTAATAGGATCCAAATCCTGTCTCCACTCTTGACTTCTCTGTGCCCTGGTTTCCTTATCTGGGGGATGGTGATAATGATGAGAATAGTTATATCTACCTCAAAGGATTATTGCAAGGACTGAATGAGTAAGCAGAGTGAGTGTGCAAAGCCTTTAGAACAGTTCCTAGCACAGAGTGTGCATATGTGTAAGTTTTAGCTATTATTTTAATGCCTGAAGAAGTTGCCAATTTTGTTCCTCCCCATTCCAACATAGACACAAAGTGAAATTGTTAGTTACTCAGTCATGTCTGACTCTTTGAGACCCGCCAGGCTCCTCGGTCCGTGGGATTTTCCAGGCAAGAATATTGGAGTGGGTTGCCATGTCCTTCTTCACGGGATCTTCCTGACCCAGGGATCGAACTCAGCTCTCCCTCATTGCAGGCAGATTCTTTACCATCTGAGCCACCAGGAGAGCAAACAAAGACACAAACATAGACACATGGATACCTATATACAGGCTTCTTTGGTGGCTCAGTGGTAAAGAATCCTCCTGCCAATCTAGGAGACAAGGGTTCAATCCCCAGGTCGGGAAGATCTCCTGAAGAAGAAAATGGCAACCCATTCCAGTATTCTTGCCTGAGAAATCCCATGGACAGAGGAGCCTGGTGGGCTACAGTCCATGGGCTCACGAAAGAGTTGGACAGGACTTAGCGACTAAACCACCACCAGCACCATACAGTAACAAAGGCTTTGATTTTAATGAGTTTTCAAATACTGTAGCTCTTAAGGTCAACAGACAGAGGGAAGAATGTTCTCATTTCTGCAGTATCCTTCTAGGGACTAGTATTGTTTCTTAAGAGTCACGAGGGAAAAATAAGTGAGGCAGGGTTATTTAGGGGGCAGCTCTTCCTTCTTTAAATTTCACGTGTGTCCAGCAGTCCACCTCAGTCTTACTTCCCCGTCCCATGATGCTCAGCCCAGCAAAATAAAGCCTGGGGAAAAGGTAAAGAGAGAGACAGCAGGGATGGGAGCAGAGAACCCATCGCCTCATTCTGTGTGCAGTTTAGCTTCCTTCATCCAGACCAAGGTCCTGTGGTCACCTTTGCTTATGGCAGGCTGAGCTGTCGTAGGCTGAGACGCATGTATTTCTAGGCCTCCAGTGAACAAGCAGGGATTAACTAACCCATCCACCCCCCTCTAAATCCACATCAGCTGTATTCAGAAGCAGTGGGCTGGCATTCATATGTTTAGGCTCCTATTGGTACATCTTCCTGGAACCTGAACCTCAGAGACTCACATTTCTGTTGCAATTTTATGGCCAGAGGGTGCACTTGTTCCTGCCAACCTCTCACTTTGAGTTTCATTTCTTTGCCATTCTTTATAAAGCTGGAGAACTTGAGTCTGCAGACACCCATGCTCAGTGATATTCAGGCTGTACTTCCAGGACACACATTACCAGTTTTGCTTTCTACATATGTTACTCAGAGAAGGAAATGGCAACCCACTCTAGTATGCTTGCCTAGAGAATCCCATGGACAGAGGAGCCTGGTGGGCTACTGCCCATGGAGTCTCACAGAGTCGGACACAGCTGAAGAGCCTTAGCATGCATGCATGCATTGGAGAAGGAAATGGCAACCCACTCCAGTGTTCCTGCCTAGAGAATCCTGTGGACAGAGGAGCCTTATGGGCTGCTGTCCATAGAGCCACACAGAGTCAGACATGACTGAAGCGACTTTGCAGCAGCATGTTACTACCTGACCTATGTAGGGCTTGCTAACACTGCAGACTTCAACACATTTTCTTTTCTGCCACTGAAATCTGCTGTGTTTCTGACTCTCTTTGCTCTAGTCATTTGTCTTAACCCAGAAATTTCAGGCAAGGGAGATGTGGACCATCGTGAGGGTGAGCTGTGTGTCAGTCTGGGGGTAAATATAACCCCATGGTTCACTACGATTTGTTCTCTACCGACACAGCACCAGAACTCAGTCCTGGAAAAATCCCATCTTAGAGCTTCTAGATTTCTCTAGGGATTGCAACCGAGTCTTCCATTTTCTTCTCCATGACCTCCATCTACAGCCATCCGAGGTCACCCTTGTTCCACTGCTGCTGGGTTTCTTTGGAAGAGGCTGAAGCCTGAGGGTTTCATCCTGAGGTTTCCAACTTCGTTGCTGTGAAAGCTCCAAGGTGGTGCATGCATCAGCAGGTGCACGAGACAGTTGCTGCTCTCGCCACACTGACGCCAGCCCCAGCTGTCCCGTTCATGCCCAAGGCCTCAGAAAGTTCCCCTATGAAGCTGGCCCTTCAGCTGCAACCACCACGCCTCCCCTTCATGGCCTCAGTCACAAATCTAAGGGATAAAGTAGAGACTTCTGGTTTCTGTTTAGGATTAAGGAGCTTGGAAATCACCACTCTGTTCTAACAAGTAAAATGCTGATCAGATTGAAAATGCAACGACTCTTCTTAGGTCTGTAAGAGAAGTGAGGTCACTGTCAAACCACTTCCACCAAGTTGAAGAGACAGAGAATCAAGACTTACTGGAACAGAAACCCACGAGCAAAATCTCCATTGGAACCAGTGCTGGGGTAGGAAAACCTGAACCGATCAGTTTGTTATGAAAAATTTCAAATACACAGAAAAGTAGAGAGACTTTTACAGTGAATATCTATGTACTCACTATATGGATTTAGCAGTTAACCCTTTCTTATACTTGCTTTTAAAAATTGTATATTTATTTATCCACCCATCTATCTATTCATTCTTTATCATATTATGTTTTGATCCATTTAAAATAAATTATAGAAATCAGCTTGTTCACCCCTAATACCTCTGTGTGCATATTATTAACATGATTAACTAGAGTTCATTATTTGTGTATAAACCAAATGCTATTCCCTTTTTTTAGGTATAATGAAATGTGCAAATCTTACATGTTCCATTGGATGAGCTTTGACAAATGTATTGTTTCTGCACACGCTCAGTCATGTTCAACTATGACTCTGTGGACTGTAGCCCACCAGACTCCTCTGTCCATGGAATTCTCCAGGCAAGAATCCTGAAGTAGATTGCTATTTCCTTCTCTGAGAGATCGCCCGATCCAGGGATCCAACCCAAGTATCTTATGTCTCCTGATTGACAGGTGGGTTCTTTATCACTAGAACAAATTTATATACCAGGGAAAATCAACACTCTTTTTTTCTAGCCATGCTGGCCTCCTGATGATCACTCAAGGTGTTTGCAATTGCTGTTTCCTTTATCCCGACATACAGTCCCCCCAGAGGAGACGTGCATATGGCTTATCTTGAGCTTTTGCTGAATTGTTACCTCCACAGAGATTCCTCACTTAAAATTGCACTCCCACCCCCCATGCTGGCACTGCCCATCCCTCTTGGTTGCTTAATTTCCTGCATAGAATTTATTTTTAAAACTTATTTACATTTTTTTATTGCAGTATAGTTGATTTACAATGTTGTGCTAGATTCAGGGGTACAGCAAAGTGACTTATATATACATATATATATGAATATATATGTTGTACGTATCTGTTCAACTCAAACTCATAATTTATCCCTCCCCTACTTTCCCTTTTGGCAACTCTAAGTTTGTTTTCTGGGTCTGTGAGCCTGTTTCTCTTTTCTAACAGGTTCAACTATGGGTAGTCAGGGGACCCACTCTGAGAAATCTTGGATTAAATATTTTGCCCAAGTTCACCATGATAAAAGCATACATGGAACAGGACCATGTCTAATTCACTGAAATATGCTCTTGAGTTTCTATTGTCTGCAAGCAATGTTTTGAAAGCTCTGAAGAGGCAGTGGTTCACAAAATAGATTGCATCACCCATGCTCTTTCGACTAGAACATGCCTCCTCTTACTAAATGAGTCTGATAAAGATATCCTGAGATGAATGATGCTTTTTGCACTTCAGTTTCAGTCACTGTTTTTTTAAGAACGTGATAATCATGGGCATGAATTATAGGTATCAGTTTTAAAATGTAATAGCAAATAGAGAAGACTTTCTCTAAGGCAGTAGAGTTAAATACCATATAAATCTAATTCACATGACACAGTCTGATGCAATTCAATGCAGCACTTTACAGCAAAAAGCGATGCATTGTAATACAATGCAGTATCTCACTGCAGCTGCAGGACGGTGGCCACGGAAGCAACGTCATCTCAAATCTTGGGTTGTGGCGCCCTCTAGTGGCAGACACTGAGACTTTTTTGTGACTGCTACAAATGCACTTTTCATTTAATGAAAAAACTGTCAATCTAAGAATGGAAAGGAGCTGATATCCAGCAGCCTGCTTTATTATACTACAAAGGTCAAGGATTAAGAGACTTGCCTAAGCTGCCACCTCAGCTAAAGTAACTAATCATGCTGTCCATGCTAT
The DNA here is from genome assembly GCF_000754665.1 of Bison bison bison. Lineage (NCBI taxonomy): Eukaryota > Metazoa > Chordata > Mammalia > Artiodactyla > Bovidae > Bison > Bison bison. Next base: position 3,478,807 of record NW_011494664.1, on the reverse strand, counting down.
TAATTTCAGGTTTTTTTCATTTGTGACAAAGAAAAAATAGTTATCAGCTTTTCTTCAGCCTAAAGATAGGAGACTGGAATGGCAAATGCAGGAGGGTTAGAAACCATATACAGGATTAACATAATAGAAATATAAAAATAAAATGTATAATGGGATATGATATAAACAGAAAAAGTCTGCATCCTTTAATATATAAGCATCTTCCTTCATGGTGAGAGATTAGCTGCTTATGGCAAGGAGAATGTAAATGATTACAAATTCCTTATTTTTCAAAATGTACATGTATAATTCTTTCAAATCATATTTATTGACCACCTACTATGCTTCAGGTTCAAATGAAATACCACCCCCCACACACACACATGCACACACACCCTTCTAAGCAATTTCATCTGAACAGTAGGCTCCTTTTCCTCCCTCACGTCTTTGCTGAGGATGATGAAAGCTTTCTTGGTGCCAGGCACTGCGCTGAGTACCAGTGAAGCCCACGGGCTGGGCTGACTCTTTCATTTCCTTTGGCAATGTGTCCTCCGATTGAACATGGTGTTTTACAGCCTCCCATACCACTGCAGCAAACTCAGGTGATCCACTTAGGTGCCTCTTGGCTCAGTTTTCATGGAAAATAGACAAGGATAGTAATCCTGCCTTGAGAAGATCCTGGTGGTCAGGGCTTTAGGTATTTTTGAGAATGGATTTATGAATCACATCACCAGGAAGCCTCTGAGACAAGCAGAGATGTCAGCTAAAAGAGATAACAAGGAGATAAACCCAGTCAATCCTAAAGGAAATCAACCCTGAATATTCATTGAAAGGATTGATGCTGAAGCTCCAATACTTTGGCCACCTGTTGCGAAGAGCTGACTCGTTAGAAAAGATCCTGATGCTGGGAAAGATTGAAGGCAGGAGGAGAAGGGGATGATAGAGGATGAGGTGGTTGGATGGCATCAGCGACTCAAAGGACATGAGTTTGAGCAAACTCTGGGAGATGGTGAAGGACAGGGAAGCCTGGCGTGCTGTGGTCCATGGGGTCGCAAAGAGTCATGGATAATGGAAGCGGGAGACCACGTTAGTCGCAGTGATGGGGACCATAGTTCTTTCCATTTCATTTCCTTGCCCAAGTTTCCCCTAGGAAGAAAGATCCCAAGGTTCATGGAAGAGCTGCTCCTTGAATGTATGTGAGCAAGTGGATCCCAACAGTGTGGAGTGGACTGCAATGGACATGGCTGTGCCCTGGTTTCTCCTTCATCACCTCAGACACGAGTCTTGTGAGCAGACGGCCTTCAGCTCAGACCCTCCAGCAATTGCCTCAGCTGCTGAGGTGACCTGCTGAGGGGAGCTGATCTCACCCAAGGTCATGTCCTTCCGGGTCCTGCCCACGTCCAGTGACTGATAAAGAGATATAAAGACCCTTTGGACTAGAAACAAGAACAACCCTGATGCACCATTGCAGTGCCAGGAATGATCATTTAAGTTATGCCTTATCATTTAAGCTATGCCTTAGATAGTTTATTTAAAGTTTCTCTTATTGTTTGAAATTAGGATACTATTAAATTTTAATTCTTACTAGTAGTTTAATGGTAAAATTTTAAGCCTGTAATTCTTCTCTTTTTAAAGATTATTTACATAGAATAAATCCCTATGATCAGCCTTAACAACTCAAAGCACACTCTTAAAAATTCTGCCCAGTTTTTCTTAGCATAAAGGAAGTTTATTTGGTTAACTTTGAAATTTTGTGCTGATGATGTCTAAAAAATGTATCCAAATTTGAGTGATGAGGATGAGAGATTTTATCAGTTTGCTCCACTGAAAGTTGCTGTTAATTTGATGAAACCAGTCCCTTCTCACTCACATTATAAATTTGGGCTTACAAATCTCCTTCTCAGTCTTTTTTGATCTGTTTCATGTTTACTAGGGAGAAGTATTTTATATGGTTTGTTGCTGAAAAGTTCACATGGTTTTAAAAAAGGGAAAATCTACCCTGAAACTCCAGGAGCTGGGCTCATACTCCCAGCGAGATCATGTTCTTCTTTTAAAATAAACAATTTCACAGAACAGTGACATCAGACAAGCCGCTCTGTGATCATGATGGATCCAGACACAAACAAGACCGTAACCACAACTGAGCACAGACTAAACCATGCACATGGACTAAGCCACCAAAATAATCCGCTATCCCCTATCCAGGCTGATGAGCGTGCCTGTGGCTTCTTTACTCGTTACTGTTTCAGCCTAACTCTAGTCATCCCTCTGTTTAGGTTGGGTTTATTAAGAGACCCAATCATAGAATTAGGGCTTCTTTGGTAGCTCAGCTGGTAAAGAATCCACCTGCAATGTGGGAGACCTGGATTCGATCCCTGGGTTGGGAAGATGTCCTGGAGAAGGGAACGGCTACCCACTCCAGTATTCTGGCCTGGAGAATTCCATGGTTTATGGTTTATGGGGTCTCAAAGAGTTGGACACCACTGAGCGACTTTCACATCACCTCACTTTAATCATAGAATTGTCCCACTTCCTAATAGCATCCAACCTAAAGCAAAGCCCTGCTTCCTAATCCTCCCTCAAATCACCTAACACAGGCCCAAAATCTAAAAGAAATTCTTCTGAATGAATGCCATCTTCTTGTGAGTTCACCCTCCAAGGTGTGAGTTCTCTCTCACACAATGAGAACACTGCTTGTTCAATCACAGTGGATTCCCAGTGGAGGGTGTGACACCTTCTTTACTTCAACTGTAGATCATTTCAACTTAACTTGACTAGAACTTTGCAGACAAAGGTTGGTTTATCTTACCTTAGCTTTTCAGGTTGGGACTTCCCAGGTGGCCCAGTGGTAAAGAACATGCCTGCCAATGCAGGAGACTTAGGTTCAATCCCTGGGTTGGGATGATCCCCTTTGCAACAGTCCATGGGGTCGCAAAAGAGCTAGACACAAGTTAGCAAATAAATAGCAGCAAGAGCAGCAGCTTTCCAGGTTAACCTCTCCGTGTGTGCTAAGCCTCTTCATTTGTGTCCGACTCTTTGGGACTCTGTGGACCATAGTCCACCAGGCTCCTCTGTTCATGGGATTTCCCAGGCAAGAATACTGGAGTGGGTTGCCATGCCCTCCTCCAGGGGATCTTCCTGACCTAGGGATGGAACCTGCATCTCTTACATCCCCTGCATTGGCAGGCAGGTTCTTTATCACTAGCACCATCTGGGAAGCCCTAATGTCTCTAATTTACACAACATTTTCATTCCTGATTCCTCAATCTTTCAGTATTCTTTTCTTTAGACAAATAATCAACAAAATGTTAAATGCTTGACAATCTTACTCATTCCCGAGTGTTTGAATGAATGAGTGTGGCATTTATTTATTTATCATAGAAACACAGAAACGCGTATGGAGAGATGACTGTTCAGATTCTGTTTGGCTGGTGCTCGTCTTGCCATTTGCTTGTCAGATATTTTGAAACTTTGTGGTTTCCTCTGAGCCACCTCCCTGCAGGTAAGTAGAAAGATCCATGGGACACGAAGGGAAGGCCAAGGGGAAGTGTGTGGAGATGTAGACTGGACATGGGCTGTAGAGGCCTCTGTCATGATTGCAAGGGCTGTGTCAGGGTACTGACCTGGGGCAGCCCAAATTTCCAGCTGTCAGCAAGTGGAGTCAGTGGAGAGACTGAGTCATGCTCCATATATGTAAATTTTTTAATTCCTAGAGGAAAATTTCATGGGGGAAATGGCTTTGAACAAAATGAGAAGCAGGCTGTTTGGTCATGTTTTATTTCTCAATATGGCTTCCTGTCCTTCGACTAAAAGGTATCTATGACTGATAATATTTTCCTCCAAATTCTCAGAAAAATAAGCTTGTTTTCCTTGAGTTTGACTTAATGTGTATTTCACATAGTTACACAAGTTGGTGAATAGTATTATGATTGACTCAGCAAGAACACCTTTATTCTTATGAACTTATCATAATGAATTTCAAATGACAAAATCTATATGAGCTGCATAAAAATGATCTGATCACTGCTTGGGTCTGGAGAGAATTCTATATCTTTTACCCCAAGAAGATGTCCACAAGGAAGCCCTTATACTATAGCATGTAGAAAGTAAATCCTTCATTTAAAATAATTTCAAACAGCAAAGTAGACAGTGCTGGTTATTTATCAATGATGAGCTTTCAGTTGCAGAAAACCCGAGTCAGTGGGATTTAAACAATAATGTGGATTTATTGGCTCATGCAATTGAAAGTCAAAGGACAATCCCACATCGGATTGTCCAATCCCACATCAGATTGTCATGCATGTTTTGGTTAAGATTGCTCTTGATTCTGGCTTTATCCCAAGCTGGAATATCACCCACAGTCACAAAGATACATGATCACAAAGGGGAACAGGCTTCCTTGTCCATTTCAGGGGTAGAAAGTGGCTCTTCTCACCTTACCAAATGATATTTCCTGTTCTTTCATACAGATTGAACTAAGATACATTGACCATAGTTGCAATGGATATGAGAATAGGCTGCTTGACCATCACCTGGACCTGGAAGTGGATAAATCCCCTTTCACATCATGGTTACTGTGTAACTGCTACATGCTTACTACAGGTATTTCCTTAAAGGAAAATCAGAGATTTAATGGGTAGGGGGAACAAAGGGAATATATGCTGGTCAGGTCTGTCCAGGACTTTGCATTTAATTTCCCTATTAGAAGCGATGGGCTTCCTTGGTAGCTCAGCTGGTAAAGAATCTGCTTGCAATTCAGGAGACCCCAGTTAGATCCCTGGATTGGGAAGATCCCCTGGAGAAGTGATAGGCTACCCACTCCATTATTCATGGGCTTCTCTGGTGGCTCAGACAGTAGAGAATCCACCTGTAATTCGGGAGACTTGTATTCAGTCCCTGGGTTGGGAAGATCTGCTGGAAGAGGGCATGGCAACCCACTCTAATATTCTTGCCCAGAGAATCCCCATGGACAGAGGAGCCTGGTGGGCTACAGTCCATTGATTTGCGAAGAGTCGGACATGACTGAGCAATTAAGCACATTAGAAGTAATATCTCATTTTACCTATAAGTGGCAGTATTGGGCTAAAAACATGGGGCCTAGACTTGGCCTACAGTGTGTGTGCTCAGTCGTGACAGACTATTTGTGACCCCATGGACTGTAGCCCGGTTAGCTTCTCTGTCCAGGCGATTTCCCAGGCAAGCATATTGGACTGGGTTGCCATTTCCTTCTCCAGGGGATCTTCCCTCCCCAAGGGTCGAATCCGTCTCTCTTGGGTCTCCTGCATCTCCTGCATTGCAACTGGGTTCTTTACCACTTGAGCCATCTAGGAAGACTACTTAGACTGCAAACATTCCATCCTTCGGTCCACAATTACAAGCAATGTGGTTTTATGCAAGTCACTGAACCACTCCTTGCCTCGACACCTTCATTTGTAAGATGAAATTAGTAGAATCTTCCTTGTAGAGCTGCTCTGAATTTTCAGTGGAGAGATGCATACACAGCACTTAGCATAGTGCTTGTCGATTTCTAATACTTGCAACAATATATTTGCAAGTCAAGCAGCCATTTGATGGCCTCTCTAAGGCATTGTTTTTATCTGTTTGGGTACCTGCCATCTGCCCAGAATGTTTTGGAGGTTTTTCTTCCCATCCTTAGGACATTTTATCAATTAACTAATTTAAGTAGACTCAATTCTTTAACCCAGAGACTAGCAGTCTGATACTGAAGAAGCGATGTATTGTGGTATATTGTGCTATAAATGGTCCCCCAAGTCCCACCAGGTGTTCATGATCAGGTGTTTCCTTTTCAGCGTAAATTTCATTCTGAAATTGTTTGAATACAGAGTACCAGCAGCAACTTCCTGGGTCTCCTTAGTTTCTTGTTGGAAAAATCACCACAGAAGGCCTGCTAAACCCATCCAGGGCAATAATGTTTTGATTATTCCTTGCTTACTTCCTTTGACTAAAGCAATTGGAAGGCTGAATATATGCATATGGCAATAATGAAGTAATTTCTTTTGGCTTGCAACTCTATTGCATCTTCATTGAAGGTAGTGGTGAGGTGGGGACAGTGAAGAACAAGGAGAAAGGAGATGAAGTTATTCTAGTTATTTGTCTTAAAAGTCATCCATGTAGGGGCTAAAGATGGAGCTTGGACTACAGTCCTTTGGGAAAATTTATATAAACTTTGTAAAATATAAAGTAGATAAATTAGGGTGATTGCTTCAGATAGCTCTTTGTTTTTCCAAATGATTTATCTTATGTATTTACAGAAATAACAAATGATGAATTTGGAATATGAATTGTGCTTCAGTATATGGAAGCAATTGGATCAAGGGAAAAGACATCAACTTTGGAGACAGAAAGTTGTGTGCTATTGTGCTCAGTCATGTTCAACTCTTTGTGGCCCCGTGGACTATAGCCAGCCAGGCTCCTCTGTCCATGACATTCTCCATGCAAGAATACTAGAGTGGATTGACATATCCTCCAGAAGATCTTCCTGAGCCATGAATCAAACTCATGTCCCTTATGTCTCCTACACTGGCAGTTGGGTTCTTTACCACTAGCACCACCTGGAAAGGCCAGAGACAGAAAGACCAGTCCTTAAATCCTGACAACACTGATAATCAGAAGTGTGACCTTGGAAAATGCCTTAACATCTATCTCTGAGTCCTCAGTTTTCCAATCTGTGAAAGAGGGACAATACTTTCTTTGTAAGAGTTTATGAAATAATTAAAAAAAGAATTGTTCAGTACAGTGAATGATAGAAAGAGCACAAAATTATTCTTATTTATAAAGATTCATTGAACATGTAAGTTGTAAGGAAAGATCTATTATATAAAGTAAAGCATGTCTATACTCAGAATTCTATGACTTCTTGTTGACTATCCTACATCTGATCATAAAGCATTGTTATATCACAGGATCTCATGGCTTCAGGTCTAAAATGGAGAAACTTCCTATTGTAACTGAAAGTGAAAGTGTTAGTCGCTCAGTCATGTCCAACTCTTTGCGATCACATGAATTGCAGCACACCAGGCCTCCCTGTCCATCACCAACTCCCAGAGTTCACTCAAACTCATGTCCATCGAGTCGGTGATGCTATCCAGCCATCTCATCCTCTGTCATCCCCTTCTCCTCCTGCCCCCAATCCCTCCCAGCATCAGAGTCTTTTCCAATGAGTCAACTCTTCGAATGAGGTGGCCAAAGTACTGGAGTTTCAGCTTTAGCATCATTCCTTCCAAAGAACACCCAGGACTGATCTCCTTTAGAATGGACTGGTTGGATCTCCTTGCAGTCCAAGGGATCCTCAAGAGTCTTCTCCAACACCACAGTTCAAAAGCATCAATTCTTCGGCACTCAGCTTTCTTCACAGTCCAACTCTCACATCCATACATGACCACTGGAAAAACCATAGCCTTGACTAGATGGACCTTTGTTGGCAAAGTGATGTCTCTGGTTTTGACTATGCTATCTAGGTTGGTCATAACTTTCCTTCCAAGGAGTAAGTGTCTTTTAATTTCATGGCTGCAATCACCATCTGCAGTGATTTTGGAGCCCCCTAAAAATAAAAAGTCTGACACTGTTTCCACTGTTTCCCCATCTATTTCCCATGAAGTGATGGGACCAGATGCCATGATCTTCGTTTTCTGAATGTTGAGCTTTAAGCCAACTTTTTTACTCTCCTCTTTCACTTTCATCAAGAGGCTTTTTAGTTCCTCTTCACTTTCTGCCATAAGGGTGGTGTCATCTTCATATCTGAGGTTATTGATATTTCTCCCGGCACCCCCTTCTCCAGGGGATCTTTCTGACCCAGGGATCCAACCCGGGTCTCCTGCATTGCAGGCAGATTGTCACTGAGGAGAACAAATAAGCTGGAATGCCACTATCACTCACTGAAGAATGAAGCAGTGCCTGGATGCACAGTATAATCACTTGGGAACTTCAAAAAACCTCAGGGCCCCAGCCCTATTGCAGAACAATGAAATCAGAAGTTCTGGGAATTGGGCCCAATCGTCAGTGTTTTTTTAAAACTGCAGAAAATGCAAAGTGCAGTCCAGCTGGAGAATCACTGCTCTAAGATACTGCTTCTCAAATTGTAATGTGCACGTGAATCACCGGAGGTCTCGTTAACTCCAGAGCTCTAGTCCTGTAGGTCCTGGGTGGGGCCTGAGCCTCTGCATTTCCAATCCGCTTTTAGGTGATGCCATTGCTGCTGGTTCCTGACCACACTCTGTGTAGCCAGGCCCTAAGATGCTTGCTCTCCTCTCTCTTTCCACCACCACCCAATTCTGGGTGGGGGGTGGGGGGAAAGCCTTTTACAAAAAGACAGTTTCTCTTTCCCAGGAATTTTTTTGTCTCCCTTCAGTTTTATTGAGATATAATTGACATGTATCACTATATGTTACACAGAATAATGATGGCATACATATATTGTGAAATGATCACTACAATATGTTTAGTTAACATCTGTCGCCTCATGTAACTACAATGTTTTACCCTTCTGATGAGAACTTTTAGGATTTACACTCGTGACAACTCTCAAGTATACCACGAAAGAGTGTAAACTGTAGTTATCGTGTTGGAATTTACACCCTTAAAGCATATTTGTCTTTAACCAGAAGTTTGTACCTTTAGATGACCTTCATCGAATTCCAACACCCCTTTCCTCTGCTTCTGGTAACCACAAATCCATTCTCTTTTTCTATGGTTTTTTTTTTTTTTTTTTTTTTAAGATTCAGTGTGTGAGTGATACCAGGCAGTATTTGCCTTTCTCTGACTTACTGCATTTAGCATAATGTGCTCAAATTCCATCCATGTTGTCGCAAGTGGCAGAATTGGCTTCTTCTTTATGGCTGAAGAGCATTTCATCATTTGTGTGTGTGTGCATGTGTGTGTCCTGTATTTTCTTTATCCTTTCATTTTTTGATGGATACTTAGGTTGTTTCCATGTTTTGGCTATGGTAAACAGTGCTGCAGTGAACACTGGTACGCATGTATCTTTTCAAATTAGTGTTTTTGTTTTCTTTGGATAAATACCCGGCAGTGGCATTGCTGGATGATATGGTAATTCAATTTTTAAATTTTTTGAGGAACGTCCATGTTGTTTTCCATCTTGTCTATGCCAATTTACATTCCTACCAACAGGGTGCCTGGCTTCCTTTTCTCCACATCCTCTCCAGCCTTACCTCTTGTCTCTTTGATGATGGCATTGTAACAGGAGTGAGGTGGTATCTCATTTTGGATCTGATATGCATTTCTCCCAGGAATTGCTTTTACTTCAGAGGTCACCGTCATCTTTAGCCACAATAGAAAAATGCTATTCTTTCTCCAAGCGTCTTTCAAATTGCTCTAACCTCCTTAAAATAACTTTGACTTGTGAAAAAATATACCTTTATCTTCAGCACAAGATGACTCACAATTTTATCAGGAAAAAAAGTTGTTAAAAGTATTTGACATAATATGGACACTTTCAGAAATTTGCTCTGAAACGTTTTTAAAAAAGGCAATTTATACATAACTAAAAATCAAGAGGGCTTCCCACATGGCTCAGTGGTAAATAATCCACCTGCCAATGCAGGAGATGCAGGAGGTTTAGGTTTATCCCTGGGGTCAGGAGGATCTCCTGGAGGAGGAAATGGCAACCCACTCCAGGATTCTTGGCTGGGAAGTCCCATGGACATAGGACGCTGGTGGGCTACAGTCCATGGGGTCACAAAGAGTTGGAGATGACTTAGTGACTAAACAATAATTGGCCCATGTGGGATCATCGGCAGGCTTGTTATCGCCAAAATGATTTATTTCTTTATATGAAAATGGCTTTAGTTTGTATCTTGGAAGTTGTGTTTCTAGTAAAAGAGTTCTTATTGCATTGCCATAAAAAACTTTTTAAAGTTTTCACCTAAAAGTTAAAAACAGTATGATCATTGTTGCTCTCTTCAAAATCTAAGACTAAGAAAGCAAAATTGCATTTTTATTTACTTTTTGTTCAGTCACTCACCATCTTGTCCTCCATCATTCCCTTCTTATCCTGTCTTCAATCTTTCCCAGCATCAGGGTCTTTTCCAATGAGCTGGCTCTTCATATCAGGTGGCCAAAATACTGGAGCTTCAGCTTCAGAATCAGTCTTCCCAATGAATACTCAGGACTAATTTCCTTTAGGATGGACTGGTTTGATCTCTTTACAGTCCAAGGGACTCTCAAGAGTCTTCTTCAACACCACAGTTCAAAAGTATCAATTCTTTGGTGCTCAGCTTTCTTTATGGTCCAACTCTCACATCCATACATGACTACTGAAAAAACCGTAGCCTTGACTAGACTAGACAGTTGGCAAAGTAATGTCTCTGCTTTTTAATATGCTGTCTAGGTTTGTCATAGCTTTTCCTCCAAGGAGCAAGCGTCTTTTAATTTTCATGGCTGCAGTCAACATCTGCAGTGATTTTGGAGGGCCCCCCCCAGAATAAAGTCTGTCATTGTTTCCATTGTTCCCCCATCTATTTGCCATGAAGTGATGGGACTGTATGTCATGAGCTTTGTTTTCTGAATGTTGAGTTTTAAGCCAGCTTTTTCATGCTCCTCTTTCACTTTCATCAAGAGGCTCTTTAGTTCTTCTTTGCTTTCTTCCATAAGGGTGGTGTCATCTGCATTTCTGAGGTTATTGATATTTCTCCCTGCAATCTTAATTCCAGCTTATGCTTCATCCAACCTGGCATTCTGCATGATGTACGCTGCATAGAAGTTAAATAAGCAGGGTGACAATATACAGCTTTGACATACTCCTTTTTCCCAATTTGAAACCAGTCTGTTGTTCCATGTCCAGTTCTAACTGTTGCTTCTTGACCTGCAACTGCTAAGTTAAAAAGTGGCCTAAGCTAATCTTATAAACTTCTAATGATTTTTATATATCACTTACTGTAGAGGGTCTGAAAATACTTTATTTTGTTATAAACAATTTTATAGCAGATTTACTCTAGTGTTAAAGCTGATTTATAGTAAAGCCAGGTCTCAGTTTTCTGCGTTAATGGAGAGGAGACATGGACTTAATAATCCCAAATCGAATTCATATTTGGCTTTGGAATGCAGTATATGCTTTTTGGTCAGCAAGTCATTACTTTCAATAATGTTTGCTTAGATCGGTACTGAGCTAAGTTGGCACAGCACATGCTAATACTTCAGGAGACCCAAGAGCACATTGGATTTTGGGGGATCCAATCTATGGTAGATGGACTTCCCTCACAGCTTAGTTGGTAAAGAATCTGCCTGCAATGCAGGAGACCTGGGTTCAATTCCTGGGTTGAGAAGATCCCCTGAAAAAGGAAATGGCAGTCCACTCCAGTATTCTTGCCTGGAAAATCCCATGGACAGAGGAGCCTGGTGGGCTACAGTCCATGGGGTGGCAAAGAGTCAGACATGACTTAGCAACTAAACCACAACCAAGTTAACAACCAATGAAAATTTGAAATCAGAGAAGAAAGAGGACAGACTTTGCCCCTGTTGCATTAATGTGTCATGGACATTTGTTGCTTCCACTAATACTGTATTATAAGTTCTTCACTGGAAGTGACTGTGTCTGATTAGTCTTAGTATTCCAATAAGTTGCAATATTTCTTGGCTCATAGTAGATGTTCAAAAAATTTTGTGTTGAAAGTAATCTCAAAATACATGATTTCATGTAAAGTTAACTTGGCAAATTTCTTGTCTTGGCTTTAATGAATATGTTCTAATTTTCCTATTACCATGCTTCAGCTTGGCGATGATCCTCCAGGTTATTGTGAATATATCAAGTGGTGTTGACAGAGTCATGTACAGAGTAGATGTGGGGCTTAGACTGTTTTAGTAGCACAAAGCCCTCTCTATTTATGTCCCAAGTGTGTTGTTGTACATTGGTCCCAGAGTCCATTGTTGTTGTTGTTTAGTTGCTAAGTTGTGTCTGACTCTTTGTGACCCCATGGACTATAGCCCACCAGTGTCTCCTCTGTCCATGAGATTTCCCAGGTAAGAATACTGGAGTGGCTTGCCATGCACTCATCCAGGGGATCTTCCTGACCCAGGAACCGAACCCACATCTCCCATGTCTCCTGCATTGGCAGGCAGAGTCTTTAACACTGAGCCACCTGAGGGTTATCAGTAGTACTGAGGGCCAGCTCATCACATTCTAAGTCTCACTGATGCCTATGTCTGAATCAGAACAAGGTTTGAGGGCACGGGATTTATAGAACTTGTTTGGCTGGTTTTCATGAGTTGACATATTAATGTGGACGGTGAGCTCATCTCTCCTTTGAAAAAGACGGAACTACTGTGTAAGTGATACTGGAAATTTCTTGAAAATGAAATACTTACAGATACATGAGGAAAGCCTGAGGGAAGTGAGAATCAAGGATAGCTTCCAGTAAGGAACTTTAGAATGTAATTTTCTGGAAGGCAGAGACCTGTGACTTCTCTGTCTTCAGTCCCCATTGGTCACCTGATGCAACACGTTATACTCTGTAGGGAGAAGGCTCAGGAGAGGTTCCCTTCTTTTATTCTGAAACATGAACACTCAGGGCCAGAGGAGCATTGGAAATAGCAGCGCCCCTAGGTGGTCATCCTGTCCTCACTCTTTGTACGTGGCCATTCTATGAGGGCTGGTCATTCTGACCAGTTAGTTTAGGCTTTTTCCATCATTCTCAGTCTGGGGAGCTCTTGCAATCTTCCCAGAGCACAAACTTCCTCCCTAGGTTTCCTTATGAGTAGTAGTTGCCTTAGGCTTAAAGCTGACCTTTTAGGAGTAACACTGAGTCCAAGTATGGTGGTGATGATCTCAGATTCAGGAGCCATTATTTTCCGGCTTCAAATCCCAGCTCTGTCAACTGCAAGTTCTATGCTGCTGCTGCTGCTAAGTTGCTTCAGTCGTGTCCAACTCTGTGCGACCCCATAGATGGCAGCCCACCAGGCTCCTCCATCCCTGGGATTCTCCAGGCAAGAACACTGGAGTGGGTTGCCATTTCCTTCTCCAGTGCATGAACACATGTTAAGTCGCTTCAGTCATGTCCGACTCTGTGCGACCCTATGGACAGCAACCCACCAGGCTCCTCCATCCACAGAATTCTCCAGGCAAGAATACTGGAGTGGGTTGCCATTTCCTTCTCTGCAAGTTCTATGACCTCAGGTGAATTGCTGCCCCTCTTTTAGCCTCATTGCCTCACTCTCCTCTCCAACGTCGTAGGGCCGTAAGGAAGATTAAATGAAAGCCCTGTCTGCCACAGAGAAAACCCTATGTAAGCAAGTAAGACTATCATCATTTGTATCCATCCTAATTCAAACCTCTAACTACTTTAGCAATTATACATGGAGCCTGTACCCCAGTGGCATCAACTTAGAAATTTGCTCTGCTACGTGAGATAGGTGCTAAAATAATCTGTATGGTGATGGTTGTGATCTCCACTTTGCAACAACATTTTGTTTTAATTATTCTTAAATATATTTCTTATGGTTTATTTTTTTTCAAGGTTAAAATATAAAATTTGAAGGGTTTAGACTTTATTAATTTCTTCATAAGAGAAGGCAATGGCAACCCACTCCAGTACTCTTGCCTGGAAAATCCCATGGGCAGAGGAGCCTGGTAGGCTGCAGTCCATGGGGTCGCTAAGAGTCAGACACGACTGAGCAACTTCACTTTCACGCATTGGAGAAGGAAATGGCAACCTGCTCCAGTGTTCTTGCCTGGAGAATCCCAGGGACGGGGGAGCCTGGTGGGCTGCCATATATGGGGTCGCACAGAGTCGGACACGACTGAAGCGACGCAGCAACAGCATCATATATCCAATGCAGAAGTGTTAGATATGTGTCAAATATAAAATGGAGTTTTTTCAAAATTTAAAAAATTTTATTTAGAGGTAAGTCCTTCACTATGCCAAAACAAATAACCAACCAATTCAGTCACAAGGCTCCTAGTTTCAGGACCGTTAAATTCTAGGGTTCATTCCATTGTTTTCAATACTAATCTGTCCTAGTTTCAGGACGGTTAAATTCTAGGGTTCATTCCATTGTTTTGAGTATATTAATCTGACTACTTTATCACATAATCTTCCCATCTAATATCCATAAGATTTTAGGTTGCTTGAACCTCATCATTAACTTTCATCTAAAGGAAATACTGGGATTATTAATGGTTTGACTGATGACAAAGGTTGCAGTTTTGAGGAATAATCCCTATGTAGGGATTAGAAGACTCATTCATAAACAGGTCATAAGCAGTTAGAATATATTTTAACCAATGAAATATCCAGTTGGCATTGCTGAAGTAACACAGGAGCTTCTGATCACTGGAAACGATGCAATATAGGCAAAGTGTTGGTAAAACATAACGGTGTGTCCTGGTTTAAGAAATAACATTTGGTTGTTTCTCTGGCCATCAAAAAGCTGCATCTATGTCACATGTACACAGTTTCTTGTAGGTGACTCAAAATGAATTGTTTCAGCAGGGCAGTGGGTAAAGGCCCAGGTTGACAGAGCAGAAGAGTTATTAAAAGTACTGGCTCTGGAATTGGACTTCCTATGATCAGATCAAAGCACTGCTGCACTACTGATATGCAACCTCAGACTGATTCTTTCACCCTCTAGAAATTTTCAATTTCTGGAAATTGGCATAAAATAGTACCTACTTTATTAAGTTACGGTAATCATAAAATCTGAGCGTATATAATAAAGTGCTTAGCACAGAGACTGTATAATAAGAATTCACACATTTAACCATTACTTTTTTACTATTATTTGAAGACAATTGCCAACTTGACACAACATTGGTAAATAACACAAGGTGAGAAGAAATCTCTTCCTGATTAGTACTGCTAAGTCACTGCAGTCGTGTCCGACTCTGTGTGACCCCATAGACGGCAATTAGTACTAACACCTGCTTATTTAGGGAACTCTAGTTTGTGTTTCCTTAAGTGATTTTTATTACTCCTGGGACTAGAAGGCCCAGTAATTGAATACCCATCCTGTTCTTGCCAGAACAACCTGTTCTGAGTCAGATTGAGACTAGCTGCCTGCCATATTCTTATATGATTTCCACCTAATGAAGACAGCTTCATCCATTGCTTTTTTTGATTGGCCAAGGAAACTATTGAGAAAACTGTCATCACATGACAGAGGGTTCCTGGAAGGAGGAAGTGACTTGCCTGAGGCCACATTTCTGCAGTAGAACTCTGTCTTAGAAATAGCCAACTTTAACGAGCATCTTCTTAGTACTGGCATTGAGTCTAGCACTTTACATGCATCATCTTGCTTAACATTCATAACAACCTTTTGCAATGGGACTCGCATGATCTCATTTGCATGCTAAGAAACTGAAACTTCCCACAACTTGAAAGAACAAGGGTGTGCCCTGAACACTATACACTGATGGATGCGAGGACTCTGTCTGGAAAATTGTTTCTCTGAGGTCTGTAGGGTGTATGTATTTTTGGAAGGGCAAAGATGAACTTCTATTGACCTTTTTGCTTTTCTTTATTTATACCTGATTTTTTAAAACTAAGTAATGGCTTTATTTATTAATATAGAGCTAATTAGAAACATCAAAGCAAAAAACAAAAAACAGACTAGATAGAAGAAGAAAGGTTTATTTTGGTCACTTACAGACTCAACTCACATTTCAAGTGCATTCTATAGTCTTCCTAAATCTCCAGGATTGGA
Organism: Bison bison bison; assembly: GCF_000754665.1. Classification (NCBI taxonomy): domain Eukaryota; kingdom Metazoa; phylum Chordata; class Mammalia; order Artiodactyla; family Bovidae; genus Bison; species Bison bison. The sequence goes on along the minus strand of NW_011494664.1, from coordinate 3,463,156 downwards.
ATTAATCACTTCATCCTCTGGGATCCCAAAAGATTTTCCAAAAAGAAATTTACGTCTTGAGCAGGGTTGATAGTAAAAATATTTAGCCACTGGTAGTGTGTGTGTGTGTGTGTGTGTGTGTGTGTGTGCAGGCTAAGTTGCTTCAGTTGTGTCTGACTCTTTGTGACCTTATGGACCATAGACTGACAGGTTCCTCTGTCCTTGGGATTCTCCAGGCAGGAATACTGGAGTGGGTTTCCATGCCTTCCTTTAGGGGATCTTCCCAACCCAGGAATAGAACCCATGTCTCCTGCGTCTCCTGCAGTGATTTCTTTACCACTGAGCCACATGGGAATGTATAGCTAAGGGTTATCAGTAGTGGTGGGAATGAGTTTATCACATTTTAAGCCTCACTGATGCCTATGTCTGAATAAGAGAAAGAGTTGAGGGCACAGGATTTATAGGACTTATTTGGCTGGTTTTCATGAGTACTGTAGCTTACCAGGCCCCTCTGTCCATGGGATTCTCCAGGCAAGAATACTGGAGTGGGTTGCCATGCCCTCCTCCAGGGGATCTTCCAGAGCCAGGGATTGAACCCACATCTCTTATGGCTTCTGCATTGGCAGGTGGGTTCTTTACCTCTAATGCCACCTGAGAAGCCCAGTCACTAGTAAAGATACTAACCAAATATAGAAGAATGAGCTTGGAACTCATCTGTGCAGGCCATTAACCTTTTAGTCCCTGGATCCTGAGGAATTCCAGCACGTCTCAGGCTTCCAGGATGGCTGGGAAGCACTCAGAGAACAAGAGCAGAGGTTATGTGCCAAGTGATGTGAAAGTACATGTCATTTCAACAACCAAAAAGTATGTATGGATATAGGGCCTATTTTGTGTCATGGCTGTTAAGATATAATTGATATAACATTATACATTATAGGTATACAACATAGTGATTAGATATTTGAATATATTGTGAAATGATCATCACAATAAATCTAGTTAACATCCATCACCATATACAGTTACAAAATTTTTTATCTTGCTATGAAACTTCAAAGATCTATTCTCCTAGCAATGTTCACCTATCCACTACATTATTAACTATAGTCCCTATGCTATACGTTATATTCCCAGGACTTATTCATTTTAGAGCCGGCAGTTTGTACTTTTTAACTCTCTTCTCCCATTTTACCCATTCTGTAAGCCCCCTGCCTCTGGTAACCATGAATCTGTGTGCATGAGCTCTGTTTGTTTGACATCTATTTTGTTTTTAATTGTTGTTCTTTTTTTAGATTACACATATAAGTGAAACTGTACAGTATTTGCCTTTCCCTGTCTGACTTATTTTGCTTAGCATAATGCCTTCAAAGTCCTTTCATGTTGTTGCAAAAGTCAAGATTTCCTCCTTTTTTTGTGTCTGAATAGTATTCCATTCCCCCTGGAGGAGGACATGGCAACCCACCCCAGTATTCTTGCCTGGAAGATTCCATGGACAGGGAAGCCTGGCAGGCTACAGTCCATGGGGTTACAGAGAGTTGGATGTGGCTGAAGCAACTTAGCACACACACATATTTCATTCCATTTCTATCATAGTTGCCTGCCACGGAAACTTTCACTGACCTCAGAGAGCAGCCAACTGGCTGTAATTTTGTTTTTCCATTTTTACGAAGCCACAGAGCGGTTACAACCCATGTCTAGCACTTTGCTTAGTGATCCTATGCACTAAGACTTTGATTGATCTATCTTGGAGGATTTTCCAACCCAGTAAAACTAAAGCCCACCCACATACACAGATATACATACGCAAATCTGCCATAGATGTTCAGAGATTTGCATGAAAGAGTTTTTATTTTGTGACTCACTTGGGAAATATGGAGCAAGTCTCTGTGATATGTTGTTTCTGAACCAGAAAAAATGTGAAGGGAGCCTGGGATCCTATCCTTTGCCATCCCAGTGGATTTGTGTTTCTGCAACTGTGTGCTTGCTGGGATGTTAGTGGTGGTTATGGAGAAGAGTGTGCTGTGCCCAAGTAAGCCATAAAAGTGTGTGTAATACTAAGTTAAGCTGATCTCTTCAAGTCTTTATTTGACAATGTTAATGGTAAACTGCAATGAATTCATGTAATTTAAATGACTCTGAAATAACTTTTTTATGGAGAATCTTGTGGAAGTACTTTTCTGCAGAATGCATTTTGTCAAACTAGTAAAAATGGTTATGCATGTAGCATTGACTGGTCATAGGCATTAACCTAAATAGTGTTAGTCACTCAGTCATGTCTGACTTTTTGTGACCCCATGTACCATAGCCTGCCAGGCTCCTCTGTCCATGGAATTCTCCAGGCAAGAATACTGGAATGGATTGTTATTTCCTTCTCCAGGGGATCTTCCTGACCCAGGGATCAAACCCAGGTCTTCTGCATTGCAGGCAGATTCTTTACTGTCTGAGCCACTAGGGAACCCTGCATGTAGGCTCAGGGTTAGATCCAAGCTCTACCATTTAGGTGTCGTGTGACTTTAGGAAAGTGTTTAAACTCCTCGTGTCATCTCTTGTTTCTTCATCAGTAAAATTAATTTAATAATGTCATATATTTCATAAAGTTTTGTTAAGTGTGGTTGTTGTTAGCATTTCAGTTCACTTCAGTCGCTCAGTCGTGACTGACTCTTTGTGACCCCATGGACTGCAGCACCCCAGGCCTCCCTGTCCATCACCAACTCCCAGAGTTTACCCAAACTCATGTCCATTGAGTCAGTGATGTCATCCAACCATCTCATCCTCTGTTGTCCCCTTCTTGTCCCACCTTCAATCTTTCCCAGCATCAGGGTCTTTTCAAATGAGTCAGTTCTTTGCATCAGGTGGCCAAAGTATTGGAGTTTCAGCTTCAACATCAGTCCTTCCAATGAACACTCAGGACTGATCTCCTTTAGGATGGACTGGTTGGATTTCCTTGCAGTCCAAGGGACTGCATTTAACTATTAAATATAAACAGTTTATTTGTAAGAAGATGTTTCAGTTGTATATTTGTGTTAGTTTTTTCAGCTTCATGTAATTTAATCCTATTTCTCCTTAAATGGTTATCTGCTGATTCGAGAGGGACCTCATCCCCAAAACAAAGAAAAACAAACCTTGAGCATTGACTCATGGTAAGCCATGCCCAAGTGTGCTGTTGACCTAATGATGAAACTGAAAATAGCACTGAACTATATAAATGCTTGGGCTTCTCATGTGGTGGTGGTGATGGTGGTCCTGCTGCTAAGTCACTTTGGTTGTGTCCGACTCTGTGCGACCCCATAGACGGCAGCCCACCAGGCTCCCCCGTCCCTGGGATTCTCCAGGCAAGAACACTGGAGTGGGTTCATGTGGTGCTAGTGGTAAAGAACCCACCTGCCAATGCAGGCGATGTAAGAGATGTGGGTTCAATTCCTGGGTTGGGAAGATCCCCTGGAGGAGAGCATGGTAACCCACTCCAGTATTCTTGCCTGGAGAATCCCACGGACAGAAGAGCCTGGCAGGCTACAGTCCATAGGGTTGCAGTTGGACACAACTGAAGTGACTTAGCACGCATGTAACACTTGGGCTTCCCGGGTGGCTCAGTGGCAAAGAGTTCACCTGCCAATGCAGGAGCCATAGGAGATTTGGGTTTGATCCTTGGGTCAGGAAGATCCCCTAGAGTAGGAAATAGCAATCTACTCCAGTATTCTTGTGCTTCCCTTGTGGCTTAGTGAGTAAAGAATCTTCCTGCAATGTGGGAGACCTGGGTTCGATCCCTGGGTTAGGAAGATTCCCTGGAGAAGGGACAGGTTCCCTACTTCAGTGTTCTGGCCTGGGGAATTTGATGGACTGTGTAGTCCATAGGGTCACAAAGAGTCGGACATGAATGAGTGACTTTCCCTCACTCCAGTATTCTTGCCTGGAGAATCCCAGGGAGAGAGGAGCCTGGAGGGCTACAGTCTGTGGGGTCGAAAAGAGTCGGATACAGTTGAGTGACTGAGCAGACACATGTGACATTAAGGGCAGCTAGAAGATCTTTAAATGGTGAGAGGTGTCCAGAGGGCTCCTCTCCCAGCATACGGGCAGCTGATATTATTAGTCAATAATTCTGAGTTCTCAAGACCGGTGACTTCTTCACCTGGGGCTCAGATTTTGTTCATGAGGAGGCCATCTCGCAGGGCTGCCTGTGTAGGTAAGTGACTGAAGCTCTCAGTTGTTCTTTTCTCTGAGAACTATGCAAGCCGCAAGCCAAGATCCAGACACTTCAATTTTGAGACATCAACTTGGCACTTCGCCAGTTTTAGAGAAACGACAATAACATGCCAAATGGTTGGTAAAAATGTTAAAAATCATGGCCCATAAGATGATGAAGTTGACATGGTAAATAGATAAATACCCCTTTTTTTTTTTTTTTTGC
>NW_011494664.1:3456861-3458672 GCF_000754665.1 Bison bison bison | reverse complement strand
TCATCTTCAAAATCATCTTCCTTCAAAAGTATCTTCATAGCTTCAAACTCATCTTCCTTCCAAGATGATCTGAGCAAAATTCCTTGTATTTGCTAACCAAGAGTGGATATATTACTCAGGGAGGAGAGAGGGTGTCCAGCAGATCTGTTTCTTCATCTGTGGATGAAGGTGAAGGGATGGGAAATCCCAAACCCTCATCTTGGGAGATGTAGATTTAAACAGCATTTATGAGGGGCTTCCTTGGTAGCTCAATGGTAAAGAATCTGCCTGCCAATGCAGGAGACACAGGTTTTCTTCCTGATCTGGGAAGATCTCATATGGCATGGAGAAACTAAGCCTGTGGGCCACAACTATTGAACCTGTGCTCTAGACCAGGCTCTAGCCTGTGCTCTGCAACAAGAGAAGCCACTGAAATGAGAAGCCTGTCACCTCAACTAGAGAGTAGCCCCTGCTTGCTGCAACTAAAGAAAAGCCCACATAGCGATGAAGACCTAGCATAGCCAAAAACAAATAAATAACAAATAAAATTATTTAAAAATTAAGCAGCCTCTGTGGGATTAAGCAGCATACAAGATGCTAGTCTCAATCATTCCAGACAGGTAGGAGTAATTATTACTTAGAAAACTCAGGATGGGGATGGAAAAAAGAGTGGAAGAGAGCAGCAATAAAGGGGAAAGTTGAGAAATATTTAAGGAACAAAATGATTAGGACTTTAAGATTGATTAGTTATTGGGGGTGAATGGGAATAGTCAACAATAATTCTGTCTTTAGCTGACTACATTGTGTCAATTCTAATGTTATCAAAGAAGAAACAGCAAATTTAGGGAGGAGATAATGAGGTCAGATTCAAAAAATGGCACTTAAATGTTGACCATCAATTCTCAAAAAGTCAACCAGAAAAACCTGCTGATCAAGCAATGTTAAGCTCATTGGAACACTATCCAGTTTTAGGGACATCTCAAAATGCTACATTAAGTCAGGAAAGCTATAGCATTTTAGGACCTGGGCTGGGGGATATTAAGGTAGATTTTTCAAGGAGAGGGGTGGTAGGGATTGGTGAGCATACTGAGGCATAGATCTTGAAGCAAGACTTGACTTGATGAGAAGCTGCTAAATCTTAATAAACAAACTTTCTAATTTGATTCTCAGTCTTAAATTCCAGAAAAGAGCATTTCCTGGATCAAGAAGCTAATTTGTTTTTCTTGGCATAAGTAAGTATCTAACACAGGATAATTAAGTGTGTGTAGATCCATCATTGTCTAATTCAGGGAAAGGAAGTTCTTAAGATGTTCATGGGACGTTTAAGCCGACCAGTATGACAGGCTGTCTTAAAACTTGTGGGGGAAACGGAAATAATGATTTCAAATCATTTGAATAGGATATGATTTCCAATACAAAGCTGGAACGCAATGAAACAGGGGCTCCCCTGGTGGTTCAGATGCTAAAGAATCTGCCTGGAGTGCTAGAGACTTGGGTTTAATCTCTGGGTTGGGAAGATCCCCTGGAGAAAGAAATGGCAACCCACTCCAGTATTCTTGCCTGGAGAATTCCATAGACACAGGAGTCTGGGGAGATACAGTCCATGGAGTTGCAAGGTCGGACACAGCTGAGTGACTTCCACACATACAATGAAGCATCAAACAAATCTCCTTTGAGGATGTCTTCTATCCAAGATCACTCAGGAAAATAAAACTCCTTGCTTCCGAAATGTTAGTGACTTGACATCCAAATCTGAGAAAGAAGGAGAAAATGAATGTTTTCTTCTTATTCCTCTCTATTTTTTTCTCTTTATCTTCTTTAGGATCTGTCAA
>NW_011494664.1:3425764-3456761 GCF_000754665.1 Bison bison bison | reverse complement strand
AGAAAACTGTCTAAATAATCACTAGATTTTATTAGTACTTTTAAAGTTTAAACAAGTTTCCTGAATCTGAGCAGTTAAGCCAAATCAACAAAACCAAGGCTGGAAATATAAATAGATAGATTGATAGATATAGATATATAGGTATAAACATATATGTATATACACAAACAGACACATACACATACACATATATGGTGTAATATGTATACACATATACATATTAACCTTATGTATCAATTCCTACCCCTCAAGTTATGACCAACCTAGACAGCATATTAAGAAGCAGAGACATTACTTTGCCAACAAAGGTCTGTCTAGTAAAGGCTATGGTTTTTCCAGTAGTCATGTATGCTTGTGAGAGTTAGACTATGAAGAAAGCTGAGCACCAAAGAATTGATGCTTCTGAACTGTGGTGTTGGAGACTCCCTTGGACTGCAAGGAGATCCAACCAGTCCATCCTAAGGGAGATCAGTCCTGGGTGTTCATTGGAAGGACTGATGTTGAAGCTGAAACTCCAATACTTTGGCCACCTGATGCAGAGAGCTGACTCATTTGAAAAGACCCTGATGCTGGGAAAAATTGAAGGCAGGAGGAGAAGGGGATGACAGAGGATAAGATGGTTGGATGACATCACTGACTCAATGGACTTGAGTTTGGGTAAACTTTGGGAGTTAGTGATGGACAGGGAGGCCTGGTGTGCTGCAGTTCACGGGGTCACAAAGAGTCGGACAGGTGAACTGACTGACCCCTCAAGGGTCTATCCCTAAACTATAGCCATTGATTTGTTATCACAACAATTAAATGTGTACAACATGCCTTATAAATGGTCCCTCTTGGAAAATTACATCTTTATGGTCATTTGCAGGTCAGAAACAGACAAGCTTACATATTGTCCATAATCTGTAACTGTCTCCTGAGAGGAAGCCATCATCAAGCCTTTGGAAGAGAGAGCAGAGGAAAAACTAGGGAGTAGAAAATAGCCTTGACAACTTCTTTCTCCATCTGCCCAGTGCTTTGACCTATTTTGAAGGATGATCAAATATATTATGTGCCTTTAGTTAATTCACTCAACAGTGTCTATTAGGTGCCTACTGTATGCCAGGCACTGTTATAGGTGCTAGGACACAGCAATGGACAATTGGGAATCCTTACTCCTGGGGAGTTTGCATTCGAGTCATGAACACAAAAAAAGCAATTAATATATTAGATAAATTTATAAATCATGGGTTATTGGGGCTATGAAAATAGTATGACAGGTGAGTTGGATAGAGATCAACAGGGTAGTGCTATTTTAAATAAACCAGACATGATTCAGGCTTAGGAACAAGGTTCCTGATTCTCAGCTTGGGATTTTTTTCCATGACAACAGTTTGTTCTTCATGGTTTTCTGTTATTGCTTCAATTCCAGAAACAACTTCCCTTTTCTTGAGCAGTAAATACATGACCAGAAAATCTGGAATTCTAGGGGCAACAGATAAGTGCTCATTAAACCTGTAGAGATACTTTAGCCCAAGGCTGAGACTAGACGGAGGACATAGTGGGGTTCCAAACAGTCATTTCAGACAGAGAAGTGACTGCTTCTCTTTCTCACTATACTTACTGTTCAGATCTTTTCTGACTTGATTTGCTTTACCATTAGATAGAATTATAGAAGCTTTTCGAGCTTTGTATCTTGTGCTCATACTCAGCTGTGTCCAACTCTTTGCAACCCCATGGAGTGTTGTCTGCCAGGCTCCTTTGTCCATGGAATTCTCCAGGCAAGAGTACTGGAGCAGGTTGCCATTTCCTTCTCCAGGGGATCTTCTCAATTCAAGGATCGAACCCACCTCTCTTGTGTCTTCTGCATGCAGGCAGCTTGTTTACCACTGCACCACCTGGGAAACCTTTTTCAAGCTTAAGAATGACTTATCTGGAGCTCTCCAACAGTTGGCCCACAGTCCTCTGGAATTACAGAATGAATTAGTTGATACTTTAAGCACAGTAACCAATTTCTTGGGCTTTCCTGGTGTCTTAGCAGTAAAGAATCTACCTGCCAAAGCAGGAACTGCCAGAGATGTGGGTTTGATCCCTGGGTCAGGAAGATACTGTGGGGAAGGAAGTGACAACTCACTTCGGTATTCTTGCAGGGAAAATCCCATGGACAGAGAAGCCTGGCAGGCTACAGTCCATAGGATCATAAAGAGTCAGACACGAATGAGCGACTAAACACGCACACACGACCAACTTCCATTCCAGAGAATGCAATGGAAGATTTTAGGTAGAGTTCATTATTCTCTTGTGTCCCTTGGCTACTGAGATAACAGAACTGCTATTCATGTTGGCCACTTGTTTACCTATAGAGAAAAGGGCACATCTTAGGTAAACAGAAACCTCTACTCAAAAACAAAGGAAAAAAATTTTGACTCATCACTTTGAGTAGAGTCTTATAATGGCCAACTTTTAATATGTATGACTCAAAAAGAGCAAATACATGTTTCAGAAAAAGAATGAGACATCCTCCAGTCCTTTGGCAGGTCTTGGTCACAAATATATATGAATTATATTCCTACTTTATATGCAAAGTGTTCAATGGATGGTCATCTGAATCTCCACCTCTCTTTCTCTCATTTTCTTTTAAAATAGAAAGAACTTTTGTTACTTCAAATGAAAAGACACTTATGGCAACTGGGAGAAGGAAGTTGGACAGTGTGACAGTAGTTATAGAGTGAGTAATGTTTTGATTTCATGTTTTTCAAGTATAAGATCTTAACGTCTTTGCAAAGCATGGTTATACTCCACCCAAAATCTGTAGTAGAAAATAATACCCCTGGAATAAAAGCAAATAAGTATTTGCATAATAGTCATACTGACCAAAATCAGTAGATAAAACTCCATTGAACTCTGCCTACTCATGATATAGAGTTCGTGCGTGTGCGTGCTCAGTTGCTTAGTTATGTCTGATTCTTTGTGACCGCACGGACTGCAGTCTGCCAGGCTCCTCTGTCCATGGGATTTTCCAGGCAAGAATACTGGAGTGGGTTCCTATTTCCTACTCCAGGGAATTTTCCCTGCCTAAGAATCAAACCCCCGTTTCTTGTGTCTCCTGCACTGTCAGGCAGATTCTTTACCACTGCATCACCAATACAGTTCCCTTATCTCTTTTCTCATCATTTCATGTCAAATACTGAATCTAGAAGAACAGTTCTATTTTCCTTGGGTCTCTTATTTCTTGATCTCTTTCTTATTCATTGGCCTTTTTTCCCCCTTACACTTTAGTTATCCTGATGGAAGATAAGGGAGGGAAAAATAATGGTCAAAAATACTTCACACATTCTTTTAAAGAGTCTACTACGTGTCAGACTATTCGAGGCCCTCAAATTCCACTCAGTTGGAGTTTACCTGGGATTGGGAGGGGGTAGTAAAAAAAAAAAGAGTAAATAAATGAAAACAAGAATTATTTCACATTAAGGGAGTTAAATTAGTTTGAATGTTCAGAAAAGACTTCCATTAGATGGTGACAATTTTAGAACTATGAATAGAAGCACAGCACAGCTCTGGTGACAGAGCTTTCCAGGCAGAGCACAAGGCCTTAAGGCACAATTGACATGTCTGAGGATCAGAAAAAGGCATGGGAAGCCTGAGTGCCACCTGAGATGCAGAGGCAGGCTAGAGTTTGAGAACCCTCAAGGGCTATGGTGAAGAGTCATTTATAGGAGCAGTTTATTCTAGTTACAATAGGAAGTTATTTGAATGTATTTAAGCAGGGTAGTGATGTGATTTGATCTACATTTTACGTCGTCACCCTGGATGTTGTATCCAGGTAGGAGATGATGGTGTTTGGACTAATGCAGTAGTGGTAGTAGCAGTGTAGATGGAAAATGCAAACAGATTTGAGGAGCATTTTGAATGTAAAGGTAAGAGGACTTACTGATGGATTAAATGGCAGTGTGGCAGGGGAGAAGAGAAAGAGGAATTAGAGAAAAGCTCTTGGCTTTTGGCTTGAGCAACTAAGTGGTTAATGGTACCATTTACCAAACCAAGGAAGTCTTGGGGATGAGCCCATTTGTGGAGGGAATGTCAAGAGCTCTCTTTTGGCCAGATGATGCTAGAGAAATCTCTAAGTCTCCCAAGTGAAGAATTACTGCTAATGACAGCTTCCACTTATAGACTGTATTATATACTTAAAAATTTTTTATTTGTATGATTGATGGATTGATAGCATGGACAAGAAGGAGACATGACTAAAGAGAGGGGGGAAGAAGCATGGAGGAGACGGTTCTCACTGATGTGATTGCTGTTGGTGATGCCTTGCTAGGTAATCAATCCAGCCTTGGCCCTGCCATGTGCCTTTGAGGAAACATTCACTCCTTTTCCTCTTCCATGCCTTCCCCAGACCATCTTGCTGGGGACTGAGATGATGCACTTCCCAGGCAGAAATTAGCAATTACTTTAAATATGCTTTCTTTACAATCCTTATTTGCCTTTGAAACCCTGTTACACTTTTTGATTTGTTATTCTAGTTGTCACATTGAGGCTTCATAATCTATGAATGCCTGGGTTCACAGGAAAAGAAAATGCTTATTCCTATTAAACAATAGTTCAGCATGTACCTCTTTGATATTTCAATAAATATATGTAACTCGACTGATTTACTTAAAGAAAAATTCACCGTAAGTTAACTCTGAAGACACATTTTATCGATGATTTGTTGTATTTCATACACTCATTTGGGGGTTTCCTTGGTGGCTCAGATGGTAAAGAATCTGCCTGCAATGCAGAAGACCTGGGTTTGATCCCTGGGTTGGGAAAATCCTCTCGAGATGGGCTTGGCAACCCACTCCAGTATTCTTGTCTGGAGAATTCCCATGGACAGGGGAGCCTGGTGGGCTACAGTCCATGGGTTACAAAGAGTTGGAGACAACTGAGAGATTCAGCACAGCACACACTCAGTTACAAACCAGATTTTTATTTTCAGAAGAATGTTTTTTAAAATTAGAGCATGTTGCTTATGTCAATGATTATTATATTTAAAAATTTTTATTTCAAAAAAAATTTTTATTTCAAAATAGATTAATAGAAAATGGCAAAGATAGTATAGAGAGGTCCACTGTACACTTCACCTGGTAGCAAATATTATTTTACAAAATCTTAATATATTTGCCTTTAATTAATTTGAAAGGCAAATTAATTCCCTTCCTCTGTGGCTTAGCTGGTAAAAAATCCACCTGCAATGTGGATCAACCTGAGTTAAACCCCTGGGTTGGGAAGATCCCCTGGAGAAGGAAAAGGCTACGCACTCCAGTATTCTTGCCTGGAGAATTCTGTGGACTATAGTCCCTGGGATCACAAAGAGTCAGACACTACTGTGTGACTTTCACTTTCAATTTGAAAGGACAGAGAGTCTCTCACAAGTAATTGGGTCTTTAGTGAAAAAAAAAAATATTTACATTTCTGTTGTATATATATCCAGAGTGAGTTACTGGGTCAGAAGGTATGCATATGTTAATTATTGAATTTTTAATTATAAAAGTAATACATGTCATTGTATAACATTTTAATAATACAATAGCAAAAAAATTAAACCACCTAGAATCCAAGAACTGAGATATAAGCAACGTAGACTTTTATGTGTAAATGGGCTTCCCAGGTGGTTCGTGGTAAAGAACCTGCCTGCCAATGCAGGAGCTGTAAGAGATGCAGGTTTGATCCCTGGGTTGGGGAGATCCCCTGGAATGGCAACTCCCTCCAGTATTCTTACCTGAAGAACCCCATGAAGAGCCTGGCAGGCTACAGTCCACAGAGGCACAAAGTCGGACGTGACTGAAGCAACTTAGCATGTATGCACGTGTGAGTGAGGGAAGAGTGTTCCAGGAAGAGGAACAAGCTTGTATAGAAGTCTAATATAGACAAAGAACGTGTCTATTTTCATACCTGAAAGCATTTCATTGTGACTGGATTTTACATTATAAGAAATCTGTGTGGAAGTAGACCATGAAGAACTCTACAGGGGCTTGTTAAAGAGGGTCTTAAAACTCCCAAATTAAATTTAGTCTTTATTCTAAAAGCAACAGAAAAGCTATCATAGTTTTCTTAGGGTGAGAGATAATATAATAGTTTCGTGTTTTAGAAAGATAATTTATTAAAAAAATCATTTCTGCTTATTGTATGGAGAATGGAGTAGGGTGAAGCAAGAAGTGAAGTGAGAAACAAGATTTCCTAGTAATCCAAGTGAGGTATAACGGGTGTGGAGACAGGTGAAATGTCAGTGGATTAGCAGTCTTGGTTATTGATAGGATTTGGAGGATTAAGAGGGAAGGACAAGTCGGGGAGAGTCTAGTGTATTTGTTTATACAAGTAAGTAGCTGGTGGTTTGTTTTACAAACAAGGCAAGAGGAGATCCAGTGTCAGTGGGGAGATGATCGGTTAGTTTGGGATTGACTTGGCTAGGTGAACCATAAATCATCCCAGTAGGTGTGTGACACACAGTCCTTCAATTCAGGTGAGAAGACTGTCTTGAAGATATAGGTTGGGAGTTATTAACAAATAGGTTGTTGTTACTTGGGCACAGGAAATTCTAATGAAAAGAAAAAGACTTGAGAGAGAAATAGCAATATTTTAAAACATGGAAGATAAAGGGGACCCTGCAAAATAAACTGAGAGTAAATAGTAGAATCAGAATTATCTAATCCTGGTGAAGCCAATGGAAGAGATTTTTAGTGATAGCAGTGTAGGCAGCAGGGTCAAGTGAGCCTGTATGTATGCGTGATAAGAAAGAAGTACTAGATCTGTCTACATAGCCATCTTACCTATTTTAATATAAATATTCACAAACCTCTAAAACTATAATCTTCTCAAATGTTGAGAACAGTTTACTCACTACTATGTACATGGAGTGGATCTCAAATGATATTTTATTAGAGAAAGAGGTTGACAACATTTGAACACAGAGTATCTTCATGAGTGAGCATTAGGACCGGAAGGGTCATGGAAAGATGTCAGAGATGGGCTGACTGGACCCAAAGCACCAGAGTGAGGGGCTACAGAGGTGAGGGGAGGGGGTGCTCCTAACTTTTCAACTCAAAGGATTCTTAGGGAGAGAAGGACAGATAGGCTTTTGAGCTCATCTCCTGGGAGTGATCATGGGCAGGAGGTGAAGAGGAAAACTGATGCATTCAATTAAGGAGGTGGGAAGATAACCTTCTGGACGAGAAAGCAGAAATGATTGCAAGATATGTCCTAACATTTTAGACACTCTGTGGGCTCCTATCATTAATAATCCTTGGGTAGAAAAGAAGAAAAGGAACACACTATTAATCCATTTTTTTTCTCAGTGGTAAACAGTACGAAAGGGAGTCTAGACTACTTTAGTGTATTACAGTTTTGTTTACATAATAATGTTTTGACTTGGTTCAAGCCAGAATGTTAATAGTCTAAAATTGGAACATTCCCTTGCCTCTTTCGATGTCTCCCAGAGGAGGAGGCAGACTCTCTCATTCCCTATTCAAGGTATTATTTTTTAAAAGTTATGGATCTAAGAAAACACCAAGAAAAGATCTAAGGACCTTAGGGATTGGGCGAGGTCTGCTGGACTTGCTATCAACAGCATGTTTGCCATTTCCTTCTTAACTATGCTTGTTATTATCTTTGGTTCAATTCTGTGAACACATGTCATGCAAACTTACTAAGTAAGCTGTGGAGGAGCACAGCTCCCCGCCTGTCTTTCCACAGGAAAGACAAGATTTTCACTTCTTCAGAAGCAGACGGTCCCATGAAGGCAAAGTTCACCATTTTTATCTCCATACCTCTAGCACCTCCTACATAGAAAGTGATCAATGGACATGAGGACACAGAGGGGGAAGGGGAGGATGGGACGAATGGGGAGAGTAGCCTTGACATATATACAGTACCATATGTAAGATAGCTAGCAAGTGGGAAGTTGCTGCATAGCGCTGCGAGTTCCTTTCAGTGCTACGGGATGACCTAGACACGCGGGATGGGTGGGGGTGGAAGGGAGGTTCAAGAGGGAAGAGATATATGTATACATGTATACATATAGCCGATTCACTTCATTGTACAGTGGAAACTAACAACACTGGAAAGCAATTATAGTCCAATTGGAAAAAAAAAAAAAGAAACACAAGCCTAAAAACCACATAAGTGCTGCAATGAGGCTAGGAACATAACCAAAAAACCTGAATACAAATTCTTCTTTCCAACTCTTTCAAAGCTGAGGGCAGTGTATTGTGCAAGACGTAGGGCTTCAACCAGCACTATTTTTATGAGCAAAATACATTTTAGTCTACAATTTGGAGCTGATTTTGCCTCTTCTGTCTTGTGGATACTGTCATCTTTACATGTTCAATGTGAAAGCTGCTACTTTGCAGTTGTCTCCATGCAATGCTTGATTTTATGCTTGCAATACTGAGTTATTCTTTGGGAATTAAAGGCATTTTCACAATATGAGCATTTTGTATATATTTGATACTGAAATATGAGTGTCGGTGGGGTAACCTCACTGAGCAATCAGTAGAAACCAAACATTAAAAACAAACAGCATGATATGACTACATGTGATGGCCCTTTGAAAGTTATATTTATGAGCTGGCACGTTTTATTTTTTATAAAAGGCCAAGTCTTGAAATTATAGACTTCTGTAAGAAAATGAAAAAGTGATTTCAGACAATCCAGTTAGGATTGAAATTTTCATTGATGTAACTTCACATAATCCAGCTAGGAATAAAATTTCCCTTTGAAAAAAAATTCTTAAGCTAGAAGGATAATTTTGCAAATATTTCTATTAATAATATTAGAATTTGAACCACAGTGAGGTAATCTACTAGAGAAAAAGAGGAGTGAATGAAAATCACTCCACACCTGTCCTGTGCTAGCCCTGCCTCTGTTGCTAAAATCATGGTCTTTGGACTTAAGCTCTGCTTCTGTTTCCTCATCTGTTAAATGAGGGGAGTTGTGTGAGAACATTTGTCTACAACCACACAGATTGAAATTCCTCTTTATTGTTAGATACTTTATACTTTTTCCTATTATTTAAAATGTTATTTGGAAGCAATATAATCTCTTTGCAGATACAATTCAGTGTAACTTGATATATAGCATTCTATCCATAAGGCAAAAGTAGACGTAAGTCAGTCAGTTCAGTCGCTGAGTAGTGTCCGACTCTTTGTGACCCCATGTACTGGAGCATGCCACGCTTCCCTGTCCATTCCCAGCTCCCAAAGCTTGCTCAAACTCATGTCCATCGAGTCAGTGATGCCATCCAACCATCTCATCCTCTATCATCCCTTTCTCCTCCTGCCTTCAATCTTTCCCTGCATCAGGGTCTTTTCTAATGAGTTAGTTCTAAGAAATTTATAATTAAATAATAGGTGTTTTATATAAATGTGTAGGTTTAGAAACACTAGAAGACATAATGGAACAGAGAGATGCTTGTACCTATTTATAAGGAGCAAATTTACATTTGAGAGAAGTAAATAGTTCATAAGCCACTCCACATAGGAAGTACCCAGAAATACAAGCCCAGGACCCTGGGTGTGGACAGTAGGAGAAAAAACAATGTCAGGATAAGTGAAAACAGACCAGACTGACTTATAGATGATAAAAGGAAAGGAATGGAGACTGTAAGGAACCATGACACTTCTTTGACAGCTTTATTGGCTGTTTCTTTGTAAAATGTTTATTTAGTCCTGATGATTTTACTGCTTCATTTGAAAAGATAAAAAAATGCTGGCAGAGTAAACAAATTAGTAAGTCAAATACCACGGAAAGGTTGGAGAAATAGAGAGTGCTGTGGAGTTGCTGTTTCTTAAGGTGTAGTTAGAAGACTTCTGGAGAAGGCAATGGCACCCCACTTCAGTACTCTTGCCTGGAAAATCCCATGGACGGAGGAGCCTGGTGGGGTCGCTAAGAGTTGGACATGACTGAGCAACTTCACTTTCACTTTCCACTTTCATGCATTGGAGGAGGAAATGGCAACCCACTCCAGTGTTCTTGCCTGGAGAATCCCAGGGATGGGGGAGCCTGGTAGGCTGCCTTCTACGGGGTTGCACAGAGTCAGACACGACTGAAGCGACTTAGCAGCAGCAGCAGCAGCAACAGAAGACTTCTCTGAAGAGGGAGATTTGCACAGAGAACAAAAGGAAACAAGGAAGATCATGCAAAGGCAAGGAAGACTCTGGGTCAGAGGGGCACTTAGAATGTGCCAGCAGCTGCAGGGAGGCCAGGACAAGAGGATAGAACATATGTGGCAAAGCACAGACATGGCAGAGGATACGGTCAGAGAGTGGGAGGAGGAGATCACATGATAACTTGAAAGCCACCATGACTTCTGACTTGCATTGTAGTGAGGTGGGAAGCCGCTGGAGATACTGAGCTAACAGGATGAGGCTTGTACTTGAACAGAATCCTTTGTTTCTTTTATTTATTCAGAATGAGTAGGTTTTCAGTTGAAAATAGAATGTAAGGGTAGGAGGGAAGACGTAGACACACCAACTAAACCAACAGGAGGTATAGCCATGCTTCCAGGGAGAGATGATGGTGGTCTGGACTTCAGTGGCAGCAGGAGAGGAACTGAGAAGTAGGTAGTTGAATTTTAGATATATGTTAAATAGCAGAGAGGCATTTTTGACGGTTGACTGTGGACATAGGATAAGAGGAGCAGAGATGACTAAAATCAAGTTTTAGCTTGAGCCACCAGGAGAATGGACTAGCTATTGACAGAAAGGGGAACACGAGGAGAGTCAGGGTTGTATGTAGGAGAGAGAACGGGAGTTTCACTTTGGAGATGCCATACTTGAGACGCTTTTTAAGCATGCAAATGGTGATTTCGAAGAAACAGTTGGATAGAGATATATGGAATTTAGAAAGAGGTCTGGCCTGGATATATACATTTCCCTTGTTGGTGGATGTGGTGGTGGTGTTTCTGGATTCAAAATTTATAGTACCACTTCTGAAAAATTTTGTCTAATGTTTAAATTACAAGAAAAATTATAAATTTCCATTTTCCACTAACTTCATGGTACCTAAACATCCCACGTAATACTCTTTAAAAAAAATTTTTTTTTTAATTTTATTTTATTTTTAAACTTTACATAATTGTATTAGTTTTGCCAAATATCAAAATGAATCCATCACAGGTATACATGTGAACCATTTTTAAAGTATTTATTGAATTTGTTACAATATGGCTTCTGTTTTATGTTTTGAGTTTTTTGGCCTCAAGACATATGAGATCTTATCTCCCCAACCAGGGATCAAACCTCCACCCCCCTGCATTGGAAGGCAAAATCTTAACCACTGGATCACCAGGGAAGCCCCATGCTTTGTCTTTGAAGGACGATTTTGCACTCTTAGAATCCTACAGATCAAATATTATATTTACATATTACTAAAGAATATCCTCATCATTTGATGATAAAGTTTTGTTTAAATCAACATTATTTTACATAAATAAGTCATCTGTTGGGCTTCCCTGGTGGCTCAGTGAAGAATCTACCTGCCAATACAAGAGATACAGGTTCAATCCCTGATACAGGAAGATTCCACATGCTCTTGAGCAACTACGCCCATGCACCACAACTACTGAGCCTGTGCTCTAGAGCCCAGGAGCTGAAACTACTTTCTCACTGTGATGAGAAACCCGCATACTGCAACTACAGAGTAGTCCCCAGTCCCCACAGCTAGAGAAAAATCCACACAACGGAGACCCGGCACAGACAAAAACAAAAATCAATCAATAAATATAATTATAAAAAGAAAAACAGTCATTTGTTAAGGCTTGCAAATCCTCAGATTGTACAGAGCTTTCTGTTTTTACATATGTACCTCAACTGCAACCATTTACTGACACGTTCTCATGCAGACAATGTTTTAGAGCTTGGAATTTTTAAGTTGTAAAAACATGCCTAGAATAACAGGCAAAGATTTATGAGATAAGAAGTGGTCATTAACTCAAGTCTATGTTTAATGCATTTAAGATTAATATCCATAGCAAAATCAGAAGCCTAAGTTTAAATTCTGGGTTCTCAGCCTTCCCTTACTAAGAGTCATCTCTTATGCACTCTCTCTCAAGCATTTCCTGATTGTCGTGCCTGTGTAGAGAATATGACTCTTACACTACAAACTTAAGTATATGGGAAAATTCACATTCACTTAAAAAATAATATTAAATCTGACCTTATTCCTTATTCTGCCAGAATTTCAAGAGATTTAATTTCAGTCATTAATGGGACTCCTTGGCTTCTACCACCCCACCTCCCAGATATGACTAAGTTCCCAGGAGACATACAAAAAAGAAAACATTTGGAAAATGTTCCTCTGGTCTTGAAATCTACCAGAGGCCAATTTTATAAGCCCACATGGTTTGGTGAAGTGCAGAGATGCATGCTGGGAACACAGAAGTCTTTGCCAATTCAGAAATTTCAAATCTCAATCTAACTTTCCTAGCTATAAAATTGAAGATTTCCCCAGAGTCCTGTCACCTCTCCGAATCTGAGAGAAATTCAGGGTTCTCATTTCTAGTCGAAATTCAAATCTTATTGTTTTTCTTAGTCTAGGATAATGTGCCTTCTTTCCCATCCTCAGGTCTCTTTCTCCTCAAAGACACTCTGTTCTTTCTCAACCTCCAGCAGAATTGCTGGGATAACTGTCTTAATTACTTCAGGTTTTTCCAGGAGAAGAAAATGCTAGTTTTTAGACCTCTTCTGTTTTAGAACAAATAAGCATGGAGCCTCCCTGAGCCAAGAGTATAAAAAGCACAGGGAACATAAACCATAGACTAATAATCCTGTGAAGTAGCCCATCACACTTGGAAAAGTCATTACCGTACTGATATGAACCTTGGCCCTGATTATCTACTCTTCAGATAGTTGTGTGCTGAGGAAGAGTAATAAATACAGCACACTCTGAAGTCCTCAGATATTTTTAGTCTTTCCAGTTACTCACTTCATCAGTATGATACTTTATCCTTAGAGTTTTGCCATTAAAACTCACTGTGGAGTCCAATTGCACATGGCAGGGCTCACAATGCACTCTCTCACTTGGGCCTGGAGGAAAACAACAGCCGACTCCTCAGGCCTGTTCTTGAATGACTGCAGCCAGTATAGCTTACTTTCCTAACGCCCTACTGACCTACTGACATGCCTGAGGTCCTAAGCCTTGTCATAGGATCATCTACATAACAGCTCCACAGGAGGTTACGCTCCAAAGGAGGAGACATTTTCTGCTTCACTGAGTTGTGCCGTGATCTCATGTAATGGTACTTTGAATGAAGACAAAGGGAGTTCTGGGAAAGAAAAATCTCCTGATTCACAAGGTTCACAGCATAAGCTTTATAACAAAGGGAAGAATTCTTTTTGACTTTGTGAACAGACCCAAATAGCTCCTCGACTCTGAAGTTTCCTGGACTCTGCTCACTTTTGAGCCCCATGCCCTTCCTTGAGGACAACACTGTCAGCTCGTGCTTTGTGTCCTTTTTCCGTAGCCTTGGCAAGGGATGTGGCTATGAATGCAACTTTACTGACTATTTCACATCCACTTTCCCAAAGAAGTTTCTGGAAATAAGAAGGAAGTTTGTTGGTTCCAGTTTTCCTTAGTTGATTTGATTTTTATTGAGCCTATTCTTATTGTTCTTTGACATGATTACATCATAAAAAATGATACAAACAACTTCATTAGTAAGATTATGAAACAGTAGAAATACCCAACTTCAACAAGGGAGGCAGACAGCAGTGAGGGTCCTGTTTTTTAACAAGGTCTTTTGTGAGGTTATATCTGAAATGACTCTGCCATTAGGTGTTATTTGGTGGTTAAATGACTAGAGTCATTCATTCATCAAACATTTGTTCTGTCCTGCCACAAACCACTATTCAGTTCAGTTCAGTTCAATTACTAAGTCATGTCCAGCTCTTTGCGATCCCATGGATTGCAGCACACCAGGCCTCCCTGTCCATCACCAACTCCCAGAGCTTCTCAAACTCATGTCCATCCAGTCAGTGATGTCATCCAAACATCTCATCCTCCATTGTCCCCTTCTCTTCCTGCTTTCAATATTTCCCAGCATCAGGGCCTTTTCCAATGAGTCAGTTCTTCACATCAGGTGGCTGAAGTATTGGAGTTTCAGCTTCAACATCAGTCCTTCCAATGAATATTCATGACTGATTTCCTTTAGGATGGACTGGTTGGATCTCCTTGCAGTCCAAAGGACTCTCGAGAGTCTTCTCCAACACCACAGTTTAAAAGCATCAATTCTTCGGTGCTCAGCTTTCTTTATAGTCCAACACTCACATCCATACATGACTACTGGAAAAACCATAGCTTTGACTAGATGGACCTTTGTTGGCAAAGTAATGTCTCTGCTTTTTAATAAGCTGTCTAGGTTTGTCATAGATTTTCCTCCAAGGAGCTAGCATCTTTTAATTTCATGGCTGCAGTCACCATCTGCAGTGATTGTGGAGCCCAGAAAAATAAAGTCAGCCACTGTTTCCCTATCTATTTGCCGTGAAGTGATGGGACTGGATGCCATGATCGTAGTTTTCTGAATATTGAGCTTTAAGTAAACTTTTTCACTTTCCACTTTCACTTTCATCAAGAGGCTCTTTAGTTCTTCACTTTCTGCCATAAGGTGGTGTCATCTGCATTATCTGAGGTTACTGATATTTCTCCTGGCAGTATTGATTCCAGCTTGTGCTTCATCCAGCCCAGCATTTCTCATGATGTACTCCCTCCTGCAGTGCAGGAAACTGGGGTTCAATCCCTGGGTTGGGAAGATCCCCTGGAGAAGGGAAAAGTTACCCACTCCAGTATTCTGGCCTGGAGAATTCCATGGACTGTATAGTCCATGGAGTCGCAAAGAGTCAGACATGCCAAAGTGACTTTGACTCACTCACTCTGCATATAAGTTAAATAAGCAGGGTGACAATATACAGCCTTGATGTACTCCTTTCCCAAATTGGAACCAGTCTGTTGTTCCATGTCCAGTTCTAACTGTTGCTTCTTGACCTGCATACAGATTTCTCAGGAGGCAGGTCAGGTGGTCTGGTATTGCCATCTCTTTAAGAATTTTCCAGTTTGCTGTGATCCACACAAAGGCTTTGGCATAGTCAATAAAGCAGAAATAGATGTTTTTCTGGAACTCTCTTGCTTGTTCGATGATCCAATGGATGTTGGCAATTTGATCTCTGGTTCCTCTGCCTTTTCTAAAACCAGCTTGAACATCTGGAAGTTGTTGGTTCACATACTGTTGAAGCCTGGCTTGGAGAATTTTGAGCATTACTTTGCTAGTGTGTGAGATGAGTGCAATTGTGCAGCAATTAGAACATTCTTTGGCATTGCCTTTCTTTGGGATTGGAATGAAAACTGTCTTTTTCCAGTCCTGTGGCCACTGCTGAGCTTTCCAAATTTGTTGGCATAATTGAGGGCAGCTCTTTTACAGCATCATCTGTAAATAACTCAACTGGAATTCCATCACTCCACTAGCTTTGTTCGTAGTAATGCTTCCTAAGGGCCAGTTGATTTTGCATTCTAGGATGTCTGGCTCTAGGTGAGTAATCATACCATAATGGTTATCTGGGTCGTGAAGATCTTTTTTGTATAGTTCTTCTGTGTATTCTTGCCACCTCTTCTTAATATCTTCTGCTTCTTTTAAGTCCATATCATTTCTGTGCCTTACTGTGCCCATCTTTGCATGAACTATTCCCTTGGTATCTTCAACTTTCTTGAAGAGATCTCTAGTCTCTTCGGACCAGTATACAGACCAATATCAGTTCAGTTCAGTCGCTCAGTCATGTCCGACTCTTTGTGACCCTATGAATTGCAGCACGCCAGGCCTCCCTGTCCATCACCAACTCCTGGAGTTCACTCAAATTCACGTCTATCAAGTCGGTGATGCCATCCAGCCATCTCATCTTCTGTCGTCCCCTTCTCCTCCTGCCCCCAGTCCTTCCTAGCATCAGAGTCTTTTCCAATGAGTCAACTCTTCACATGAGGTAGCCAAAGTGCTAGCGTTTCAGCTTTAGCATCATTCCTTCCAAAGAACACCCAGGGCTGATCTCCTTTAGAATGGACTGGTTGGATCTCCTTGCAGTCCAAGGGACTCTCAAGAGTCTTCTCCAACACCACAGTTCAAAAGCATCAAGTCTTCGGCGCTCAGCCTTCTTTATAGTCCAACTCTCACATCCATACATGACCACTGGAAAAACCATAGCCTTGACTAGACGGACCTTTGTTGGCAAAGTAATGTCTCTGCTTTTGAATATGCTATCTAGGTTGGTCATAACTTTCCTTTCAAGGAGTAAGCATCTTTTAATTTCATGGCTGCAATCACCATCTGCAGTGATTTTGGAGCCCCAAAAAATAAAGTCTGACACCGTTTCCACTGTTTCCTCATCTATTTCCCATGAAGTGATGGGACCAGATGTTGAGCTTTAAGCCAACTTTTTCACTCTCTTCTTTCACTTTCATCAAGAGGCTTTTTACAGACCAGTATAGGTAACACATATCCTTTATTGAAATGATTCCAAGTTTGAGCTTTCTGTTGAAACACAAATTCAAATCAGAACAAATCCAGACATGTTTTTAAAATATGAACTTCAATGTTTCTGAATGTACAATACTTGAAATCGGGGATCAGGTAGCTATTTTTTTTTTTTTTTAATGTCAAAAATATAGTTCCTGAACTTCCAGGGCAAAAGCAGAATGCTTGCCTTTGGCATACTCATTTATTGTCCCAAGCAGTTCACCCTCTAGATAGTTAACCTTACTTCTGGGACTTGTTTATTCTCTCTCCTTGGTGTAGCTCAACTATTTAGAAAAATAGCCCAAAGTGTATCAGATTGGAATATTAAGTGATATCCTGTTTAGCATCTTTAAAAAGTTATTTAATGGGGAAGGTATATAAACATATTTTACGTTTTATTTTTGTTTTATTTCTCCTCTAAATTTTGTTCTTCCTCCTCTCCTTCCTCCCCCTTCCTTTCCTCCCTTTGCTTCTTCTTTCTCCTTCTCCTTCTTCTTTTTCCACCTTCCTTTCTCCTCCTTTCCTTACCCCTCTTCTTCTTCATTCTCCTCATTCTCTTTATTCTTATTCCTGAGTTTATTCATTTCCCTTAGTCTACAAGGAAATCTGGGATTCCATATAAGGCAGTGATGATGGTGAGAGGGGTGTCCTTCACTTGGGGAAAAGAATAGGTAAGATATGGGGCTTTGGATTAAGGAAAAAAATGCTAACTTTATGGTTTTAACCTAAACTTTTCAGTGTTGGGGCTTTATTGTCAGAAACAAGTGACTTATGTATGAATGTCCTTGATTGTCCATTCTGGTAAGCAAATATGCTATTGGGATTCTAAATTATGAAATGTGCTGTCTCAAATTTCTGTCATTTCCATATGGTGAAATATATGCTAGGAGATGAGAGTGAATGGTCCTTGACCCTAGCACTGTAGAACCTTGTCATCTGAAATGGAAACTAAGAACAAGTCAAGCTCTATTATAAAAGCTAAATAGCGATATAATAAATACTTTAAGTTGAATGCTCACAGAAAGTTTTGAGAAAACTGAAGCATACAGAGATTAAATAACTAATTTAAGATCACGCAACAATAGGACTTGAGTCATGACTTGAACCTACACAATCTATGAGGCATCTCTTGAGGCAATGAAGAATCACAGTGAAAGAAGGACCTGAAGCTAACAAAACCTTTGGAGGAGAAATCATGTTTCAGTTTAGCGTTGAAGGTTAAGGGGTAAACTAGTCATCATAGATAAACAAGACAAGTGAGGATGTTTTATGTACATGAAGGAGAGAGAGAGAGGTTGTCAAATGGTCAGAAACAGCATAGAAACTCTTTATCTCTGATAGAGCAGGCCTTCTTCTCTTGTTTCTCTTTCATTGGTCAGTTATCCATGCACATGTTGGTACTGATCTGTCATAATTAGATAACTGACCAAGGGAACAGAATTGAAAACACAACCTCAGAAATTGACTTCTGCATGAACACTTAATCAGAAAGAGCTAGTATTACATATCCATGGAGAGAACTGCTGGGACAGTTGAGTATTTGCATGGGCAAAATGAAACTTGACCCTATATTGGATGCTACGATGTCTGTCCAGATCTCCCCTTCAGGATGGTAACCCTAATCCTTCAGTTGCCAGGAGTATTGCTAGCTGATAGCACAAAGCAGAATCCCACCTCAGGAATTTCCTTTGGCCTAAAGCAGATACCTTGTTCAAAGCTGTGACCCTTCCTGAGGGTTGCCTATCTTCAAAGTCTGGGTGATGTGGGAGTAAAAACCTATCAATATTGGGCATCTTAGAAGGGCAAATACAGATCTACAGCTTCCCATGGAATTTGCTGGAGCCTCTGCTGCATCTGTTCTATAATCAAGTTTTTCCTGTCCAACTCTACTTTCCTCACTTTTGGCTGGGTATTGTCCCTAAAAGCATTCTCCAATAAACAACACATGTGCAAATTACCATCTTAGAATCTGTTTCCTAGGGTGGTGGTGGTAGTTTAGTCACTAAGTCTGGGTCCTACTCTTGTGACCCCATCGGCTGCAGCCTGCCAAGCTCCTCTGTCCATGGAATTTCCCAGGCAAGAACACTGGAATGGGTTTCCTAGGGAGGTCTACCTATGACAGACCCCTGACCCATACATACCTCAAAATCAACTCCAGGTAACTTACAATAAAGGTGCAGAGAGATGAAAGAATTTGCACAAATTCACACAGCGAAAAGTGATAGAGCTGGAATTTAAGCCTGCTCATTCAAGCTCTATAGAGCTTCTGTTCATAACCACTGATGGAAAAGAAAATAAATCCACCATAAATTCCTGAAATGTCATGAATGAATCACACAAATATACTGTGGAACAAAAAAATCAAGGCACAAAAATACAAACAGTATGCCTCTATTTAGGAGAAGTACAGAACCAGGCAAAATGAGTTGTATTGTTTAGAAATTCATGCATGGCAAAAAGAACCAGAAAGTAGTTACCAGAAGGGGCAGGAGAAGAGGCTGGCGTTGGAAAGGATTTTTTCAGGGTGCTGGGAATGCATTATTCTGATCTGGGTGGTGGTGGTTACACATATGTTTACTTTCTCAATAATATTTTAAGCTAGAGATTTTTACTCTTATCCACTTAATTTCATATTATTTTAAAAATAGAGGGAATAAAGAAAAGCATTGTGAGAGAGAAGAAGGGACTGCAGGGGCGTGCCCTTGAAGGGTCTGCCAAAAGTCATGATCAGAGAATCCTGTTTGTAACTATTAATGTGGTTTTTAGCCATTAACTATGAAATTTTGCAAAAGTCTCTGCAAGTTGTCTGGTTTTGAACAGGAAACTCTGGAGTCCTGGCTGGAGTTCTGGTGGTTCAGACAGAGAGGTGTTGATTCTGATCTCTCTCCCTAAGGAATCCTGGGGAACTGAACTATCTTCCTCCCTCTGAGCTTTGAATGCTAAGTCATTTCAGTCATGTCCGACTCTGTGCAACCCCATGAATGGTAGCACACCAGGCTCCTCTGTCCATGGGATTCTCCAGGCAAGAATACTGGAGTGGGTTGCCATTTCCTCCTCCAGAAGATCTTCCCTTCCCAGGAATTGAACCCACATCTCTTTTTTTTTTTTTGAACCCACATCTCTTAAGTCTCCTGCATTGGCAGGCAGGTTCTTTACCACCAGCGCCACCTGGGTAGTCAAAAGTGCCACCTGAGCTTTAAGGCCCATGTTTTAATCTACCTGAACAGCATTCTCTCCTACATGCATTTAGGTGCCTCAAAATCAATGTATTTTAAACAAAACTCATCAGTAGCAGAACGAGCTTTTAAAATTCCTTTCCTCCTATTATTGAGTTCATACAGGTTAAGATGACAAAGGGACACAGCCCAGAAGATTGTTAATTTTGATCGGTGTAACAGATTGGATTATCCTGCAGGTAGCATAGCTCTTTGTCTTCTTTTCACTCTCTGTGATTCATCCCAGAGATAGCCAGAGATGGAGGGTTGATAATGAGCTCAGCGGGAAGGGAAGCACTAGGAGTATGAGAATGGTGTACAAAAAGACAAAGGGCCTTTGTGATGGGAGAAAAGAGTAAGAGGAAGGTGTCTGAACTTCCTCAACTAACTTTAATGGGATGAGCAACTAGGTGAACAGAAGGTCAACAATAGCGACATTGCTACAGTTAGAGGAGTGTGTGACCCAATAGGGCATAGAAGTCACCTTGGACTCCTAAGCTATTCCCATCTTGCATTTCTTTTGTAGTTTTTTCAGACATTTGTCAGACTAACATTTAGGCCATGAGAACAAAGACTTTGCTGTCCCTGCTTCTCTCAATATGAACACAGTTGTGGAGGCTCCACACATATTCAGTTTAGCAACACTATAAGCATATGTTAGACATCAAGTTTCTGAGCAGGGCTCTGAGAACCACTGTTAAGACATTCTCCCATGTCTTGGAGCTTATGGCTGAAGAAACAGACAGATCAATGGGTGAGGGTGGTTCCAGGCCTCAGGCTCTGGGTGGGTCAGACCTTTGGGGATGAAAGAAAGGAATAGTCATGACCCTTGTCTTTAAGAAGTGTTGTACATTATGTTGCAACTTTCCATGGGGAGTGTTGGATTGGGAGAAGAGTTGTGAAAAGGAATTCTGAAAGAAATAGTTCAAGACCTGTATTTTTTAAATAAACAGCTATTATGATCATTTCGAATGCTTTATATTTTTGAAAAAGCTTTTTCAGTTTATATTTTTTCTTCTCACAGTTTTCATAGTGCCTTGAACACAGAATTGGAGGGGAAATTTTGAGGAAGGGACTGGGGTACAGTTTCAGTGGTTAATACTTCCAGATGAGACATCTCCACTGGAGTGTAAATATATGTTTCTTTCAAGGATAATTTCTTGGAAAATTAATGGAATAACATTTTAATTAAGGTCATTTTATTATAGCATAGAACAATGGGGCATGATTGGGAAAATGAAGAATTACAGTCTTGAATCCTCAATGAATCTTTGAAAAAACTGCAGCATACTGTAGATCCACTGATTGATGGTTTATGGTCCTAACCCATCATACACTGAATTTGTCAAGACAATTTGTTTGGTTTTAAGAAAATCTTTTTCTTTTTTTCATCATTAACACGAAGAACAAATTTATATTTGTTCATTGAACGGTTTCTAAAGTGTTAGAATTTCAACAGTAGGAATTCATTTCTCAACTTGCATGAATCACTTAAAGAGACATCAAACTGCTCATGAATTTAGAAGCTGACAGTTATTGTCATTTCCTGTTGGGAGACATTCACAGATAGCACAGGAGGAGGCTGCATACGAGGTACTGCTTCATCATGTGTCTTAGGATATGTTTTCAAAGGTCTGAAGTTTACATTACATTTATAGGAACAAATATCACTGAATTAAAAGAGTAATCTTCATCTTAGAATAAGGCTGTGGAGTCAGATGGTGGTCCCAAGAGGGCCTGCTACACTTAACCTTTAGCTAAACTCCTTTCTCACATGCACCGACTCAGGATATGCTGCTTCATGCTCTGTAGCTACTTGTCAGGCTTATGACTCAAGAAACTGAAATATTAGCCAAATGAAATGTTGCACAATTCAGCCTGCTCATTTGTAACACATATAATTTTGATCAAATATGGCAGCCTTGAGTCCTCTAAGAGGAGGAGAAATGAAGCAAGAAGTGAAATGTCTGACCCTGGCTACAAAGGACAACAGGATGCCATCAGACTCAAGGTTATGCTGTTAGCCCCTTGTACTGAAGTGGAAGGTCCATGACAAATTTACGCAAATACTACATGGAAAAAAATTTCTCGAAAGCAATGTCTTTGTGCCAAATGTTTTCTGCTTTTCTTTGGCCTAGGCTATGGAAGACATTCCCCTTAGAGTCTAGCTCTTCCAATTTTCCTTTAAACTAGGGCCAAGGAGTGGTTACTTCACAGGAAGGCCAAGGCCCTGTGAACAGGGCTAGGAGTCAGAGAGGTCCTGGGACAGAATGAGCATACCAGGAGGTTTTCACTGATATTCTAGTTCTTTCTCAACCACCCCTTCCCATCTCAGAGCAGCTAGGGTTCACTAAAGGAATCGTAGTTATCATCTCAACCTGGAAACAGAGGTGCCTGGCACTTGAGGGTGAAACCACATTGCTTTACTCAAGACCTGACTCAAGAATTCCCTGGTGATCCAGTGCTTAAGAATCCACCTGCCAGTGCTGGGGACATGGGTTTGATCCTTGGTCTGGGAAGATTCCATATGCCCTGAAGTAACTGAACCTGTACACCACAACTACTGAGCATAGTGCTCTAGAGCCCATGCTCTGAACAGGAGAAGCCACTGCAGTGAGAAGTAGCCCCTGCTCGCCACAACTACATAAAGCCAGCCCGCAGCAACGAAGATATGTGTGGACCATCAAAATATAAATAAATAAATAAATTATATTAAAAATCCAACTCAAAAAACTGTCTCCTCATGACTAATAGAATCTGAACACTGACTTCTTAAAGTAAAAATACAGTGACCATTAATATCAAAAGGAAGTTTCATGAAAATAAAGTAAATGTCCAGAATAAGTAAGTAATCTACAATAGGAGAATTCTAGTCCCCAGGTCCTTTTGGAGCCCACTGTTGGTCAATGTGTTTCCAAGTATCAACTGGTTCCACCTGCCATACTGTATGAACATTCTGCCCCTTGGGACCTCTGTTTTCCATCTGCACCATTCTCTATGTGGTGGTTCCATTTTTTTCCTTCGCTTTCATTTTTTCTAGTTTTACCCATCCAGGCGGCTCTTGTGGCAGAGAGTGCTTGTCCTAGGAATTTATCCTCATGGACTGATTGGTGAAGGTGGTTCTTTTGACGCCAACCAAGGGTCTAGAAATGAAATGTTAAAAGATCAAGAATTCATTTCTTGTGGACATCCCTTCCCAAATGTTCTGGACTGATGGAGCATTCTGTATGTCCAAATTACTGTGTGTATATTTCAAGTAGGAATTCTCAGTGACCAGTTTCAGATTCACTATCATTACTCCCACACCATTTCTATTAAAAATACTGTTCTATGCAATGAAAAAAGAAAGTCTGTATGCCCTGGGATAAGGTGTGTTAAATTATCCTAAGTGAAAATGGAGAGAGATAGCGCTTACAAGTGGAAGGGATCTAAAAGATAACCTACCTCCAACTCTCTCAATTTGCTCCGTGATGAACAAAGGGAGGTTTGGACAGATTATTCATTTATAGTCAGTGGTAATCAAGTCCCTGATTCCTCTTCTGGAAACTGTTAATTACAACATGATGTCTACTATGTTACCATTATTACAAGGGCCACAGAAAAGTGCATTCAGGCCAACAAATGGTTATTGACTTCCACCCGTTACAACTGTGCTGTGCTGTGCTTAGTCGCTCCGTCATGTCCTACTCTTCAGGAACCCATGGACTGCAGCCTGACAGGCTCTTCTGTCCATGGGGATTCTCCAGGCAAGAATACTAGAGTGGGTTGCCATGCCCTCCTCCAGGGGATCGTCTCAGCCCAGGGATTGAACCCAGGTTTTCCATATGCAGTCAGATTCTTTACTGTCTGAGCCACCAGGGAAGACCATGAATACTGGAGTGGGTAGCCTATCTCTTCTCCAGGGAATCTTTCCAACCCAGAGATCAAATCCAGGTCTCCTGCATTGCAGGTAGATCTATGTGCTGGGCCTACCCACAAAGACCCCGCTTTCCTGGAGCTCACATTTGACTGCAGGATAGATTGCAAATAAACCCACTATTAATATTATTGTTTTGATCTTTAGTTGTTATACTGTACAATGATAATTTTCACTGGAAATGGCTGGTGTTAATGCAGTATTCAAAGAACATGTTTGCCTTCAGTGATAGTCCCAGTTTACAACATTGCAGCTGTTGGAGTGTATGCATAGAGTTGGCTATGCTGTTGTCTATTTCTGAAGTTGTAGTCACAACAACTGTAACCAGAAGTGGGTGGGTTAATTTGGAGACAGTCTAGAAAGGCAGTCGTTGGAGAAACAACTACAGAAAGCCAAAGTGGAAATTTACCCAAACCAATTGAAAAATTTTGTTTTACATTGATTGCTATATTTTCCCTTGCTAGGTTGTATTGTCAGAGTTTCCTTTGAATATTTCTGTATAAAATTTCCCTTTGACGAAATGAATTACTTCACAGAATCTAAATAAAGAAGGAGTTGAGAGAGCAGGGTGGAGACTTTAGCAATGTGGCCATCCGAAGCTGGGTGCTCTGTGAAGAAGCCTCTCCCTGATCTGGCTGAAAAAGCCCTCAAAACCTCAAGCCCTCAAGCCCTCTGCCTCTTTTGCTTTTGTTTCCCCCTAAAATTTAACTTTAATTTTATCTTGGAATATGGTTGATTTATAGGGCTTCTCTGGTGACTCAATGGTATAGAATCCACCTTCCAATGCAGGAGACTCAGACATAATCCCTGGGTTGAGCAGATCCCCTGAAGAAAGGAATGGCAACCCACTGCCGTATTTTTGCCTGGGAAATCCCAGGGACAGGGTGCCTGTGGGGTTACAGTCCATGGGTCTGCAAAAGAGTAGATATGACTTAATGACTGATCAGCAACAACAGTTGATTTATAATATTGTGTTAGTTTCAGGTGGATAGCCAAGCGATTCAGTATATTAGTGTATACATATATGTGCATTCTTTTCAGATTCTTTTCCCATGTAGGTACGTGCTCAATCGCTTCAGTCTTGTCTGACTCTTTGTGACCCTATGGACTGTAGCCCACCAGGCCCCTCTGTCCATGGAATTCTCCAGGCAAGAATACTGGAGTAGGTTACTGTGCCCTCCTCCAGGGGATCTTCCTGACCCAGGGATAGAACCCTGGTCTGCATTGCAAGCAAATTCTTTACCGCTGAGCCACCAGGGAAGCCCTCCCATATAGGTAATTACAGAGTATTGAGTTGAGTTCCCTATGCTATTATTAGTCCTTGTTATGCTATGCTATGCTAAGTCGCTTCAGTCGTGTCCAACTCTGTGCGACCCCATAGACGGCAGCCCACCAGGCTCTGCCATCTCTGGGATCCTCCAGGCAAGAATACTGGAGTGGGTTGCCATCTCCTTCTCCAATGCATGAAAGTGAAAAGTGAAAGTGAAGTTGCCCAGTCGTGTCCAACTCCTAGCGATCCCATGGACTGCAGCCTACCGGCTCCTCTGTCCATGGGATTTGCCAGGCAAGAGTATTAGTCCTTGTTAGTTATCTATTTTTTTTATATAATAATGTGTGTATGTTAATCCCAAACTCCTAATTTATCCCTTCCCAACATTTCCCCTTTGGCAAACATAAATTTGTTTTCAAACTTTGTGAGTCTGTTTTTATTTTGAAAATAAGTTCATTTGTATCATTTTTCTAGATTCCACATATAAGTGATATTATATAATATTTGTCTTCTCTGTCTGACTCGCTTTACTTAGTATGATCATTTCTAGGTCCATCCATGCCTGAAGGGACAGGAGTAAATCCATCTCCTTTGCTTTTGATTCTGATCTTGGAGGGAGAGCAGTGAGCAGTCCTGAAGAGAGATCTTAGTTCCCTACCCAGGAATCAAACCTGGGTAACCTGGATGAAAACCAAGAGTCCAAGCCACAAGACCAGCAGGGTCTAGAGGCTAGAAGCAAAGTGGCCCTGGCTCTTGTCTCTATTTCAAAGCAAGAATGTTTCAAGGAGGCAAAAACTGTAAAAACAGGTTCAAAGTTTATTATTAGAGATGCAGCACAATGTATGGGAGAGCACATGGGAAAACATTTTGTTTATCCAACTCAGAAGCAGGGCAGAGATAAACACCCATATGGGCATCCCCTCAAATAAGGAGGAGTGCAGTAAGTCAGAAGCTAGGCTAGAGATACACACCCAGAGAGGTGTGCAGACATCCTGAGTGAGGAGGAACCCTGTATGGAGAGGACACAAATCACTTTATACAGTACAGTCCTTCTGGGTCTTTGTTTGAAGTGAAAATGAAAGTGTAGTTGCTCAGTCGAGTCCGGCTCTTTGCCAACCCGTGAACTATAGCCCACCAGGCTCCACTGTCCATGGGATTCTCCAGGCAAGAGTTCTGGAGTGGGTTGCCATTCCCTTCTCCAGGGGATCTTCCCAACCCAGGAATTGAACCCAAGTCTCCTCCATTGCAGGCAGATTCTTTACTTATCTTGTTTCTTTCTCCATACCTGACTGGTCCATGGATCCTTCCCAAGATGTGTGCACAACTTTTTTCTAAGATGGATCCCATCACAGAAGCCTATGGATGCATGTACACACTTATTATGGGGTGGGGCCTCCCTTTTTGAACCCCAAGAAGCCTTTTTGTGCAAGTGAAGACAGGGAAGTCTTCCTTCACCTCAGGAGCGGCCGCCTAATCTGTTTGCTTTAGCAGAGCTCAGCTTTTACAGTAGCTTTGTCCTTGGGGTGTCTGGGTGAGAACAAAGCTTGGTATTTTACTCTACTTGACAAACACCAGGTGTCTGGCCCAGAGGCCCACAGTTTCCTACCTCAATTCCAATCTATTTATTTTTTCTTTTTCTAACCAAACTTCTGTTGATTGGATTGTAGATTAGGACAATGGCATTCTAGATTGTTTTAAAGAAAATGTTGCCTGCACCACTTGGTATTCCAAATTGTCTGAATTCTCCTATTGTGTTTGTAAAGGTGACTTGACCAAAGTAATTCCTCAAAGTGAGGTTGTGCGTGTCTTCTGGATTTGACAGGACAGGTAGTCTTTCAAGAGGCAAGACCTAGCCCTTGCCCTAGAAAGGTTTACAGTTCAGATGTGGAGAGTTGGCATGAAATGTGTAATTTCTGGTCAACTATTCTGAATTTAGCAGCAGTTCACACTCAACACCAGGTCATGGATGGCTGGGATTTCATGTGAAATTATAATCTGAACCCCATTCAAGTGAAATAGAATTCTCTCATTAAAACAATTGAGTATGCCTCTGTTTCAGGTACTAATCTCAACAATTACAACTTCCCTGTAAACACAATGGGCTTCCCAGGTGGCTCCTGGTAAAGAATCCACCTGCTAATGCCAAGGAGACACAGGTTCAGTCCCTAGATCAGGAAGATGCTCTGGAGAAGGACATGGCAACTCACTCCAGTATTCTTGCCTGGAGAATCCCATGGACAGAGGAGCCTGGCGGACTACAGTCCACGGGGTCACAAAGAGTGGGACGAGACTGAGCACGTAAACACAAGAGACCTAATTCTTTGCTCTCATGAGAACTTGTATTTTAGCTGAAGCTTGGTTAGTTGCTTTGATAGACTTGATGAGAACTCCTTTCCCATGATGCTTCACAGCACTCATCAGGGCAAGTGTGTGCTGCAGAAGTGGTGAGTCATCAGAACTGCAAGGAAGACCCAGTCTGAGGAAGTAAGGAGTGTGGCAGGAAAGCACGTATGACTTTCCTCTGCAATTGAAAATCTTGTTTTAAGTGTTTCTACTGAAATTTTCTAAGCAAGGTGATAAACCACATTCCCTTTATGAAATTTGTTAGGTAAAGAACAGGTCATCCTGGAATCAGCTGTATGAGAGGCCCTGAGGGAGGAAGTGGAGGATAAGCCTGGGCCTGGGCCTGGAAAACTGGGCCCACTTCTCAGCAGCTTTGCAAAGAGAGCCTGTTTCCAGTGATCTAAGTTATACTCCTGTGAGTGATTATAAATATGCATACTGATGCCTTCATTATTGAACTTTGAGACTATAGTAGAGCAAAGGTTATGAAAAAAGTAAAAATTAAAATACACACTGAGAATGTACATTGGGCTAGGTAATGTATTTTTTTTTTAAATGTGGTTCTAGTTACTTACCTTTCATACTAATCTTGTAAAGAGAGAGTATTAGTTTATTTTACAGCTAAAGTGACTGGGACTCAAAGAGTCACCTAGGGTCCCACAGGCAATGAGCAGAGGGTTAGGATTTTAATTCTGAGCAATTTGACTTTATATCTGTGCTTTAACTTAGTTAAGTGACTGCTAATACACAATTAATAATGCTATCATGGAATCTCCTGGGTAAACGTTTTACTAAAATGCAGTTTTCTTGAACAGAGAAATGATAGCACATTTTGGTCAAAGGAGCCTTTTTGAAACTGCAAAAATATACAAGTATCACATCTTGTTTTTTAAGCATTCTTCTGATACAATATTTATGGCCATCCTTTCTGAAAGTGAGAAATTACAATAGAAAGCTCCAATGGAGAATTAAGGAGTCAGCTTGAAATATTACCTTGATTTAGATTATAATTTAGCAGCTATTGATAGGTTATTCACTTAAGGAGATTAACTGGGTCTCTGACAACTTTCATATTAATAACTATCACACACATAATGGTATTTGTTGTATGGTCTGCTGTTAGCTTTAGGGCTTTACATTGATCTTAATCTTCCCAGCTCCCCTTTGAGTCTGAGGTCCACTATTCCTCCGTTTTATAGATAAGAAAAAGGAGACAGAGAGACCCGGAGGTGGGAAGGCTGCTTCAGCTTCTGGGTTGACAGCAAACAGCAAAAGAAGGAAAAAAAAAAAAATTAAAGATTGGGCAAGATTCTAGGGATTGGGTCCACTCTGACGAAGGTCTGGTCTTTCTGACTTAGGCCATTGCTTAAGTTATTCTAAAACGTGCATCCTCATGTTTAGGTGAATAACTATGACACCAATAACAAATAGAAGAACGTTCTGTTTTTTGTGTTTTGTTTTTTTGCCAGGATGTTGAACGAGGATTACGTAATTATGAAAAGGGAAATGAGTTTTGACAAGGTTTGAGGAACAAGCCTGCCCAAACTATCAACAACTCTTGAATTCCAATTGTGATCAGTGTCTCAGGCAATTATCCTTGGCTTAGTCTTGAATGACAAGGACAGAGCTGTAAAAAGATTGAAGATTTAAAGTTTTTTCATAAAAGAACTGTTTCCTTTTTCCTTGGGGATTCCCTTCTAACTCAGTTGGTAAAAGAAACTGCTTTCAATGCAGGAGACCTGGGTTCAGTCCCTGGGTAGGGAAGATGCCCTGGAGAAGGAAATGGCAACCCACTCCAGTATTCTAGCCTGGAGAATCCCATGGACAGAGGAGCTTGGCGGGCTACAGTTCATGGGGTCGCAAGAGTCGGATACAACTTAGTGACTAAACTACCACCACCACCTTCTTCCTTCCATCCTCCCTGTCTTCCTTCTTTTCTTCTTTGCTTTTTTTCTGCAAGGAAATAGTATGTAAGACTAAATATGTCAGATAATTCTCTGGACTAAGTTTTAAAATTTCCATTCAGTAATTTAGCGTCATTTATTTGTGGTAAGAATGAATGCTTCTAATTATTTAGCACTAATTGTGCACTAAATTCTATTTGAAGACTTTACTTAGCTCCTTACTAACTTAATTTTTTACTGTATTTTGGAGTAGGAACTACTGGCATCGTGTTTTTGACTGAGTAAGATGTGGAAAGAATGAAATGTAAATCCATATTGATGGTCACCTTTGGGAAAGTATCTTCAATGCAGTGTTATCTGACTTCATACAGGTGTTCCTAAGCACTGCCCCATTAAGAAGCTCCTTTATGACTTCGTTGAGATAGGTTTCCAGTCACATTGTTACGTGTGGATATCAAGATTTGCAATAATAATGAAAACAATTTTGTAGCACCCTGTCTACAAAACACTGTCTACCAAACAATATAGTCACAACCTTAAAGTAGTTTTTTTTTTTTTTGGTGGGAATGTTTAGGACTCAAAGCCCAGGAGACAGCCTCTCAGTGTCCCAGAGAAAACTGCTCCATGGAGGCCTGAGAGGAAGTATATACAAGTTTGCAACAAAGGGAGCAGGCAGTCTGAACAACAAAGATCAGATATCAAGTTAAAGAATTTAGCATTCAATGTATGGGAAGATGCAAGCCTTGGGGCTCACTGAATTCATTCCTTTCATATGCATCTCACTATCTGGGGCCAATCCTCTTTCCTTGTTTACCTTGCTTCTTGCATCCCCCCAGCTCCTCAGCAGTCACCATTGGGGATGGTGGCATCTTCTGGATCACAGTTTTGGGTACCCTCATTCACATTAGGAGGCCAGAAATCACTGATGGCTGTGACATTTCTTGATAAGGCAGGAGATATTTTCATTTCACAACATCAAGTCCTCACACTACTGTCAAGTAGGTACTCTTTTAACCTCAAATTTATGAATTAGCATCTAAACACAGAGAACTGATGTCACTTGCCCAAGATCACATGCAGTAGTATGAAGTAGAAAAGTGAAGTATTAGTCATTCAATTGTGTCTAACTCTTTGTGACCCCATGGACTGTATGGACTGTAGCCTACCAGGCTCATCTGTCCACGGAATTCTCCCAGGCAACAGTACTGGAGTGGGTAGCCATTTCCTTCTCCAGGGGATCTTCCCAACCCAGGGATCGAACCCAAATCTCTTGCATTGTAGCAAATTCTTTACTGTCTGAGCCACCAGGGAAGTATTCTGCCTCCCAAAGCTATATATTCTTACCATAATCTGTGCTATCCTTCTGAGTTATTAATCAGTGTGTACTAAATATGTGTGAAAATCATCTATTTCTGCATTATTGACTATGCCAAAGACTTTGACTGTGTGGATCACAACAACTGTGGAAAATTCTTAGAGATGGGAATACCAGACCACCTGATCTACCTCTTGAGAAATCTGTATGCAAGTCAAGAAGCAACAGTTAGAACTGGACATGGAACAACAGACTGGTTCTAAATAGGAAAAGGAGTACATCAAGGCTATATATTGTCCCCCTGCTTATTTACTTCTATGCAGAGTACATTATGAGAAACACTGGGCTGGATGAAGCACAAGCTGGAATCAAGATTGCAATGAAAAATATCAATAACCTCAGATATGCAGATGACACCCACCCTTATGGCAGAAAGTGAAGAGGAACTAAAAAGCCTCTTGATGAAAGTGAAAGAGGAGAGTGAAAAAGTTGGCTTAAAGCTCAACGTTCAGAAAACAAAGATCATG
>NW_011494664.1:3376507-3425664 GCF_000754665.1 Bison bison bison | reverse complement strand
AAATCATTGCAGATGGTGATTGCAGCCATGAAATTAAAAGATGCTTACTTCTTGGAAGGAAAGTTATGATCAATCTAGACAGCATATTAAAAAGCAGAGACATTACTTTGTCAACAAAGATCCATCTAGTTAGGGCTATGGTTTTTCCTGTAGTCATGTATGGATGTGAGAGTTGGACTATAAATAAGGTTGAGCGCCAAAGACTTGATGCTTTTGAACTGTGGTGTTGGAGAAGATTCTTGAGAGTCCCTTGGACTGCAAGGAGATCCAACCAGTCCATCCTAAGGGAGATCAGTCCTGGGTGTTCATTGAAAGGACTGATGTTGAAGCTGAACCTCCAATACTTTGGCTACCTGATGCAAAGAACTGACTCATTTGAAAAGACCTTGATGCAGGGAAAGACTGAGGACATGAGGAGAAGAGGATGACAGAGGATGAGATGGCTGGATGGCATCACCAACTCAATGGACATGGGTTTGGGTGAACTCTGGGAGTTGGTGATGGACAGGGAGGCCTGGCGTGCTGTGGGTTCATGGGGTTGCAAATAGTCAGACATGATTGAGCAACTGAACTGAACTGAACTGATCTACATTAATGTTTTTAATCTCGTTGAGCCATAGTTGCTTTGGTTACAAAACGGGGATTTATTCAACAAACATACATTGAATGCCCATAATGTGTCAGGCACTGTGCCTGTGAACAACCCATACAAAAATCCTCACCATTGTTGAGTTTATTTTCTATTGTATGGGTAGGAAGAGGGGGCAATGTGAAGCGTCAACTAACAAAACAATGAAAAAGTGGAATACATAGTATGTCAAGTGCTTATAAATATAGAAGAAAACAAAAGATCAGGGAGGGTGTGAAGATATGTTTGCTGGGGTAGAGATGGGCAGCGGAGGATGGTGAAGAGTTAGAATAGTAAATAGGTTGATCAAGCAAGTCTTCACCAAGAAGCAAAGATTCCAAGGAAGGAAAGGGAGGGAGTCATACAGACATCTGAGAGGACTGTTAAGCAGAGGGAAGAGCTAGTAAAAATGCTTTGAGTCAGGGACCTGCCTGGTGAGATCAAGAGGACAAATCAGAGTGGCTGAAACAGACCAAATGGAAATGAAGAGGCCATGGGAATGACAGTGGAATCAGGGAAACTTGAAAGATGCAGCTTCCAGCTACAGAAATGGGAAACCCTGGGGGAGGAAACTACATATGATTTTGGACAAGAAAATTCTGAGATTCCTGTTGTTGCCCAAGTGAGAGAGATATAAAGAGGCCAGCTGGATAGCCAAGTCTGGGGTTAGCAGAGATCAGTACTATGGAAGTTGTCAGGTATTGAAGACATTCCAGATCACCAGAAGTGGTGTGAGTAGAGAGGGGAAGAGGTCTAAGAATGATGGGAGAGGCAGAGTAAGGTCAGGCAAATGCAGTGTCCTGGAAGCCAAGGGCCAAAGGTAAGCTGAGCAGGAGGAAGTGAGCTTCTAGGTGAACGGCTGTAGATAAGTTAATACTCTCCTCACAGCATTCAGGCAGGAATTAAATAAAAGCAATATTTGTATAGCACAACATAATTCCCTGCACAACAGCTGGCACAAAACAAGAACCCACTTAATGCTTCCTTTTTTTAAAAAAAGGAATCTCTTTGGGATCTCCCAAAGTAAAATTTAATCATATTCATAATTTCATAAAGATGTTTTATCTGCTATTAAAATGAATGACTTTATATCTCTGAAGACAATGGAAGTTTTTAAATGTGAGGAAATAAAATACGTCTTAGAGGAACTTCATAAAAACTTAAGGTTCTCTTTTCTCCATAAAATGTATTTATACATTAACAAAATATAATGGCTAGAAGGAGGAAAGGAAAATAGAATAAAATAAAGGATTCTTCATATTTAATTTCTGCAGTACTTTGTCAGGTGCTTTATCAGCGCATCTCCTTTAATTTTCACATTAACCCCAAAATTGAGAATGACTCTTCCCAACCACTGGAAACACAGTGGCCCAAATATATCTTCCCATATAATACCTTCTATGTGAGCTGAGGGCTGTGAGACCTCCCATGGGACTGTTTTCTCCAAATTCCAAGAACGACTTATCCTAAGAGAGAAGCTGTATTATTTACCTGCACTGAAAAGTATAATTACCAAAGACTGGAGATATGTATTTATCTTCTACAGTGTCTTCAGCCAAACTTCCAAAGTTTGGAATGACGTGAATAAGAAATGCAATTATCAAAATTTTCTATTTCTTCTGGCCTAAGTCCTTCATTTCTCATTTAGAGATAAGCAATGTCAAATGACTTTTTCTAATCCTATAGCCAGATGATGGGGAAGGATTCAGGAGGCACAGCCAGGGTTGCAAGCTCTCTGCTCTTGTCTTGTGATGCTCACACATAACACCTCTGAGCAGGTAAGCCTAGACTACTAAGGAATGCTCTCACTTGTGTCATCTGCAGATTTTCTGGCAGATTAGCCTGTTAGAAGTGGCTGAGTGATTTTTGCCTTGGAGATGAATACGAAGGTTGAACTTAGTATTCTCGTCACTTGTGGATTCTGTTTGCATAGGACACTAGGTTCTTCAAGGCCACAATCAGTAAATGGGGTTCCATAAGCAGGTGTGAGATCTTATAATGGGTGCTTGGGTGGGGATAAACTTAACTTCATTGTGTGGGAGCAGGGGAGGCAGTGAACCCTATTCCTGGGATTTGT
This sequence comes from Bison bison bison, assembly GCF_000754665.1. Classification (NCBI taxonomy): domain Eukaryota; kingdom Metazoa; phylum Chordata; class Mammalia; order Artiodactyla; family Bovidae; genus Bison; species Bison bison. Next base: position 3,422,959 of record NW_011494664.1, on the reverse strand, counting down.
GCTGTACCACATGATAATTTAATGACCTATTTTTTAAACATCCTTCTTTCCAGAATATAAAGTTCTCTGAGAACTGAGACTATGTTTACTGTTGTCATAAACATAAATCCTGTCATCTAGTTTATACTTAGTTTTCAATAAACATTTGCTCTAGTAATGAATTCTGCCTCATTCCACCAGCATGACAAATAGTTTCACTGTGAATGGAAGAGAAGCCCACACAGACTATTTTTAATATTGACACTTTACACCAAGGGATAGAGAAGTGTGAATAATTTCTCTGGAAACTGTGGAATGACATACTTTGAAATCTAGGATCTTCAACAACAGGGATTGTTGAGTCTTCTGGACTGTATACTTTATGAGAGCAGAACTGTATTTATTACACTGACCACTTTATCCCAAAGACTTCATAGTCTTTAGCCTAGATTGTTAATAATTAGTTTTTAAACAACTAATTTATCAAAAAAGGTATTTGGTGAATAGCAGTGATAAATATGGATAAGATTAGCATTAAGTGCTAGACAGTCATGAGAATCCTGTCATGAGTTCCACTGTGTGAATTGCTATTTATCACCCCCTTTTTTGGTGGGCCTTCTCTGATAGCTCAGTTGGGAAAGAATCCACCAGGAATGCAGGAGACCCCAGTTTGATTCCTGGCTCTGGAAGATCTGCTGGAGAAGGGATAGGCTACCCACTCCATTGGGATTCCCTTATGTGGCTCAGCTGGTAAAGAATCTCCTGCAATGTGGGAGACCTGGGTTTGATCCCTGAGTTGGGAAGATCCCCTAGAGAAGGAGAAGGTTACCTACTCCAGTATTCTGGCCTGGAGAATTCCATGAACTGCATAGTCCATGGGGTTGCAAAGAGTCGGACACAACTGACTGATTTACACCCCCTCTTTTGTTATAAAGATTAGCTTCCTTGGACTGGGCACACAGCAGGCACCCAAAAATATTACTTTAAAGTAGGTTTTGTTTACAGAAAACAGGAAACATAAAAAAAAAGATTCTCAATTAAGAGAAAGTGGGTTGATAAGACAATTAGTGCATAAATTGGTTTTCAGAATATGATCATCTAAAATTTTTTATTTAGTTCTATCTTAAATCTCTGTGCCAAATATTTTAAAAATGATTTTGTGAAACTCCAGCCATTTCAACAACATCTTGACATGTCCAAATACAAAATCTCTTTTGAATTAAGTAACAATGTTCTACTTTCAGTTCAGTTCAGTTCAGTCACTCAGTCGTGTCCAACTCTTTGCGACCCCATGAATTGTAGCGCACCAGGCCTCCCTGTCCATTGCCAACTCCCAGAGTTCACTCAAACTCACGTCCATCGAGTTGGTGATGCCATCCAGCCATCTCATCCTCTGTCATCCCCTTCTCCTGCCCCCAATCCCTCCCAGCATCAGAGTCTTTTCCAATGAGTCAACTCTTCACTGAGGTGGTCAAAGTACTTGGAGTTTCAGCTTTAGCATTATCCCGTCCAAAGAAATCCCAGGACTGATCTCCTTTAGAATGGACTGGTTGGATCTCCTTGCAGTCCAAGGGACTCTGAAGAGTCTTCTCCAACACCACAGTTCAAAAGCATCAATTCTTTGGTGCTCAACTTTCTTCACAGTCTAACTCTCACATCCATACATGACCACTGGAAAAAACCATATCCTTGACTAGATGGACCTTTGTCAGCAAAGGAAAGTCTCTGCTTTTTAATATCCTCTCTATATTTGTCATAACTTTTCTTCCAAGGAGCAAGCATCTTTTAATTTCATGGCTGCAATCACCATCTGCAATGATTTTGGAGTCCAAAAAAATAAAGTCTGACACTGTTTCCACTGTTTTCCCATCTATTTCCCATGAAGTGATGGGACCAGATGCCATGATCTTTGTTTTCTGAACGTTGAGCTTTAAGCCAACTTTTTCACTCTCCTCTTTCATTTTCATCAAGAGGCTTTTTAGTTCCTCTTCACTTTCTACCATAAGGGTGGGTGTCATCTGCATATCTGAGGTTATTGATATTTCTCCTGGCAATCTTGATTCCAGCTTGTGCTTCTTCCAGCCCAGCGTTTCTCATGATGTACTTTGCATGTAAGTTAAATAAGCAGGGTGACAATATACAGCCTTGACGTACTCATTTTTGTATTTGGAACCAGTCTGTTGTTCCATGTCCAGTTCTAAATGTTGCTTCCTGACCTGCATATAGGTTTCTCAAGAGGCAGGTCAGGTGGTCTGGTATTCCCATCTCTTTTAGAATTTTCCACAGTTTATTGTGATCCACACAGTCAAAGGCTTTGGCATAGCCAATAAAGCAGAAATAGATGTTTTTCTGGAACTCTCTTGCTTTTTCAATGATCCAGCAGATGTTGGCAATGTTGGTTCCTCTGCCTTTTCTAAAACCAGCCTGAACATCTGGAACTTCACGGTTCAGGTATTGCTGAAGCCTGGCTTGGAGAATGGTTAGGCAAAAGACCAAGAACTGTTTAGGTCTTTATTCTCATTGTAGAGAATAAGGCTCAATGGTAAAGAATCCACCTTCCAAGCAAGAGATGTGGGAGATGCCAGTTCAATCCCTGGGTCAGAAAGATCCCCTGGAGAAGGAAGTGACAACCCACTCCAGTATTCTTGCCTGGGAAGTCTCATGGATAGAGGATCCTGCAGGCTACAGTCCATGGGGTTGCAAAGAGAAGGAAACGACTTAGTGACTAAACCACCACCAGAGAGTAAGTAGTCTTATATTTATGAAAATATTTTAATCTTTTATCATATCTGTATAGATATAAACAAAAGTAGAGCTGAAAGTGCCCTCACTGAGCTATAACAGGTCCCTCAAAGCTGTAATGATTTTCATTCATCCTCAGAAACTGTGTATGGTTACACTTTGTTACGCAAGTGATTTCTTTAAAGCTGTGATGCCAGTTGTGGGTAATTGTCCAACAAAAGATGAAACAAATAGTACATTTTCATCACTCCTTCTTTGTTCCTGAATAAGACTGTATCTGCTTTTTAACTGTATGAAGATAAAATGTATTATTATGATTTTTAGTCTGGTAAGAACAGTAAGTCTTAATCATTATCTAGAACTAAAGAATGGTCAGTAAAGACTTGCTAAGTGACCCAAAATTGGGAAGGGAAAAAGAGAAAGAAAAAAGCCCTAAGATGTCAAAGGCCATTGCTAACCTGTGTAATTAGACCTAAGACATTCAAGAAGAATAGCCATTTCTTTTTACACTTCTCAGAACCAGTGCTGAGCTAAATGGATCTATGCTTCTCTTACAAATGGGATTAAGGAAGACCTTTTGCTTCTCCAAAGAGATTTTTGGGCAAAATGTCTTCATGAATTGTTACCCACAAAAGCAGTTGTGGTATTCAGGTTGTGATTTGAAGCTTCAGGATGACCTTGGTCAGATAAGGCAAAAGCTACCTAATGACCCCCTCTACCTCTGGTATGAGCATGCCTAAGTCTTTGGGTAGCTTCCTTTTGAATAAGAGGCTCTGTCAAACTTCCCATTGCATATTTAAGTTCCAGTTGGTTTTGTTGATCCTTCTGGATGTGATGTCTATCTGTTTTAACTTGTGATCCCAGGTTTTGTTTTGGGGTTTAGATTTGTTTACACCTGGTCCTAAATCTGACCCTCATTGTGCTTTTAAACTCAGAACTACTAGGTCTTGGTTTCAGGTATTTATCTACTTGCTTTATTTCCTGATTATAGTTCTGACCTTTACTTTATTTTCTTGGACTCCAAAATCACTGTAGATGGTGACTGTAGCCATGAAATTAAAAGACACTTGCTCCTTGGAAGAAAAGCTATGACCAACCTAGGCATCATATGAAAAAGCAGAGACATTACTTTGCCAACCAAGGTCTGTCTAGTTAAATCTATGGTTTTTCCAGTAGTCATGTATGGTTGTAAGAGTTGGACTATAAAGAAAGCTGAGCACTAAAGAACTGATGCTTTTGAACTGCAGCATTGGAGAAGACTCTTGAGAGTCCCTTGGACAGCAAGGAGATCCAGCCAGACCATCCTAAAGCAAATCAGTCCTGAATATTCATTGGAAGGACTGATGCTGAAGCTGAAGCTCCAATACTTTGGCCACCTGATGTGAAGAACTGACTCATTTGAAAAGACCCTGATGCTGGGAAAGATTGAAGGCGGGAGGAGAAGGGGACGACAGAGGATGAGATGGTGGATGGCATCACCAACTCAATGGACATGAGTTTGAGCAAGCTCTGAGAGTTGATGACAGGGAAGCCTGGCATGCTGCAGTCGATGGGATTGCAAAGGGTTGGACACGACTGAGCAACTGAACTGAACTGAACTGAACAAAAGACATATTAATATATCTCTGGTCAATAAGTAGTTAAATGTGAAACTATCTTGCAGCAAGGATCTCCTTCCAAGCTTATTCCTCTGAAACATTCTGGACAAAATGTGTGCATGCTAAGTCATTTCAGTTGTGTCTGACTCTTTGCAACACTATGGACTGTAGTCTGCCAGGCTCCTCTGACCATGGGATTGTCCAGGCAAGAATACTGGAGTGGGTTGCTATGCCCACCTTCAGGGGATCTTCCTGACCCAGGGATCAAAACCCTGTCTCCTGCACTGCAGGTCTAAGCCACCAGGGAAGCCCCTAGATGAAATAGTATCCATAATTACTTAATTGAAGTGCTGGCCATTCCACCATCATGATGCTTTGTAGTGGTCAATGTTTAAGGGCGGACCACAGATGTCATTCAGACTGGAGCTATAGGACATGCACCATGCATGAAAAAGCCCATTTGATATCAGGCTTTTTGTGGTCGAGTCCCAAACTTGATCATTATTCTAAATAGATAAAAAGAGAAAATTACTCTGAGATCAGATGCATAGGACAGGACTTGAGTTTGGAGTGAATTTCTGAAAAGACTTGAAATAAAGTGGCATGCAGTCCTGGAGGTCATGGATAGAGAGCCCATGGACTTGTTTTCCAGCTCGAACTCCAGCTCCAAAACAAAAGTGAAGGGACATCAGCTAAAATCAAAGACTAAATGCCAAGAAATTTTAAGGAATTATCACTTTTTATAGTGAGTAATGTACTTAAAGTCTTTCTTCCAACCTACTACTTCATAAGAAGTTTCTATAAATTCACAACAGTCCTTCTAGTATCCTTCAGCTATGGTGTAGTAGAGCATTTGACTTGGAATTAAGCAGTCTGACTGATTGATTGATTTTTATTTATTTTATATTTAAAAATATTTTTATTGGTATATAGTTGCTTTACCATGTTGTGTTAGTTTCTACTGTACATTCAGCTGTAATGTACAGCAGAGTGAAACAGCATGCTTATATATATGTATATCCCTTCTTTTTGGATTTCCTTCCTACTTAGTTCACTGCAGAGCATTCAGTAGAGTTCCCTGCACTATACAGTAGGTTCTCATTAGTCATTTATTTTATACATAGTATCAGTACTATGTATATATGTCATTCCCAATTTCCCAATTTATCCCTTCTCCTTCTTCCCGCCTTCGTATCCATACAATTTTTCTCTACATCTGTCTGTATTTCTAAGCAGTCTGATTTGGAAACTGGCTTTTCACTACCGGATAGAGGAACCTGGTAAAGTCTCTTCAATGCTCTGATTCCCATTTCCCTATTACTTTCTGCAAAAGTAGGATATAGTAGATCCTGCTGGTGCCCATCCATATCCTCTTTTTCCTAGTTGCCAGAAATGCTAGCTAAAAATGACTTATAGCCGCCCACTTGCCAAGAGACATGCCCTTGTACGGAGTGATCATACACCCACATTCTTCCTCTGATAGCTCACAGCCAATGAGAAGCTGACATCAGGGAATAATAATGCCTATCTCATAGAAATGAAGTAAGATAACATACACGAACATGCCTAGGATGGTAACGTAAATGTTAAAATTAAAAAAAGAAAAGGAACTAAGAAAATTATAGCCTTGTATGTCTGTAAGCCTTGACTCATGATATCAAAGAATACAGTCATGACCTTTTACACTTTCTAAATCAGAATCCTGAGTAGAACGGTGCTGTGCTTAGTCCTTTAGTCGTGTCTGACTCTTTGGGACACCATGGACTGCAGCCTGCTAGGCTTCTCTGTCCATTGATGTTCTCCAGTATGGAAGTCCAAGAATACTGGAGTAGGTAGCCTATCCCTTCTCCAAGGGATCTTCCCGACCCAGAAATTGAACCAGGGTCTCCTGCTTTGCAGGCAGATTCTTTACCAGCTGAGCTACCAGGGAAGCACAAGAAGAATGGTAGGCAAATCCAAATGACATTTATTTTCTTGTATGAGGAACAAGTTTTCTAAATCATCATAAGAAATGCTGTCTCATGACAGTACCAGTGACATGTGAGTTAAGAGGTTGTCATGCTCCATGTTAGATTGTCTTCCTTGACAACTTCCTGGTAAGTTACACATATTCATACTTTCAAATAAGTGCAGTGTTTGACATGGCAACTTCTGACTCACTAGAAGCAGATTTAAGATTTCATTTGATTTAGGTCTTCAAAATGAGCAATTATAAGTAATTGTCTCAATGAATAACAGTGATAATAACTGAGCTATATATTGAGTGCCTATTGGAAAAGACCCTGATGCTGGGAGGGATTGAGGGCAGGAGGAGAAGAGGACGACGGAGGATGAGATGGCTGGATGGTATCACTGACTCGATGGACATGAGTTTGGGTAAACTCTGGGAGCTGGTGATGGACAGGGAGGCCTGGCGTGCTGCGATTCATGGGGTCGCAGAGTCGGATGCGACTGAGCGACTGAACTGAACTGAACTGAACTGAACTGAATTGTGTGTTGATTATTCTACATACATTCATCATATTGGTTAATTCTTTAAGGTACTTCTAATTATCCAAAATTTGCACACTGGAATCAGAGACATCATTTAATGACTTTTTGAAGGTCATGCCACTGGCAAGCATGTCAGATTTAAGGTTGGAAGCCAGGTTTGCCTAACCACACAGTCTGTGCTCTGTAGAGTTGAATCAAGGGTTCATGAAGATATGCTCATGTCTATATTTTTATTTTATAAGTTAGACCTGAGCCTAAACACCAGAACATGGAAAAGGGGTAAATATAGTGATATGAACTACTCTTAGATATTTACTAAAAACCAGCAAAAAGATTACCAAGAACCATTAAAGGAGGGCCCTTGCCTATTGGTGAATCATAAGTGATTATGACTCATGGTATAATTATTTCATAAAACATGAGAATGAGGACTAAGGTGAGGGATTATTCTTAATACATATTTCACAGGTTGGGAAAGAAAATCTTTCCAATCTTGGGGCATGGTTGCTCAACTTTATAATGTCATTGTGGGTACATGATTCAAAAGTATAAAGAAGATGTGGGTAATGAGAAGTTTGGCAGACTCAGTCACTGCAAAAGATAAACACAAGCTACCAAAAGTCAGATCAAGTTAACTTGAGTTGAGGAAGCTAGGTAAAAATGTTATTGTTAATCAGAGATGTTTCAAATCTCCCATGAAATATTTTTGGCATGATCTCATTTTTTAAATAAATACTCTCCAAAATTGGTTACTGTTTGTGAAATGTTGATCATTTTCTTTTTCAAGGATGGCAGTCAAATAGTATGGCATCTACCAATGTGAATCTATTCTGAAAACACATTGATGCTTTGGAAAATCAGTGAATAACTCATGAAAAATTTCCCCAGGTTCATTAATTATATTCTTAACAATTACTCAAAATTCAAGGTACTGATAATGATTGCTTATTAAAATACATCTAATCTGGAAATTAATCCAGATATATTTACTGATAGACTATAATCTTTCTCTTTTTAAAATTCATTTTACTTAATTTATTCCCTAAAGATGAAAAAATTATCCCAAGCCAAGGGAAGACATTTCAAAGTAACACACCAGTAAACTAAAGACTGGGCTTCCAAGGTGGCTCAGGGGTAAAAGAATCCACCTGCCAAGCAGGAGATGTGGGTTTGATTCCTGGGTTTTGGAAGATCCCCTGGAGAACTGGCAACCCACTCCAGTATTCTTGCCTGGGAAATCCCAAGGACAGAGGAGCCTGGTGGGCAACAGTCCATGGGGTTGAAAAAGAGTGGGACACAACTTATCGACTAAATAGCAGCAGCAGCAAACTAAAGACTAGCTTACACACTGCCGCTGCTGCTGCTGCTAAGTCACTTCAGTCGTGTCTGACTCTGTGCAACCCCATAGACGGCAGCCCACCAGGCTCCTCCGTCCCTGGGATTCTCCAGACACGAACACTGGAGTGGGTTGCCATTTCCTTCTCCAGTGCATGAAAGTGAGAAGTGAAAGTGAAGTCGCTCAGTCGTGTCCAACTCTTAGCGACCCCATGGACTGCAGCCTACCAGGCTTAGGCAAGAGAACTGGGGTGGGTTGTCATTACCTTCTCCGAGCTTACACACTAGAGTAGTTGAAATAAATAGCAAGTTTATACTAGACATAGGTAGAGATTGCTTTAAACTTTCCTTCTAATGCTTGTTTATTGTTTAGAACAGCATATTCAAGCTTGATTTTATAAGAGCTCATATATCTTAAAGACACTATGATTTAAAAATTAAGCATACACATTAGATATGTGAATTCTTTTCTGAAATATACAAAATTTCAGTTCTTATTTATTTTTAATTCAAAGATAATTGCTTTACAATATTATGTTGGTTTCTGCCATACATCAACATAAATCAGCCATAGGTATACATATGAAAATTTCAGTTTTTCAAAGGAAAAAGATGACAAAAGCAAACCATATCATGGTGTTGTTATAGCTGTACTTTGAGAAACTTCAACTTTTTGTGAGTGGCTGGATGGAGTAACTTTAAAAAATATGACATTTAATTATTCTGATAGTTTTATCAAATGATACCACTGTTGAAGTTCCATTGTAAATTTATCACTAGGACAACTGCAGAAAGGAATGATGAAGATGAGTCTAATCCCTTTGTTGTCATTGTTTAGTCCCTAGGCCATGTCCAGTTCTTCTGTGACCCATGGACTGTAGCTTGCCAGTCTTCTCCATCCATGGGATTTCCCAGGAAAGAATACTGAAGTTGTTGCCATTTCCTTCTCCAGGGATCCTTCTTCCTGACCCAGGGATCAAACCCATATCTCCTGCACTGGCAGTTGGATTCTTTACCACTCAGCCACCAGGGAATTCTCTACCCCTTACTTTAGTAGATGAAGGATCTTATGTCCAAAAGAGATTGAGTGGATTTCTGAAGGTCACAGAGCAGACAAGCAGATGAGTAAGAGTGCAGAAACCAGTTCCCTGATACTCCAGCCAGTGTAGACTTCCTGGAAAGTACTTAAGCAAAGGAGAAATTGAGTAAAAAGCATTTAATATATTTAATGGTCAATTTTTGCTATTTCAGGATAGACTTCATTATTTGAGGTTTGTCTGATCTGATGAGCATGCAGCAAGATTTTAATATCTAAGAGTTCTATAAATGTATTATTGTGAAAAAATTACCCAAATCTCTGAGTGAAAGAGAAATAAAGGGAAGTGATTTGTTAAGATCAGTCCATTAGACGAAACACCAAACCCAAGTCAGGTTACAGGATAAGGATTCTTTATTGAGGACTTGACATATAGATTAGTTCTTGTGCCATGAATAATGTTGTTCCTTTTAACGTTTGGAGGTTTTATCCTACTTTGTAAGTAGAAATCCCTTGCCCATGAAAAAATGTGGCCAAATATTTCTGACTCCTTGAATTGTAGCTGCACTTCAAGATCTGGATACACAACAAGTAAAAGGTAGAAAAAAAATAATGTGCAGTGCGTAACTTAGGCTAGATGACTACTAAGAACACTTGAAGTGAAGTGAAGTCGCTCAGTCATGTCCGACTCTTTGCGACCCCATGGACAGTAGCCTACCAGGCTCCGAGATCCATGGGATTTTCCAGGCAAGAATACTGGAGTGGGCTGCCATTTCCTTCTCCAGGGGATCTTCCCAACCCAAAGATGGAACCTCGGTCTCCTGTGTTGCAGACAGATGCTTTACCGTCTGAGCCACTCTCAAATCCTAGGTGTGTCCCTGCCCAGTAACTGCTATCTCTTGCATACACTGGGATTACATGTGATAAATGTGTCCATTCTGCTAGGATCGGCTAATGAGACAAAGATAACTTTCCACATTAATGATTTTTTATTAGTGTTCTCAGTATTCCAGAATCCAAATACCATGGAACTTTAAAATAACCTGAAAACAGAGAGGTTTGAATAACTCTTGCTCAAATAATCATCATAACAGCGAGAAACTTGGACACAGGAGACAAACATCACCAGCTTCATGATACCTTCATCATGCAGGTACTGTAGATTGGCCAGTTTCTTTGTTATGATGCTTCATTCTAATGCTGTTTTATCAGACGTGCATCCAGGTGAATGCAAGAGACTTATAGATTCTTAGTGTTGGAAAAGCATCATAGCTCGTGGCATAGGGTTAAGGAGGCTGGTTCTGGAATGTGATATCAGAGTTTGACTCTTGCTCTGCCACTTCACCCTCATGGGACCTTGGACAAGCTGTGTAGCCTCTTCTGCCTCAGCGTCCCCATCTGCAAATTGAGGGCAATAGTAGGACTGACCTCTTAGGGTTGTTAGAAGATTCACCACATGGAAGCCACAGAAAAAAGTTCTTATCATACAGAAAATACACTGTTAAATATTCTTCGTTCCAACTGCCTAAGATCCTCATTTATAATAGATGAGGAAAGTGAAATCTACAAGGATACATGACTTTCTCTTTATTTCAGAGAATAGAGCTTTACCTGACGTAGATTTAAACCCATGCAATTAATCCCAATGATTTCTATGCTGCATAAAGTCATCTGGTGATGACTTCTCATTTTGAACTTTGAAAATGACTTTTTTTCAGAAGAAATGATTTCAACCTGATTCATGTGATCCACCAAAGGATTACTTCAAGTCTGGCCTTATAAGTCATTGGAATTTGTAATTGTCTCTGGGTTAGGAGAACTGGTAATGTCCTATGACAAAATCAATTTCTCTCCACCCACTGATGGATGCTTGCAATTCTCTTTAGTTTAAGGATCCATGCCTTGTTCAAACACACATTTTTCTGTTAAAGAGAACACTTCAAGTTTTATTAATCACTTACAACATACTGTAAAAAACAAATAAAACCAGAAGTTTTGAAGAGGGGGAAAGATGAGAAAAGAAAGGTCCTAGGACCTAAAAATAGAGCATAGAATTGGGATAGCTTGAGAACTTTGATAGCAGAGTTCTCCACAATTTGACTTGTAATCAACTCTCCACATGACTATTTCTAAAGTAACATTTGTTCTGGAATTAATGAATCTGATCTGTTTGCAGTGCACGAAGCCACATGCCGGGTATGGTGGAGGAGGTAGACACAGTCTCTCTCCTCGCAGACTGCCAGTCTAGTAGGAGACAGGAAACAGACACACTTATATAACTACAACAATTGTTAGTGTTAGTCACGCAGCTTTGTCTGACTCTTTATGACCCCATGGACTGTAGCCTGCCAGGCTCCTCTGTCTATGGAATTCTCCAGACAAGAATATCAGAGTGGGTAGCCATTCCCTTCTCCAGGGGATCTTCCCAACCCAGGGATAAAATCCAGGTCCCCTGCATCGCAAGCAGACTCTTTACCATTACAGCCACCAGGGTAGCCCAAGTCACTTGGTCGTGTCTGACTATTTACAACCCCATGTTAAACACAGTAGAACTGAGGGGCGTGTGGGAGAACCAATGGAAAATCACAGTTCATCAGCACTTCTCACTCTTGCAAGTGACGTTGTTCAGTCGCTCAGTTGTGTCTGACTCTGAGATCCCATGGACTGCAGCACACCAGGCTTCCTTGTCCTTCACCATCTCCCAGAACTTGCTCAAACTCATGTCCATGGAGTTGGTGATATCATCCAAATATCTTGTCCTCTGTCGGCAAAGTCTTGTCTCTGCTTTTTAATATGCTGTCTAGATTGGTCATAGCTTTTCTTCCAAGGAGCAAGCATCTTTTAATTGCATGGCTGCAGTCACCATCTGCAGTGATTTTGGAGCCCAAGAAAATAGTCTGTCACTGTTTTCCATTGTTTCCCCATCCATTTGCCATGAAGTGATGGGACTTGATGCAGTGATCTTAGTTTTCTGAATGTTGAGTTTTAAGCCAGCTTTTTCACTCTCCTCTTTTACTTTCATCAAGAGGCTCTTTAATTCCTCTTCTCTCTCTGCCATAAGGGTGGTGTCATCTGCATATCAGCAGTTCTTGATATTTCTCCTGGAAATCTTGATTCCAGCTTGTGGTCCATTCAGCCTGGCATTTCCCATGATGTACCCTGTATATATGTTGGATAAACAGGGTGACAATATACAGCCTTGATGTACTCCTTTCCCAATTTGGAACCAGTCTGTTGTTCCTGGTCTGGTTCTAACTGAAGATGGTTCTAACTTTTGCTTCTTCACCTGCAAACAGATTTCTCAGTAAGCAGGTAAGGTGGTCTGGGATTCCTATCTCTTGAAGAACTTCCCACAGTTTGTTGTGATACACACAGTCAAAGGCTTTAGCATAGTCAGTAAAACAGAAGTAGATGCCTTTCTGGAATTCTCTCGCTTTTTCTATGATCCAACAGATGTTGCAATTTGATCTCTGGTTCCTCTACCTTTCCTAAATCCAACTTGAACATCTGGAAGTTCTCAGTTCACATACTGTTGAAGCCTTCCTTGGAGAATTTTGAGCATTACTTTGCTAGCATGTGAAATAAGTGCAATTGTGAAGTAGTTTGAACCTTCTTTGGCACTGCCTTTCTTTGGGAATGGAATGAAAACCGGCCTTTCCAGTCCTATGGCCACTGCTAAGTTTTCCAAATCTGCTGGCATATTGAGTGCAGCACTTTTACAGCATCATGTTTTAGGGTTTGAAATAGCTCAGCTGGAATTCCATCACCTCCACTAACTTTTTTTGTAGTGATGCTTTCTAAGGCCCAGTTGACTTCTCACTCCGTGATGTCTGGCTCTAGGCGAGTAATCACACCATCATAGTTATCTGGGTTATTAAGGTCTCTTTTGTATAGTTCTTCTGTGTATTCTTGCCATCTCTTCTTAGTATCTTCTGCTTCTGTTAGGTCCATACCATTTCTGTCCTTTATTGTACCCATCTTTAGATGAAGTGTTCTCTAATTTTCTTGAAGACACATCTCTAGTCATTTCCATTCTATTGTTTTCCTCTATTTCTTTGTATTGTTTGCTTAGAAAGGTTTTTTTATCTCCCTTGCTATTTTTTGGAACTCTGCATTCAGATGGGTATATCTTTCCTTTTCTTCTTTTCCTTTCACTTCTCTTTTCTCAGCTATTTGTAAGGTCCCCATAGACAACCATTTTGCCTTTTTGTATTTCCTTTTGGGGGATGGTTTTGATCACCACTTCCTCTACAATGTTACGGGACCTCATCCATAGTTCTTCAGGCACTCTATATCAGATCTAATCCCTTGAATGTATTTGTCACTTCCACTGTGTAATTATAAGGGATTTGATTTAGTTCATATCTGAATGGTTTTCCCTACTTTCTTAAATTTAAGTCTGAATTTGGCAATAAGGAGTTCATGATCTGAGCCACAGTCAGCTTCCAGTCTTGTTTTTGCTCACTGTATAGAACTTCTCCATCTTTGGCCGCAAAGAATGTAATCAATAGATCTGATTTCAGTACTGACCATGATGTCTGTGTGTAGAGTCATCTCTTATGTTGTTGGAAGGAGGTGTTTTCTATGACTGATGGGTTCCCTTGGCAGAACTCTGTTAGCCTTTGCCCTGCTTCATTTTGTACTCCAAGGCCAAACTTGTCTGTTACTCCAGGTATCTCTTGACTTCCTACTTTTGCATTCAAGTTCCCTGTGGTGAATAGGATATCACTTTTTGTGTTAGTTGTAGAAGGTTTTAAAGGTCTTCATAGAACCATTCAGCGTCAGCTTCTTCAGCATTAGTGGTTGGGACATAGACTTGGATTACTGTGATATTTAATCGTTTACTTTGGAAACAAACAGAGATCATTCTATTGCTTTTGAGATTGCACCCCAGTACCTCATTTTGGACTCTTGTTAGCTATGAGGGCTACTCCATTTCTTCTAAGGGATTCTTGCCCACAGTAGTACATATAATGGTCATCTGAATTAAATTTGCCCATGCTGGCCCATTTTAGCTCACCGATTCCTAAAATATCTATGTTCACTCTTACCATCTCCTGTTAGAACACTTCCAATTTACCTTGATTTGGGGACCTAACATTCCAGGTTTCTAGGCAATATTGTTCTTTACAGCATCGGACTTTACTTCCATCACCAGTCACATCCACAAGTGGGTGTTGCTTTTGCTTTGGCTCAGCCTCTTCATTCCTTCTGGAGCTATTTCTTCGCCCTTCTCCAGTAGCATATTGGGCACCTACCGACTTGGGGAATTCATCTTTCAGTGTCCTATCTTTTTGCCTTTTCATACTGTTCATGGGATTCTCAAGGCAAGAATACTCCAGGGGACCACATTTTGTCAGAACTCTCTACCATGACCCATCTATATTGGGTGGCCCAACATGGTATGGCTCATAGTTTCATTGATTTAGACAGGCTATGATTCATGTGATCAGCTTGGTTAGTTTTCTGTGATTGTGTTTTTCATTCTGTCTGCCCTCTGAAGGATGACGGTAAGAGGCTTGTGGAAGCTTCCTAATGAGAAGGACTGGTGGTGAAAATTGGATCTTCCTCTGGTAAGGGAGGCCATGCTCAGTAAATCTTGAATCCAGTTTTCTGCTAATGGGTGGGGCTGTGTTCCCTCTCTGTAGTTTGGCCTCAAACTAGAGGGTAATGGTAGGGGTAGTAGCTCTAATGACCCAGAAGAGTGCAGAGGGAGCCTAAGGATTTGGAACCAGATGTAGAAGCCTGATGAACCATACAAGTGTGATATTCCTTTGAAAGCATTTGTTTTAGACAGAGACTCACACACAGACTTAGAGAATGAACTTATGGTTGCTGGGGGGAAGGGATAGTTAGGGAGTTTGGGATGGACATGTACACACTGCTATATTTAAAATGGATATCCAACAAGGATCTGCTGGTCCATAGCACATGGAACTCTGCTCAATGTTATGTGGCAGCCTGGATGGGAGGGGGGTTTAGGGGAAAGTGGATATATATAAAGTATGGCTGAGTCCCTTCACTGCTCACCTGAAACTATCACAACATGGCTAATTGGCCATACGCCAATACAAAAAAAAAGTTTAAAAAATTGTGAAAAGAAAGATAGCACTTGTTTTAACTTAAAGATTCAAGCAACATTTAGTTTTCCTTGACAATAGTAATTTATTATAAATGTAAACTTTTAATTTACACCCATTAAAACTGATGCTTCAGGGCAATGCCTGCATGGATCCATGGCTTCTCTTACAATCTTATACAACGCTCTGTAACCCTGGGGACCAGGGTGCTCCAATCTTGTATTTGATGGTATGGAAGCGTGCAACCTCACACCTGCAACATTTCCTGTGTTTATGTTGCCATTCGTCACCTCCAGTTGCCTGTATAGCTCTGAGTCATGATCAGGAAGGAAGCAAGTGTTAAAGTAGCTTGTGCTTTCTCTTCCACACACCTAGTAAAACCTGTTGTACATCTCAACACCATTTGGATCAACAACTGGCAGAGAGAGGAGAGAGGACCTGGGAAAAATTAAATTCATGTAGAAGCTTCATGGTGGTCATAACCCTTCTTAGCACTGAGGTGTGCCCATTGTATGTCTAACTTTCCTATCTGAAATCCAGTATTTAAAGGTTTTCTTTTTCCTGTGCTAAGCAGCATGAACAAGAATATGCTAGCACACGGGCACCTGGAAACAAATAGAGCTAAACTGAAGCACAATGTACACATTCTCTATTCTCCTCAGTCCCCTCCCCACTTTGGACATTAGTCAGTTCTGTATAATGATGATACTATGTTTTCTTTTGTTTGTACAGTAAGGGAAATGTATTATAATTTTCTATAATTTCCAGGATGAACTAATATTTTGTATTGGGCATCCCTGGTAGCTGGATGGTAAAGAATCTGGCTGTAATGCAGGAGGCACAGAAGATGCAGGCTTGATCCCTGGGTTGAGAAGAACCCCTGGAGAAGGGAAGGGCTACCCACTCCAGTCTTCTTGCCTGAAGAATTCCGTGGAAGAGGAGCCTGGTGGGCTATCGTCCATAGGAATTGCAAAGAGTCGGATGTGACTGAGAGACTCACTTTCACTTGTGTTACAAAGTATTTATTTTTGAGGTTGAGCTTTCTGAAGATAAATTTTGTGCTTAATTTTGATATTGATATCACTAATTTCTTAGACTTTTACTAAAAATTTAGTACAAAGCACTAATAAATTTCAATAAAAATTCATTGGTACCTAACATCAGGTCTAGCATTTAATGGCATTCAATAAATATTAATCCAATGGGTGAATGAAAGAAATACATTAATGAACAAAATTAATTACAGAATCTTTTTTGGGGAAACAGTGAAAGATGAAGTAAAGCACTGCCATAATTATATGCTTGACAAATTCTTGACATTTTCTGTTACTTGTGTATTTTGGCAAATTAAAAGTATAAGGTCAAACCATCAAAACTTCAATTAAATGGCTTTATCAGTTTATACTGAAAACAATCTTAAAATTTCAAATGAGTCAAATGAGTCATCATTTTATCATTCTGTAATTTTGCTCAGCTTTCATTACAGACATTCTTTTTATGTGTGTGTCTCTATCTATAGATTTTGTCCTCTCTGAACTTCAACTCAGGGTTGAATAATGTTGAAGAAAGTTTTTCTCTGCATTGCAACTAAGAACTGAGCACTTGCTGCTGGAGTGAAAGACCAAAACTCTTGAGATTTTATTACTGCTTAGTGAATTACGATACATGCCTAGTAAGAGGATAGAACCAGAGAAAGAGCCACCCGAATTTGTTCAAAGCAAATCTTGTTCTCCTATTTCAGGAGGGAGGGGAAAAGGTCCTTTCATTCCCATACTTTATATTGTTTGTAGGTAGAAATTAGTTGAAATGGGTCTGCATTATTGTGTATGTGTGTGCTCAGTTGCTCAGTCGTGTCTTTGCAGCCCCATGGACTTTGTCTCTTTCATCTCCCTAGTGGCCCTGGTAGTGAAGAGTCTGCCTGCAATGTTTGAGATCTTGATTCTATCTCTGGGTCAGGAGGATCCCCTGGAGAAGGACATGGCTACCCACTCCAGAATTCTTGCCTGGAAAATCCTGTGGACAGAGGAGCCTGTCAGGCTACAGTCCATGGGGCTGCAGAGAGTTGAACACAACTGAGCTACTAAACCTTTTAACTTTCAATGAAGAAAGAAAACTAATGTAAAGATAGTGACCCCATAAAGACAATGACCCCGTAAAGACTGGGCTATAATTGCAAAAAAAAAAAAAAAAAAATTCAAGGAAAATCTTTCTATTGTTTTGGTTCCTTTTTTCAGTACGAGGAAGGAGAGCTTGCTTCTAAGCCTGTCTAATGCAAGCTAGCCTAAGGAAACTGAAATTTCTTTCAGAGTGTCATTAAAAAGACAGAGCCAGTATGAATTGTTTCATCTATAATCTCTAAAGAAACTATTTGCATTGAGTTATAATAGAAATCACTAATATAAAAATTATTAACACTTCCAAAAAGACCTACAAGTTTAACATGTAAAAATGAAACCAGAACAATTTGCAGGAGTCACAAAAGACACAGATTAGATCCCTGGGTCAGGAAGATCCCCTGGAAGAGGGCACGGCAATCCACTCCAATATATTCTTGCCTGGAGAATCCCATGGACAGAGGAGCCAGGTGGGCTACCGTCCATGGGGTCACAAAGAGTTGGACTAGACTGAGTGACTAAGAACACAACCACTTTGGTTCCTAGATTTATGTGTTTATGAGAAGTTGAATGAACAGTCATTTACCTGAATTTGGTAAACTTAAGATTTAGATTTGACATGTTTGATTAGTAGGGAAGTGGATAAAACAGAATCTGTTTCAGCAAACCCTTGTAAGTCACATCCAAAGGGGGATTTCCTTCCCATGACATTATATTTTCCTTGACGTAGAGTTCTGCCTTCTTGCTCTCTAGCCTATACCAGAAATACAAATAATATGCATGTGAAAAAAGTTTTTTACCAAAATTTTAAAATAATCTTCATGTAACTTCCTCTATATCTTTTTTTATGACTCTTACTAGCAAAGTTAGAGATATTTATATAATTGATGATCTGTCTATGGGTAAACAATGCCCCATTATTTTTATTTTTGAGCCATTAGTAAGAGAAAACTCATTGAAGAAAGGGGATTTAAAGGGAGATTTCCAAAACTCTCAGGAAATTCCACACGTGGTCAAAGGGCTCATACTCACGACTCCTGCAGCATGTCTGCAAACAGCATTAGTCAGGAATTCCGACTGAGTCACCCCTCAGGAATTCATCTCAGTGGAGCCTGCAGTGGTAACCATGACTGCGAATGGTCATGGTTACCATTCTGCGCTGAGTCAGGACTCCTGGAAGAGCTCCTTTTTTCAGGAGATGTTTTTATGTGCTCATCATGAACTAGGATCTTGGGATTTACTTCAGACCAGAAGGAGAAAAAAGATCACTTAGGTTACAGTACATTAGTCTATAGCTATAGGGCTGAAAGTCTGTTCCCTGGATAGGTAACAGCTGGGAACTTGTAGAAATGCAAAATCTTGGCCCCCTCCCAGATCTTCTGAAACAGAAATTCTAGGAGTAAAGTTACAAGATTTGTGTTTCAACAAGCCTTCCAGGTGATTCTGCTGTGCCCATAAAGATTGAGGCAGGCTCACCGAATTAAGGGAGAGAACAGGAGACCCAAATCCAGACCGGGCAAGTGGAGTGTGAGGGAGAGAGGATACAATTGCCTATACTTTGTAAAGAGACGGTAGGTTTGCTGGGAAAAAAAGAGGGAAGAAGTGGAGAAATGTGTTCCATACAGAGTATACTGGTCTCCAAGAGCCAAGAATGGAAAGACCGAAGCCAAGGAAGGGAGAGGAAACAGACAGACTCAGGGTCTGAAGAGTCCAGAGGCACCCAGTGGAGAAGGACTTATCCCAAACGATGACTCTTTGAAGATCATTGAAGATTAAAACCAAGGAAAGATATGGTTATATCTGCATTTTAGAAAGTTCACTTGGCAGAAATGAGAAGAGAGTGGAGGGATGAAGCTGGAGGTTAGATCAATGAGGAAATTTTCATGGTGGTGCAGTGGCTGGAGAGGAGCCCCAGTAGAAGAGATGTTTGAAAAAGTGACTCGGAAAAACCATGTGTTATAATAGATTATATTTACTACTTCAGTTCAGTTCAGTTGCTCAGTCGTGTCCGACTCTCCAACCCCATGGACTGCACCATGCCAGGCCTCTCTGTCCATCACCAACTCCCAGAGTTTACTCAAACTCATGTGCATTGAGTCAGTGATGCCGTCCAACTGTCTCATCCTCTGTTGTCCCCTTGTCCTCCTGCCCTCAATCTTTCCCAGCATCAGGGTCTTTTCAAATGAGTCAGTTCTTTGCATAAGGTGGCCAAAGTATTGGAGTTTCAGCTTCAACATCAGTCCTTCCAATGAATAATCAGGACTGATTTCCTTTAGGATGGACTGGTTGAATCTCCTTGCAGTCCAAGGGATTCTCAAGAGTCTTCTCCAACACCACAGCTCAAAAGCATCAATTCTTCGGTGCTCAGCCTTCTTTATAGTCCAACTCTCACATCCATACATGGCTACTGGAAAAAGCATAGCCTTGACTAAATGGACTTTTGTTGGCAAAGTAATGTCTCTGCTTTTTAATATGCTGTCTAGGTTGGCATTAATTTTCTTCCAAGGAGTAAGCATCTTTTAATTTCTTGGCTGCAGTCACCATCTGCAGTGACTTTGGAGCCCCCCAAAAATAAAGTCTGTCACTGTTTCCACTGTTTCCCTATCTACTTGCCATGAAGTGATGGGACCAGAAGCCATGATCTTAGTTTTCTGAATGTTGAGCTTTAAGCCAACTTTTTCACTCCTTTTTCACTTTCATCAAGAAGCTCTTTAGTTTTTCTTTACTTTCTGTCACCTGCATATCTGAGGTTACTGATATTTCTCCTCACAATCTTGATTCCAGCTTGGGCTTCATCCAGCCCAGCATTTCTCATGATGTACTCTGCATATAAGTTAAATAAGCAGGGTGACAATATACAGCCTTGACATACTGTTTTCCCAAATAGATGTTTTTCTGGAACTCTCTTGCTTTTTTGATGATTCAATGGATGTTGGCAATTTGATCTCAGTTCCTCTGCCTTTTATAAATCCAGCTTGAGCATTTGGAAGTTCATGGTTCATGTACCATTGAAGCCTACATTGGAGAATTTTGAACATTACTTTGCTATCATGTGAGATGAGTGCAATTGTGGGGTAGTTTGAACATTCTTTGGCATTGCCTTTCTTTGGGATTGGAATGAAAACTGACCTTTTCCAGTCCTGTGGCCACTGCTGAGTTTTCCAAATTTGCTGGCATATTGAGTGCAGTGCTTTCACAGCATTATCTTTTAGGATTTGAAACAGGTCCACTGGAATTCCATCACTTTCACTAGCTTCATTCATAGTGATGTTTCCTAAGGCCCACTTGACTTTGCATTCAAGGATGTCTGGCTCTAGGTAAGCAATCACACCATAGTGACTATCTGGGTCATAAAGATCTTTTCTGTATAGTTCTGTGTGTTTTTCCCACCTCTTTTTAATGTCTTCTGCTTCTGTTAGGTCCATACCATTTCTGTCCTTTAGTGTGCCGATCTTTGCATGAAATGTTCCCTTGGTATCTCTAATTTTCTTGAAAACATCTCTAGTATTTCCCATTCTATTGTTTCCCTCTGTTTCTTTGCACTGATCACTGAGGAATGCTTTCTTTTCTCTCCTTGCTCTTCTTTGGAACTCTGACTAGTAGTAAATACTGACAATAGTCTGCAAGGCGAACTAAACAGAAAAGACCACTGTCTATACAGTATAATACAAATTTTGAAATATATGCTTTTAAAAACAAACAATATTGAAGCATATTTATGAAAATCTTTATCTCTGGGTGGTGAGATTACAGATAATTTGGGGTTCTTCTTTATATTTTCTTTATTTCCTCAATTTTCTAATACTGAATGGAAATCATATTTAAAATCAAGAACTACAAATGTTGAAGAGGAAGGAAGGAAGAAAGAAGACAGGAAGGGAGGAAGGGAGAGAGGTTCATATTTGAGGACAGAATGGGATAATGAATGGGAAGTCAGAGGTAAATTATAATCCCTACAATGGTCTTTTAGATTTAATCCATCTTAAAATTGCCCATAGGGACTTCTCTGGTGGTCCAGAGGTTAAGACTCTGTGCTTCCACTGCAGGGAGCATGGGTTCAATACCTGGTGGGAGAACTAACACCCTGCATGCTGCTGCCATGGCCAAAAAGTTAAAAAAAAAAAAAAAGCCTATAAAGCAGCCCTGACAGGCTATGGCCCTGAACTCAGGTATACTGTGGGGCAGAGAAGGTTGGGACAGGAGGAGATAGTTGAAAATGAGGTGAATATAGAGATAGAGGAATAAGTAGAATAAGTAGGCTGGGCTCTCCCTGACTGTTCACTATGTTATCCTGAGCTACAGAACTCATGAGAATCGCTGTGGGCAAAGAGAAGCCATGGTCCTTGAGTGTGACTTCTTGGATGGAGGCTGCCCTCCCAAAGCTGACTGGCTGCCTAGATCCTGCCTTCCCCCAGGCCTTGCCTCACTGATTGAGAGCATTTGTTGCTCTAATTGTTGAGATAAGTAGATAATTTGAATGTGCTAGAACAGAGTTATTCAAAAGATTGCTCTTTGATTGCCTTGGTAGTTACTTTTTTTTTCCTGGGCCCATTTCCCTGTTACGGGAAATGACACACAGTTCTAAAAAAAATGAAAATAAAAGAAAAAGAAATCTATGTAACAACAAGGTTTATTTGTCAGGATTTAGCATCACAGAATGATGGGAGAAAGGTTTCATGTTATTCATGCAGAAGTAGCAAGTGGTTAGAATTCCAGGAAACCATGCTGGATCATCAAAAAAGCAAAAGAGTTCCAGAAAAACATCTATTTCTGCTTTATTGACTATGCCAAAGCCTTTGACTGTGGGGATCACAATAAACTGTGGAAAATTCTGAACGGGATGGGAATACCAGACCACCTGACCTGCCTCTTGAGAAACCTGTATGCAGGTCAGGAAGCAACAGTTAGAACTGGACATGGAACAACAGACTTGTTCCAAATACGAAAAGAGTATGTCAAGGCTGTATCTTGTCACCCTGCTTATTTAACTTATAGGCAGAGTACATCATGAGAAATGCTGGGCTGGAAGAAGCACAAGCTGGAATCAAGATTGCCAGGAGAAATATCAGTAACATCAGATATGCAGATGACACCAACCTTATGGCAGAAAGTGAAGAAGAATTAAAGAGCCTCTTGATGAAAGTGAAAAATGAGAGTGAAAAAGTTGGCTTAAAGCTCAGCATTCAGACAACTAAGGTCATGGCATCCAGTCCCATCACTTCATGGGAAATAGATGGGGAAACAGTGGTAACAGTGGCTGACTTTATTTTTGGGGGCTCCAAAATCACTGCAGATGGTGATTGCAGCCATGAAATTAAAAGACACTTACTCCTTGGAAGGAAAGTTATGACCAACCTAGACAGCATATTAAAAAGCAGAGACACTACTTTGTCAACAAAGTTCCGTCTATTCAAAACTATGGTTTTTCCAGTAGCCATGTATGGATGTGAGAGTTGGACTATAAAGAAAGCTGAGCACAGAATTGATGCTTCTGAATTGTGGTATTGGAGAAAATTCTTGAGAGTCCCTTGGACTGCAAGAAGATCCACCAGTCCATCCTAAAGGAGATCAGTCCTGGGTGTTCATTGGAAGGACTGATGTTGAAGCTGAAACTCCAATACTTTGGCCACCTGATGCGAAGAGCTGACTCATTGGAAAAGACCCTGATGCTGGGAAAGATTGAGGTCAGGGGGACAACGGGACGACAGAGGATGAGATAGTTAGATGGCATCACCGACTCAATGTACATGAGTTTGGGTAAACTCCAGGAATTGGTGATGGACAGGGAGGCCTGGCGTGCTGCGGTTTATGGGGTCGCAGAGTCAGACACGACTGAGCGACTGAACTGAACTGAAGTGATACTGATAACAGTAATGAATCATTTATCACTCTGCTAAGAACTTTACAAACACTATTATTTAATAGTCACAATAGCCATATCAGTTTTCCTCAAAGAAAAAAAAATTACAGGTAAGATAAACTGAGGTCTCAGGCATATGATTCTGCTAAACATCAGAACCTCAATTTGAACTAAGATTATTTTTATTCAGAAATCAACACTACAAGTTAAAAGATGGATGAGTTTCATGGTTGCACAACACTGAGAATACACTATCATTGATCTGTGCACTTAGCATGGTTAGGGTGGAAAATTTTATGTTATGGTATTTTACCATGATTTTTTTAAAAAGTCTGTACTATTATATACTGTATTGGTACATATTCCAGAGATGTTTTGATATGACCACTTTAATAGTCCTTAACATTAACATATTGCATGCTTTTTGCAGAGAAAACTGAGGTGTCCTAAAACCTTTGCCCATCTTCTTCTTATTCATCCTTTCCTCTCTTCTCCTTTCACCTTTCCCCACCCTGGACAAACAGACAGACAGATGTACCGCCTCTTTCTTCAACACACTTGCACATTACCTACAGCCATAAACAATCTTCTCAGCCGTGGTTGCTGAGGCTACACCTTAATCCTCATGTTGATTCCAAACTGAGGCAATTCAGACCAAGCTCACTTGACCCTAACATTGTAAACTGAAGAATAAGCATTTGGGAAGCCAGATTTCCACAAGGCTTTGGAAATTGTGATGAAGATGAAACTGAGAGGTGGTAGATGTAGCCAATGACAAGCTCAGGTGTTTAAATGCAATGGCAAACACACACACACACACACACACACACTTGCATGCATGCACATACATGCCCTTGGGAAGTAAACAAGTGAACTAGTACAATTCCAGAGAAATGAGAAAGTTGAGAAATAGAGGATGACAAGCTTGCCTAGACAGGCTTAGCTGCATTTCCTGAAACTCTCTGAGCCCCAGCTCTTGGTAATTCTTTCATAGACAAGAGAATGATATTGCTGCTTTCTGACCACAAGGTGGGGCTTGTATTGGGACAGACTGAATAGCTCAAGGATTCTTTGTGTTCGCCTTTTACCTCTAACAACCTTTCTACAGTGCCACCCAGATATGATTAAGGGCAACCAACAGTAGCTTACTACACACTGACTTACCAATCCACAGGATTCTGAAAGCTCCCAGGGTGAAATGTGTGCATCGCTTAAGACTTGCATCAGGAGCACTTATTTAACAGGAAAAGATAAAATATCTTATCTTTTTCAGAATCTCTTTTTCCCTCGAAAGGGTATATTTGTGAAGGTAGGAAATGCTTTGCTGTGCTGTAGGGTTCCTTTGTGAGTCCCTTAAAAGGTCAAGGTGAACCTGAGCCATTCCTTCTTTTTCTCTCTTTTATTGTAATGTGGAGTATTTCTTCTTTATTGAAGAAGAGAAGGGGAGGAGAAGAAAGAAGAGGAAGAAGGAAAAGAAATATTAAAACAGGATTATAAGACTTCTTAAAACAAACCAACTTATTATATTTAATAAATGATACCCTTAAGATTGCACAAATATATTGCAGTAGTCAGGTTATTAAAAATGTAAGCACTTCATAGTTCATTCAGGTTCTGTGTCCAGGATAGGATAAACAGTTCAAAGTTGAACACTATCTAATGTTTTCAATCCTATCAATGTATCTCTGTGAATGACAGTGTGATCTTATTCAGTGATAACATCAAAGACAAGCTTTAAGAGTTTTTGTGACTGGAAGACTCTAGGCAAATATACTTTCATTCCTCACCTCCACCCTGTTGATAAACTCTGCTTATAAACCAGAGATGTTATCAAATAGATTCATGGAAGGGGTGGTGACAGGGCATTTTTGCTCCTCTAAGCAGTTTCAGACCTGTCAGTTGCTTTCCCTGATATTCTTGTAACCCTTAATTTCTAATCTTAAAATGATTTTTTGCCATTTTTCAGAACTTAGGCCATTGAGGTGTCAACTCTCTCCAGGCTGCTGGACCCACACCCAGCCTGGCCTTCTTTCTGCAGAGAGGAAAAGGCCCAGGCTTTGGGATCAGAGAGACTGAGGTTCAGATGTGAACAGATTTGAGCCCAGCTGCTCATTTGCTATGTGTACACAATTTTTACTCTCTTAGCCTCAGCTTTCTCACTTGTAAAATGAAGATGATAGCACCAAAAGCATAAATTTGTTTTTGAGAATTAAATGCATTAGCTTATAAAAAGAATCCAGTATACTCAAAGCTAAATAAAGATTCAACTCAATCCCTATCAAAATTTCAATGGTATTTTTTTTCACTGAAATGGGAAAAAATTCTAAAATTTGTGTAGAACTAGAAAAGACCCAGAAGAGTCAAAATAATCTTGACAATAAAGAATTGAGTTGGAGATACCACACTTTCTGATTTCAAATTATCTTATAAAACCATAGTAAACAAAACAATATGGTACTGGCATAAAAATAGACACATAGATCAATGGAATAGAATAGAGAGCCCAGAAGCAAACCCAAATATATACAGTCAATTAATTTTCAATAAAGGCACCAAGAATACACAATGGGGAAAGAACTGTCTTTTCAGTAAATGGTATTGGGAAAACTGGATATCCACATTGCAAAAGAGTGGAACTGGGTCCTTATCTTACACTATACACAAAAAGCAACTCCAAATGAATTAAGGACTTAATGTAAGACATAAAGTCACACAACGCTTAGAAAAAAGCATAAGAATAATGATCCTCGACATCATCCCTGGCAGTGATTTTTTTTGGATGTGACACCAAAAGTGCAGACAACAAAAGAAAAAATAAACAAGTAGGACTACATCAAACTAAAATGCCTGTGCACAACAAAGGAAACAATCAACAAACTGGAAAGTCTGCCTGGAGATTGGGAGAGAACATTTTCAAATCATATAAGTGATAAGGTGTTACTATCCAAAACACTCCATACAACTCAGTAGCAACACCACAGCAGCAAAACCCAAAACCCAACTTGATAAAGAAATGGGCAAAGGACTTGAAGACATTTTTTTCAAAGAAGACATACAAATGGCGAACAGGTATATAAAAACGTGCTCAACATCGCTAATCATCTGGAAAATGCAAACCGCAAAGAGACATCACCTCATACTCGTTGACATGGCTATTACAAAAGTTTTTATAAAGCAAAAATGAAACCATAAAAGATAATTTAACTGTTGGCCATGATGTAGAGAAAGGGGGCCCTTGTATACTGCTGGTGGGAATATGAATTGATGTAGCAGCTATGGAAAATAGTATGAAAGTTGCTTGTAAAACTAAAAGTAGAATTACTGTATAATCCAACAATCAATCCCTCTTCTGGACATATATCTAAAGGAAGTGAAATAAGTACTTTGAAGAGACATCTGCACTCCCATGTTTATTATACACTTATTCACAATAGCCGAAATGTGGAAACAGTCCAAGCATTCATCAATGGATGAGTGGATCAAATCAATATATTGTACACATTACATTTACACAATGCTATGTGAACTGATGTGTCATTTATATCTCAATAAAGCAGGAAGGAAAAAAAGAAATTTCTATATATACATATTTGCTTTTGTTGTTCAGTTGCTAAGCTGTGTCCAAATCTTTGTGGCCTTGTGGTCTGTAGCCCACCAGATTCCTCTGTTCATGGACTTTCCCAGGCAAGAATACTGGAGTGGGTTGCCATTTCCTTCTCCAGGCCATCTTTCCCACCCAGAGATCAAACCCACTGTATTGCAGGTAGATTCTTTACCACTGAGCCACCAGAGAAGCCCATATATATGTGTATATATATATGTATATACATAATATGAATATTATTTAAACTTAGAAAAGGAGATTTGCAGTTAAATACATAGAAGCAGAGAATAGAACAGCAGTTACCAGGTGTGGGAGGGTGGGGGAAATGGGGAGATGTTGGTTAAAGGGTACAAAATTTCAAGTATGTAGGATGGATGCTTCTAGGGGTTTAATGTACAGATAGTATAGGTTGGATATATCTAGTGATCTAATATATAGCATGGTGACTTAGTTCATAACACTGTATAGAACACTAGAAATTTTCTAAGAGAGTCGATTTCAAGTATTCTCCTCACACAAAATCATTGTAGGCAATGATATGATGATTAGCTTGACTTCAGTAATCATTTCAGTATGCATTTGTGTATCAAATTATCATGTTGTACACAAAATTTAAAAAAAATCTTTATCTATTTTTTGGCTTCATCAGGTCTTAGTTGAAGCACTTAGGATCTTGCCTGTGTTGTGTGGGATCTTTTGTTGTGGCCCACAGACTGTCTGGTTGTGGCACACAAGCTCAGTAGTTACAGCATGTGGGCTTAGTTTTTCCTTGACATGTAGGATCTTAGTTCCCTGGCCATAGACTAACCCAGGTCCCCTGCATTGCAAGGTGGTTTCTTAATCACTGGACCACCAGGAAAGTCCCTAATTTTTATTTTTTTTTTAAAAGAACCTAGAATAGTGACTGAAACACAATGAATTTTAATCTATCCCTCACTTCCACCTCCTTACGGCCTGTCTTCTTTGTATTACCAGCTATTACCACCACTCCATGCAAATGTGGACATAATTGAGGAACTCGCCTCAGGGTGCAGTTGGAAGACTTCTATTAAGCAAGAATTGTCACAGGAAGAATTTTCCAGGCAAGAGTACTGGAGTGGATTTCCATTTCCTTCTCCAAGGAATCTTCCTGACCCAGCGATCAAACCTGTGTCTCCTGTCTGGCAGACAAAATTCTTTACCATTGAGCCACCTGGGAAGCCCTAAAACCAAAGATGGCCATTTCTATTCATGTTATTCACTAACATTTCCCAAGCAACTAGAAGAAAGAGCTTGTAATATAGAAAATACTTTAAAAATATTTGTTAAATGGATGAATGATGGGATGAAAATATCTGTTAAATGGATAAATGAGGTCTCTTTGCATATATTTTCAAGTAATCATCATTAAATTGATGTTTTTGCTTTCCAACAAATCAGATGGACTTCAGGTCCTTCAAAAACTGTTTCCAACTCCAACCACATTACTTGTTTCACAATAAATGGTCAACAGTTGCAACTGATCTACGAAGTCATGAGGAAACCTAGTAAGAGGAAATGGTGTCAGGAGACAGGAAGCACTTCCTCTCATTCTTGGAAGGTTAGGGGGATAGGTGTGTGTGCTCAGTTGCTCAGTCATGTCTGATTCTTTGTGACCCCATGACTAGCCCACCAGGTTCCTCTGTCCATGGGATTTCTCAAGCAAGAATCCTGGACTGGGTTGCCATTTCCTTCTCCAGGGGATCTTCCTGACCCAGGGATTGATCTCTCGTCTCCTGTGTCTCCTGCATTGCAGGCAGATTCTTCACCTGCTGAGCCATCTCAGAAGGCCCAGGAGGAATAGGTAGGAGTCTGGTGGTAAAACTCCCTATCCCCGTTACCCCCAATTCTAAGCTCTTTCTTCATTAAAAGCATTAAGATTTAGGCTCTTCTCAGTTGATGAGAATCTTGCAAGGGACACTTTTTAGTTGACAACGTTTAAGGGCAAGTGCAAATTCTCTGCAAGATTTGCAAGATCTCAGGTTTGGGGAACTGTCCTCTCCTGGCATAAATGTTCAAGTTTTCCAGGGACAATTCTTCATGTATTGCACATACACTGTGCTTCTTAGAATAAAGCATCAGACAGTAGGAACCATATAGACAAATTTCCTCATTTCACAAATGAAAACCCAAAGCCTTGACCGAAGGAGGAACTTGTTCTTTTATTAGATTAATGTGTCCACCTCCCCTCGCTGAATCAAGTTCCTCTTCTGCAGCTTTCTAACTCCTTTCAGGCAGGAAATGGTGGGAAAAAGAAGGGAAAGATGCTCAAAACAAAGTCCGTGTGACTTACAGACTCGTGAGAAACTCTGTTGAAATGGCTCAGAATCTCTGGACTTGTTTAGGTTCAAATCCTCCTGATTCTGTCTCCTACTTGCTAGGGTGAACTTTTGCAAAATTGCTTAATCTGTTTGAGGCTTGTTTGGCATCTGTTAAATGGGAATATATAATACAGAAATATAGGGTTATTATGACTAATGTGCTATACTATTAATCTCCTATTAATACAATTATTCTTGAATGAGAACTCTCTTTACTCATTGCTAAGGTCTAAGTAAGTGAAGCTCAGAAAAGAAATATGCCATTTTAACTTTCTCTGTTAACCTTGGCTGTCCAATGCCTGCTTCATTTCTCTTTGGATCTCTTTAGTGGGTGTTTGCAAGGCCCTGCTTTTCTGACTGGGTGTGTTCTTATCTGTTTCTTCTCTCTTTGCTCATTTTGCTTTTATCTCCAACTTTACAAGCAACAATGTCAGTGGTGCTTTCCAGGTTCACCCCCCACAGCTGGGGGAAAGAAAGTGCATGAAAAGTTCATCCAACGGATTTGGAATGGACAGTTTTTCCTTTGTTTCAAAACTCCACTAGATTCTGCAGGTGCTGATTTCCTCCTTCCTGGTCTAGGGACCACAAGCAGGGATTTAATTTTGATGAGTAACATGATATGGTCAAGAAAAAGAACACCCTAGATGAGGCAAATTGTAAATTATGTTAGATGAGAAAATAAACAGCTTAGAGACAAAAGGGTCACAAATCTGGAAATCAGATAACACAGGGCATCAGATTGAGGGGAGATGGATAAAGAAGTTTTATATCCTAATTTTGCATAAATCTGGGGAATTTTGAAAGACTGGCTCACATCTCTAAACCCATACACAATCTGAATTATTTTCTAATTTTGTTTTCTTTTTGTGTGAAAACACACAGATTTTTCTTAAATTCTGTATATATTTGGCAACCTGAAGGGAATTATGAAAGGAATCAACTTTCCTTCTCTATCTTAGCTGCCTTTTGCCCCTGGTGCTCCTTTTTAGCATCAGTTGAAAGCAGCACTCACCATTTTTACTGACTTGGGTTTACTCTTATGGGCAATAAGAAAACTATAGGTCATTTGTATCTTTATTGAATATGAAGATTCTATTCCTCTCTCTCATTCTTGTCCTTATCCAATCTCTACCTCCTCTTTTGACAACGTCATGAATTTCTTCCTGAAGCCCCTGTCTTGAATGCAGGGACAGCAAGCAGCAGGCAGAAAATATCATTTCTCTTTCAGTTGACTTGACGTAAAGACAGTAAACTCAGGATCCTTTCATTATTCTCTAGTGTTTTACCTCCAGCATCCCCTTTATTGGTTTTACTCCTTAAGACTTTTTAACAGAGATCAGTGAATTCCTGAAAATTGCTGACACAACTTTGTACACTTAGGCTTAAGTGGATTTAGTGGTAAGGAGAGGGCATAGAGCTTTCATTACATTTTCAAAGGATTAAGTGGTTAAAATAAGGAAATCAAGCCAGTCAATCCTAGAGAAAATCAACCCTGAATATTCACTGGAAGAACTGACGCTGAAGCTGAAGCTCCAATACCTTGGCCACCTAATGCGAAAACCTGGCTCGTTGGAAAAGACCCTGATGCTGGGAAAGATTGAGGGCAGGAGCAAAAGAGGGCAACAGAGGATGAAATGGTTGGATAGCATCACTGACTCAATGCACATGAGTTTGAGTAAACTCAGGGAGATAATGAAGGCCAGGGAAGCCTGAAGTGCTGCAGTCCATGGGGTTGCAAAGAGTCAGACATGACTTGGAGACTGAACAGGAACTATTGTGATACCCACAAGGGAAGCTAATCTGTTTAGTCTTAGTGTGTTTAAGGTTAATTAGATTAAATCCATGGGTCACCATTCAAGCTCATTCATTGGCTTCTGGAAGTACTGTCTGTGGGGTCTTCTGGATTCTCCAAGGTCTGCGAAACAAAGGCAATGGGAAGAAGGAAGTAGCAGAGCCCTCCATCAGTTGATGCTAAACACTTACAGGCCCTGCATACTGCTCTCCACCCCTCACCCTGCCTCCTATGTACTACCTCTTACCCCAGCCTGGTATCAGCCTATAAGGTGCTGGATGGTTAATTCACCAAAAGGGAAAATTGCTGCCTTGCTGAACTGGTTACTCTTTTAGCTGTTCACTGTTAAATGAGAGCATGAGCCAGAACTCTAGTTTCCATTCTGGAGTCTTCTGGGTTCATGTGCATAAAGCAGTTGTCCCCGTGGAAGAGCAAAAATAGACAAACATTTTTACTTCCTTTTGTTGATACTGCTCTTGGTGGGAAAACTCTGAGAACTGGGGAATTTTTACTTTCATTGGAGAAACGTTTGTGGAGCACCTGTCTGTTGCAAGCACTAGGCCAGAAGTTGGCACATGGTGTGAACAAAGCAGATGTGGTCTCTGACCTTGTGGAATTTCCAGTCAGGTGAGTCTTATATCAACAATCCCACAGATGGGCTGAGCTCTCTTCAACAGAATCTGACGTGGTGTTTGGATTTCAATCAAATTGTGTCTTAAATACTCAGTGATCCCTAAGGGTAAAGTAGGGGAAAGAACTAGTTAAGGTGAAGCTCACATTTTAAAACAAAAATTTCAAAATTAAGTTTTAAGAAAGAGAGTTGTGAGAGAAAAAATACAGAAACTGCAACATAAGATCTGTTTTTCCATGTCAACTGCTTTCATCAAATTGCTAAGAGTTTCATCTCAACTTAGTTTTTAAAAAATTCACATATCTATAAAAACAAAAGGTCAAAATAATAAAGAAACTTTTAAAGAAAGAGGGAAAATAGCTATATAAATTTATACAACCTTGAATTGGCATTTTAGAGCGTTTTCTTCCAACTGTCGTTTGACTCAACGGCATGTGTGGGTCTTGGTTACCTCAAGACATAATTAAAACATGCAGAAGTCCAGTCATTTCTAATAGAGCAACTTCCCTTTTTTCCAAATGATTTCATTTCCTATGTCCTCTCCTTCACACGAAAGAAATACTACTGCCAAATAACATATGATTGTTCTTTCAAAGATAGATATTTTATTATGAACACTGGAGTAAATAATCCTAAAACTCTTGTTTCACAAATCTAACAAAGAAATGACTACAAGTAAACAATTCCATTTAACTTTTTTCATATTGAAGACAGGCTGATCTGTCCATAATAAATGTCTGTTTCCACAACCAGCTTCAGGGGGCAGGTATTTTATGTTTATGATCTTGGCATTAACAACATTGTAATTCAAATTGAGTGATATGTATTTAGCATTTGGCTATGGTTCTCTTAAATGGCTTCCTTGGTGACTCACACAGTAAAGAGTCAGCCTGCAATGTAAGAGACCTGGCTTTGATTTCAGGATTGGAAAGATCCCCTGGAGAAGGGAATGGTAACCCACTCCAGTATTCTTTCCTGGGAAATCCCATGGACAGAGGAGCCTAGCAAGCTACAGTCCATGGGTCACAAAGAGTCAGACACGGCTGACTGAATAACAATTTCACTTTATGGTTCTCTTAACCTTGAGAATTGTTGAGCTGAGACTAATTTCCTCAAGGGAAGAAAAAAATTCCAGGTGCAAGCTGAGACTTTAGTATGGGCTTTGGGAAAGATGGCTCAGATTTTAACAGCAGCAGATGCAATACCAGAATAGCATCAGCTTGCTCAAAGTCTCTTGGTTAATCAACAGGGGAAATATTCAAACCCAGTTTCATCTCACTTCAGAATCCATGTTCTTTTCACCACATTCTGCTTTATTTTATGAATACAACTTAGTTTAGGCATACAAAAAAGCCCTAAGTCTAAAATACCTATTTGAAGTGGGAGTAGGGTGAAGAGTGTGGGTGGGACATAAAGTGTTTAACACATCAAAAAGACATTCTGCTTTCCTGAGAGGAGCTGGATGAAAGAAGAGTTACTTGTCAAGGTGGAAAAAGTACTTGCCCATCTTTGTCTGTCTTGCTTGGCTCTTTGTTTAGCGCTTCCCTTTCTTGGATGATGGACTTGGTCCCATGGTTATGGTGAAGATCTCTGGAGGCTCTTTGTTATGTGCTGGGTGGAACTTACATAAACAGATCAATGGTCAGGAGTCCCATGAACTCTGCATTCATTCCTGCTGCTGCTGCTGCTGCTGCTAAGTCGCTTCAGTCCTGTCCGACTCTGTGTGACCCCATAGACGGCAGCCACCAGGCTCCCCTGTCCCTGGGATTATCCAGGCAAGAACACTGGAGTGGGTTGCCATTTCCTTCTCCAAAGCATGAAAGTGAAAAGTGAAAGTGAAGTCGCTCAGTCCTGTCTGACTCTTTGTGACTCCATGGACTGCAGCCCACCAGGCTCCTCTGCACATGGGATTTTCCAGGCAAGACTACTGGAGTGGGGTGCCATTGCCTTCTCTAGCATTCATTCCTAGAGGATGACAAAATGTCACTTGTATTTATGTGCAGCTTTTCTCTTCTTTAAAATTTTTCACTTTGCTCTCTTTTGAAGCAGTATTTCCTCAAACAAGATAATTAGCCTCTTCCTCCCTATTTGACCCAATTTAGACCTTCTACTTACTATGTAGTGGCTCATAGAGTTACCTTTACAGAAGGGGACAAGACCAGAATTATGCCCCATCTAGTCACTTTTTCTTTGTCCATCCGTGTCTCTGATAGATGGACTGAGGACATAATGCATCCAGGTTACACTATGAGAGATCACCAACATTTGCAAAGATGTCCTTTTGCTTTATAAATGAATGTTCCATTCTGAGGAAAGTGTAAGCATGTATGCTAAGTTGCTTCAGTCATGTTTGACTTTTTGTGATCCCATGGACTGTAGCCCGTCAGGCTTCTCTGTCCATAGAATTCTCCAGGCAAGAATTCTGAAGTGGGTAGCCATTCCCTTCTCTAGGGGATCTTCCTGACCCAGGGATTGAACCTGGGTCTCCTGAATTGCAGGCAGATTCCTTACTGTCTGAGCCACCAGGGAAGGCCTGTCTTAGTGGTACTGCTGGTAAAATTGGGTCCTAATGATGATGCACAGAACCAGTCACCTCAGGTTCCTTCCATATGAGAATATTTCCTTGCTGAAGAAATCAGCATTACTGAAGCAAAGAGACTGTGAATTTTCTTTAAAATTCAGGTTCTTCTTACATATCTGGACCCAACTTTTCCTTTCCTCACTCCATAAATGTTCTTTATACTATCCTCACCAATTTCAGGAACTCAACTGGGCCATATAGTCTTACATCTCATTACCTTGTTATTTGCTTTTGCCTCCACTAGCAAAGCAGTCACCCTTTCTCCCCACTCTGTTTGTCTTATTCCTACTCATCACCAATACTAGGTCACGGTTTCAAAGATGTTTCTTCAGACAACTCCATTCATTAAAACTGCATCAGAGTTCCCACTTGTTTGCTCTCTGAGCTTCCTATAGTTATCTGTATTATAATAGTCATTCACTGTATTGTACTTGCTTATGTAGCCAGTTGTCCATATTCTACATTAGACCACAGACTCCTCAAAGTCACAGACTATATTTTATTTACAAAATAGTCACATCTCCTACTACAAGACTGGCATTAGCTGGTAATAAATATATACTAAATAAATAAGGGAACAATCAAGTTCCTAAAATAGTAGGTTTAAAACCAGTAAAGATTGCATTGCTACAGAAGTTGATGTAAGGTTCTATTTTGTCTTGTAGTCTTCTGTCAGTTGGAGGAAGAAGAGAGAAACATGGTTGTTCAGAAATCTAATAACCTCTTTGGAAAATCCTCAAACACAGCATTACTATTCTACACAAGCTTGTGTAGCTTGTGTGGACAAGCTCATTGCTCTATCAAGCTTCCTGGGAAAGAAGGAAGATGTTGAATCAAGCTGCATTCTTTATAAGCTATGTACTTGCTCAGAGGTGGACAGACTTTCCCTACTGTATCCTCCCTTCCTTAGGGTTCTCTTCCCAAGGAAGTCTAAACTAATCAAGACTCATGAGGGATGAAGAAATGTCATTGAATCATACAAAGCTGGTTTTGTGTCCCAGGGTTCTGAAAAAAAGTCGTTTCAACTCCCTTTTGTAAATGTGCTTTTAGACCAGAACCAGAACTATCAGCTCCACTAATACTTAGATATACGAACATGGAGACATTGTTGAGTTTCCTCATGAGTAAAATGAGGACATTATTATTTGTCCTATTGTTGTGATTAAAACACATACACACAGTCTCTGGTATCAAGCAAATAGAAGTGATACTTAAGGTATTTGGGGTCACTAAACAAAACTTTCTGCAATGGAAGTTTTCTCCCCAAACCATAGATGTTCCCATTCTGAAATACCATTACTCTTGGTCTAATTTTCAACAACTCTTTATCAAAAAATTTAATTTAAATCCTGTATAAATATTTAAATTAGTTATTTCTTCAAGTATTCTGGAATTCCATAGATACTAAGACTCTGTACTCCAGATTTTCAATCTGAAATGGTCACTTGCTCTCTAATACAAATAGATTTTGATCTCAAGCTTTAAATTCTAGTAAATCATAACTCACACTGATGTTGTCTCTATTGCATTATATACCGTAATCTGATTCAGCTTGGTATTTCAAAAGCCAATCTTTCATCAAGATCCTTTAAGTCAAATAAGATTTTTAGGAAATAATGTTTTAGTAAATATCTTTGTAGTCTGAAAGTCAATCATTTGACAAAAATGAGAAATACAAACCAGGGCCCTTGAGGTAGATGGGAATTTACCAGTTTAGAAGTTAAGCCAGGTAGTTTACATAAATTTACTTATGAGATAAGTGGATGTTATTAACTCATTTTATAAATAGAGAAAACTAAGATCATGGCATCCGGTCCCATCACTGCATGGCAAACAGATGGGGAAACAGTGGAAACAGTGGCTGACTTTATTTTTCTGGGCTTCAAAATCACTGCAGACGGTGATTGCAGCCATGAAATTAAAAGATGCTTACTCCTTGGAAGGAAAGTTATGACCAACCTAGACAGAATATTAAAAAGCAGAGACATTACTTTGCCAACAAAGGTCTGTCTAGTCAAGGCTATGGTTTTTCCAGTGGTCATGTATGGATGTGAGAGTTGGACTATAAGGAAAGCTGAGTGCCTAAGAATTGATGCTTTTGAACTGTGGTGTTGGAGAAGATTCTTGAGAGTCCCTTGGACTGCAAGGAGATCCAACCAGTCTATTCTAAAGCAGATCAGTCCTGGGTGTTCATTGGAAGGACTGATACTAAAGATGAAACTCCAATACTTTGGCCACCTGATGCGAAGAGCTGACTCACTTGAAAAGACCCTGATGCTGGGCAAGATTGAGGGCAGGAGGAGAAGGGGATGATAAAGGATGAGATGGCTGGATAGCATCACCGACTCAACAGACATGGGTTTGGGTGGACTTCAGGAGTTGGGGATGGATAGGGAGGCCTGGTGTGCTGTGGTTCATGGAGTCGCAAAGAGTCGGACATTACTGAGCAACTGAACTGAACTGAACTGATAAATAACAGAAACTGGAACTCAGAAAGTTTAAAAACTACACAAAAGTAGGTGATCCCAGGTTTAAACCCAGATGCTCTTTCCACTAAGCATATACTGCTTACCTTTCCATTATACATCACCTCATCCCACCCCAACCAAGTAACTCCTTTTGAACCACATCCTGGAACATAAACAATTCTTTGTTTTACCACCTGAGAGTCTTTCAACAGTGTCCCTATCTAGAAGGTGTTCTGTTTCATCCTTCTCTGTTAGAGTCCTCCATACTTCAATACCCTGCTCTATATACTTACGGAAAATTCTGCCCTTGTGCTCTTGTTGGAATAAATATCTTGGTACCACTTGTCTGTTCTGTAATATATCCTGGTTCTTATATTGCTTTCTTCTTCCCATAGACCATATTCTTTAAAAACAAGTACTTAGTCTTCTCTGTCTCCAGATTCCCACATTACTCAGAAGTTACTCAATAAATATTTGTGGAACTGATAAATATTTGTGAAAGATATTCCCTTTTGTTGTGTTAAACACATATTAGAAAACCAAATCTTTTGAAAAAGGAACATGCTCCTTGAGAGTGATAATTGTTCCTGGCAACTTTCCAAAACGCTTAGAAATGGACTTCTTGTAAATTGTGTCCCCATTAAAAGTGGTTGACTAGGTTGCCTTATCTATCATTACAGCACATATAATTAACCTGAAGAAATGATGGTGCCATAAAAGAACAATCACAAATGATCTTGCTCTAACAGCTGCCAGATGGGATCATGATAAAGTTCTCAAATAAAAAGGACTACCATTGACAACAATGTATCAAACTGAGAAACTTGACTATTAAAAAATATTTTAAAATGTTTAAAAAGAAACATGGTTTTAAACAAAAGCAATAGAATTATTTGAAAGATCAAATAAAGCTTGGGTCACACAGAAAATTTGATAAGAAACCAATCACTAGAGGAGTCAGATGACTCAGATGTGCTCTCAAAGGGCGGATGGTTGCATATTGTGGAATTTCCTCTGACATGATGCAAGCATGATGGTGCACTTGTTCCCTATTCTTACGATGATATAAAAAGCCACAGGAGTTCTCTGCCCAACAGAAGTCCTCTGGGACAGCAGAGCTCACAAGCATCTAGAACAAGAGCCAGAAGAAACCTGACAAAAAGCCTCTTGTTCAAATATGACTTCCAAGCTGGCTGTTGCTCTCTTGGCAGCTTTCCTGCTCTCTGCAGCTCTGTGTGAAGGTAAGCACATCCTAATCTACAGAAGTTTCCTGTGTCTAAATGTGATGCTCAGATAGCAAGATTATCCTTCATGCCTGGATAACAAGCCTCCTTTTCATTCAGCAAGAGAAAAACATCTTTGCAGTCATTTACTGTTAAACTGAAGTTTTAATTTTTTAGGTGGTATCGATATATTTAGAAAGTTTGATTTATATAAACATTCTGTTCCTATCATCATTCATACTCTGTAGTATACAAATAATTAACATAAATCTATAATTTACAGTATATTTTATTGGAGGCCACATTTACCCAAATTATCTTTTAATATTGAGTAAGGTAACTCAGGTTATTTTACTCCATGTACTATTTAATTGACGAGCTTCAGGCAACTATCAATTGCTCTTTGGCCTAAAGACAGATTATAAACCTTACTGGGATCCCTCTTAAGAAATACAGTTAAGAATGTTGGGGCTTCCCTGATAGGTCAGTTGGTAAAGAATCCACCTGCAATGCAGGAGGCTCTGGGTCAAGAAGATCCACTGGAGTAGGGACAGGCTACCCATTCCAGTATTCTTGCTCTTCCCTTGTGGCTCAGCTGGTAAAGAATCGGCCTACAATGTGGGTAGACCTGGGTTCGAACCCTGGATTGGGAAGATCCCGTGGAGAAGGAAAAAGTTACCCACTCCAGTAATCTGGCCTGGAGAATTCTATATTTCATAAGAGGGATCCCAATAAAGTTTATAATCTGTCTTTAAGCCCTCTTATGAAATACAGTTTAGAATGTTTATGGCATATACCATAAACATTATACATGGTATATGGCATATGTATATGTTTTTAAATATTAAGGATTTTATTAAGATAGAGTACAATCTCTGGGTAACTCACATATATTTCTATTAATTCCTCCTAAAGGCAGTTTCCCTTTTGGTGAATCTTAGTTTGCTTGCCCAGAGAAGGCAATGGCACCCTACTCCAGTACTCTTGCCTGGAAAATCCCATGGATGGAGGAGCCTGGTAGGCTGCAGTCCATGGGGTCGCTAAGAGTCGGGCATGACTTCACTTTCACTTTCACTTTTCACTTTCATGCATTGGAGAAGGAAATGGCAACCCACTCCAGTGTTCTTGCCTGGAGAATCCCAGGGATGGGGGAGCCTGGTGGGCTGCCGTCTATGGGGTCGCACAGAGTCAGACACGACTGAAGCGACTTAGCAGCAGTAGCAGTTTGCTTGCCATTAATAACACCGTGGTATCACAGAGGATTATGCAATGTTGAGGAGGAGAAAATGTACCATGAGGATGTCAACATTCTCCAAAGACAGCTCTAAGCCTTTACACCATTCAATGTTGTTAGGAATGATTCTTTTTAAAACAAAGAAAAATTGAAGTCAGAGCCTGGGAGAATATCCAGCCATTGATTTCAGGGATAAGTTTGCTGAAGATGTGATGTTTACCAAACAGATACTCACCAAATGATCACACTGGAATTAATAAGCATGAAGCTAGCCAAGCTGTGCTTATGGATGAAATAAATTCTTAATTTTTTTCCACAGCTGCAGTTCTGTCAAGAATGAGTACAGAACTTCGATGCCAATGCATAAAAACACATTCCACACCTTTCCACCCCAAATTTATCAAAGAATTGAGAGTTATTGAGAGTGGGCCACACTGTGAAAATTCAGAAATCATGTAAGTAATTTCAAAAGTGATTATTTTACTTTAGTCAGCCTAGAATTGAGACGTGGAAGAATCCAGCAAAGTTCTAGGTACTAGGAGTACATAGTGAGAAAAATAGAAAGGAAAAATTCTTTGTCTCCATGGCATTTAATATGGGACTCTAATAGCTAAAAATTAGTTTGGACTTCCATTTTATGCCTGTACTCGAGGAACCATGACTTGAATGGCAAGGTGGTGTTTGAAGCCCATGAAATATTGATTTTAATCATATTTCTCTCATTTCAGTGTTAAGCTTACCAATGGAAAAGAGGTCTGCTTAAACCCCAAGGAAAAGTGGGTGCAGAAGGTTGTGCAGGTATTTGTGAAGAGGTAAGTTTTTCTTGAATTTATATTCTTCATTTATCCTGTGACATTTACTCCAAAAGTGAGCCTTTACATTTTCTGCTGCTGCTGAAATTTATTTTCTTTTAAGTAGTTGCTTCTTTGATTAAAAAAAAAAAATAGCAGCAATAGTGTGTTTGTAGTACTCGTGACTGGGAGATCATATATCTCAGTTTGTCCAGAGAAGTGTGGGTATATGCCTGTGCCTTCTGTCATTAGTAGAGCTCCCTATAAATCTCAGAAATATTCTGGTTTAGATAACTTATCTGATCTCTCTATCTGTAGCTGAAAATATAGAGCATTTCTAACACATGAATATCTAAGATTCTCTTAATTTTTATATTAAGTGTATTTTTAAGAACCATACCTTTCTCCTTATTAGAACATTGCTAATTTTTAAACTGTTTGTTTTATTTTATTTATTTTCAGAGCTGAGAAGCAAGATCCATGAAAAAGAAAAAACCACCAAAAATCCTTTTTCCATTGCTTCTAAGAATTCCTCAGTAAAGATGCCAATGAAACTTCAAAACAAATCTACTTCAGTGCCTCATGTACTGTGTGGGTCTGGTGTAGGGTTGTCAGATAAAATACAGGATGTCCAGTTATATTTGAATATTAAGTAAAACAATGAATATTTTTTCAGTGTCGCATGTACATTGTTCCATGTAGGACATGCTTATATTTTAGAAATTATTCATTGTATACTGTAAATTCCAATCGATCTGGAAATCCTGCTTTTTTGTTTTCGGTTTTTGTTAATCTTGCAACCCTCGCCTGCTGGCCAGGATTCCCGAGTGCCTGTTGAACTGCGCCTTGGTTTCTTTATTCCTAAACTGGAGAAAAAAAATCTCAGCCATCTTTTTACCTCACACAGATGTGAGGACATGTGGAAGCACTTTAACTTTTATTTGGTCATGTAAATTATTTTCAAGTGTAATTTATTTTACCTATTTATATATTTATTTAAGTCTCAAATACAATAATGTTTGTGCATGAATTTGGAGAAATGGGAAAGAATGTTGATAAATAGTATAATGATGATAGTAAATTTATACTTATTTTATATATTAAGTGATGTTTTGATCAAGATTGTTATATTGTAATCATAGTTACCAGATTAGCAAATTAAAAGACACAAACAGAAAGGCCTCTTAGTCAATTTTTCTTTCAGATAAACACTGGATAACTTTTAGTATATAAATACATAATTATTTATCTTAAACGTTAATTGAACTGGAAGTCCTACTTTTGAGATGCCTGGCCTAGTCTTGCCCTTATTATGCAATGATGTGTTGAATCATGTGAATCTTGAGACTGTCTTTCCTACATCTGTAAAAATTAGTAGGCAATATGAATTAAGTAATTTTTTGTATTATTTATTTATTTATTCTGAACAATTAGAATCTCATACTTTAAATTATTGTGTATTCGAACATAAACTTTATTTTTTACTTTAAGATGCTTTTATATGTTCACAGTTCTTTCTACTGGTTTTGATAGTATGAAAATATGAATATAACTATAAGACATTTAAAATAAAATTCATTGTCAGAGTCATCAGGAGTTTGTCTTCATTTTTCTTTGGTAATTTTAAGATTTGTTGCTTTATTCATTTATATTAAAAATCATGTTTCAATTTAAAAAACATAAATACTTACCCTTAATATTTTATATATTATGTGGGAAATATATTTGCAGATAAACATAACTCCTTTCCAGAGACAGATTACAATCAGTAGTCTTTTCCATAGAATGATGGAAATTTTCTCAACTTCCCACTGTATACCATTCTACTAAATGAAGGTGACTTCAGATTTTCAACAGATAACCTAGGTGTCTGTACAGCTTGACACAACGGGACACTCAATGAAAGAGGGAAGAGGGCATGCATTATAAAGCATTTCTCAGCTAATTGAGGAAAACTGATACATATGAGACAAAGAAATTTAAAATATAATTAAAGACTGAGCATATTTGAAAACAAACAAAACTCTTAAAAATAAAACCACAATCTAACAAAATAAAACTCAGTGGATAAGTTTTATAACAGACTAGACACAGCTGCAAAGAAAATTGGAGATCAGAAATAAACCCAAAGACTTTATCTGGAATTTAAAGAGATACAAAGAGCTATAACGAGGTAGTAAATTAGAAAAGTAGAAAGAAAGACATAGAAGAATCAAGGATTCTTGATTCTTGACTTATTGACTTGATTCAAGACTTATTGATGTCCAGTTGGATTTTTACAAGCAGATGAGAGAGCAAAGGGTCAACATTTAAAGTGAATGGTTGAAAACTTCCCAGAAATTATACAATAAAAACAACAATCAGTTTTAAGAAGTCCAACTTGGCAATTCTTAACTCTACATTTCTAGTCAAAAAACAAGGACCTTAGAACTTTAATGTTTATCCAACTTCCAGCACATTTACTAGAGCCAGACATCCTGGAATGTGAAGTCAAGTGGGCCTTAGAAAGCATCACTACGAACAAAGCTAGTGGAGGTGATGGAATTCCAGTGGAGCTATTTCAAATCCTAAAAGATGATGCTGTGAAAGTGCTGCACTCAATATGCCAGCAAATTTGGAAAACTCAGCAGTGGCCACAGGACTGGAAAAGGTCAGTTTTCATTCCAATCCCAAAGAAAGGCAATGCCAAAGAATGCCCAAACTACCACACAATTGCACTCATCTCACACGCTAGTAAAGTAATGCTCAAAATTCTCCAAGCCAAGGTTCAACAATACATGAACCATGGACTTCCAGATGTTCAAGCTGGATTTAGAAAAGGAGGGAACCAGAGATCAAATTGCCAACATCCGTTGGATCAGTGAAAAAGCAAGAGAGTTCCAGAAAAACATCTATTTCTGCTTTATTGACTATGCCAAAGCCTTTGACTGTGTGGATCACAATACATTGTGGAAAATTCTAAAAGAGATGGGAATACCAGACAACCTGACCTGCCTCTTGAGAAACCTGTATGCAGGTCAGGAAGCAACAGTTAGAAGTGGACATGGAACAACAGCCTGGTTCCAAATAGGAAAAGGAGTACATCAAGGCTGTATATAGTCACCCCGCTTATTTAACTTCTATGCAGAGTACATCATGAGAAACACTGGGCTGGATGAAGCACATGCTGGAATCAAGATTGCCAGGAGAAATATCAATAACCTCAGATACGCAGATGACACCACCCTTATGGCAGAAAGTGAAGAGGAACTAAAGAGCCCTTGATGAAAGTGAAAGAGGAGAGTGAAAAAGTTGTCTTAAAGCTCAACATTCAGAAAACTAAGATCATGGCATCTGGTCCCATCACTTCTTGGCAAATAGATGGGGAAACAGTGAGAGACTTTATTTTCTTGGGCTCCAAAATCCCTGCAGATGGTGATTGCAGCCATGAAATTAAAAGACGCTTACTCCTTGGAAGGAAAGTTATGACCAACCTAGACAGAATATTAAAAAGCAGAGACATTACTTTGCCAACAAAGGTCTGTCTAGTCAAGGCTATGGTTTTTTTTCAGTTGTCATGTATGGATGTGAGAGTTGGACTATAAAGAAAGCTGAGCACTGAAGAATTGATGCTTTTGAACTGTGGTGTTGGAGAAGACTCTTGAGAGTCCCTTGGACTGCAAGGAGATCCACCCAGTCCATCCTAAAGGAGATCAGTCCTGGGTGTTCATTGGAAGGACTGATATTGAAGCTGAAATTCCAATACTTTGGCCACCTGATG
The DNA here is from genome assembly GCF_000754665.1 of Bison bison bison. NCBI lineage: Eukaryota > Metazoa > Chordata > Mammalia > Artiodactyla > Bovidae > Bison > Bison bison. Next base: position 3,379,299 of record NW_011494664.1, on the reverse strand, counting down.
CGAAGAGCTGACTCATTTGAAAAGACCACGATGCTGGGAAAGAATGAAGGCAGAAGGAGAAGAGTGTAACAGAGGATGAGATGGTTGGATGGCATCACCAGCTCAATGAGCATGAGTTTGAGTAAACTCCAGGAGTTGGTGATGGACAGGGAGGCCTGGGGTGTTGCAGTCCATGGGGTCACAAAGAGTCGGACACGGCTGAGTGACTGAACTGAATTGAGCACATTTACTATTGATGTGGTTATCTTAAGTCCACTTTTTTTTTTTAATTATAGAAAAGCTACACATTTTAGGGTGAAGAAAATTCCTCTATTAATTTTTCATTTGTTAGTTCATATTGCAGTCCAATTTTCCTATGTTGTTTAGCTCCTTTCAATCACCCTAGATACATGCAACTGCCATTTTCTCTCTGAGTCAACATTATCAACAGTGTGGAGCAAAGCTCGTTCTATTTTCTAATTCCCAAGCCACGTTAACACAAAAGTATGCAGCATAATAGAATGTTTTTAGTTAATTAATTTTTTATTGAAGGATAATTGCCTTACAGAATTCTGTTGTTTTCTGTCAAACCTCAACATGAATCAACCATAGGCATACACATATCCCCTCCCTTTTGAACCTCCCTCCCATCTCCCTCCCCATCTCACCCCTGTAGGTTGGTACAGAGCCCCTGTTTGAGTTTCTTGAGCCATACAGCAAATTCTCCTTGGCTATCTATTTTACATATGGTATTCTAAGTTTCCATGTTACTCTTTCCACACATCTCACCCTTTCCTCCCCTCTCCCCACGTCCATAAGTTTATTCTCTATGTCTGTTTCTCCACTGCTGCCTTGTAAATAAATTCTTCTGTACCATTTTTCTAGATTCCGTGTATATAGAATTTTTGAGAGTGATGCACAAGCAGGAACGAACTGAAAATTCAATGCCAGTAGTTTCTGTTCTTAGAAACACGGTTTCCCTCTAGAAGTAAACTCTCCCTACCTATTGATCTTTACCAGCCCTGCTGTGGGGCCTCTTCTTCCTCAGAGTTCTGCTTAAATTTCACGTCCAGTACTCTTCTCTTCAGACCCCAATTGGATTTTTACAATTCCCTTGTCCTACCCACCTTTGTAGTCATCTTGTGGATCTCATACATAGTGAATATAACAGATAACAAATTATTTTAATAAAATGATGATGGCAGAGGTATAGGATTCTTTCAGAAGCAGGTAGCAAGGAGTTATCTAACCTAGGTAGTCTTTCCTGAGAAAATCTAAAATCTGAAAGATGAGTAGGGGTTAGCCACACAAAGGGAAGAAGACTATGTGAGAAGACTGGTCTAGAAGACAAGGGAGAAGTAATTTGTGTGATTTGAGAAGTGAAGGAATTTAGGGGCGAGTGGATTTTAGCATGAAACAGAACAAATATTAACAGATAAAACTGTGCTAAATGGACTATGGAAAGGTCTAAAGGGCTAAGATATGGAACTGAAAAATTCTAATAGATTCCATTACCTTCATTTTAAATGGTAAGCTGCTGCTGCTGCTGCTAAGTCGCTTCAGTCATGTTCGACTCTGCGACCCCATAGACAGCAGCCCACCAAGCTCACCTGTCCCTGGGATTCCCCAGGCAAGAACACGGAAGTGGATTGCCATTTCCTTCTCCAATGCATGAAAGTGAAAACTGAAAGTGAAGTCGCTGAGTCGTGTCCGACCCAACCCTTAAAGACCCCAAGGACTGCAGCCCACCAGGCTCCTCTGTCCACGGGGTTTTCCAGGCAAGAGTACTGGAGTGGGGTGCCATCGCCTTCTCCGAAGTCTGTTCTTGGGGCCTTTTAAAATGTCATTTGGGGGCTGAATTATCAAAAATACCCTCAACATTATACAAAACCTCTTAATGTGTTAAGTACATATCCTTAATATGACAAATACACAACCCTGAAGGCAAAGTGCAGACATCTAACCAATTTGGTGAATCTTAATAATGAATACTTAAAAAAATCTATTTCTTTATTTTCATTTTTAATCATTTTTAAAATATGCCAAATGATTTTCCTCAGCCTCTCATCTGTATTGTCACTGTCTGTAAGACAACAAAGTATTCCATTGAAAAGGGAGTTAACTGGGTCAAACTGAAGATTAGGCATCATGTAAACAAGTCAAAAAGGAAAAATGAAAAACAGTAAGAGAGGATGTGAGAACGAGAAGGAAAAGCCAGTAAATTTGCAGAACTGAAAATTTTGTTTTGCTTCAATTATATTAGTAAAATAATATATAGACACAAGTTTTATGTGTATAGACACAGATTTAAATATAAAGTTCGGCAAACAATTGATTGTCCCATGGGCATACTGTCAAAGTGAAATCTCTCAGTCATGTCTGACTCTTTGCAGCCCCATGGACTGTAGCCCACCAGGCTCCTCCCTCCATGGGATTCTCCAGGCAAGAGTACTGGAGTGGATTGCCATTTCCTTCTCCGGGGATCCAGGGATTGAACCCAGGTCTCCCGCATTCCAGGCGAATACTTTAACCTCTAAGCCATCAGGGAAGCCCATATAGGAGCCTTCAAAAATGTTAGTAATGTTCTGTTTGTTAACCTGGTTGATAATCACAAGGTTGTTCCTTTTATTTTTTTATTTTACTATAGTTATACACCTTTACTCTGTATGGTATACTCACAATAAATATTTGCAAATTAGAAAAAAATATACCATGCATTTAATCCACATGTGTGGATTAGAAATTACAAATCAAGGTTTTCCAAGTTAGAAATACAAATGTAAATATAGAGGTACACACAATTTAAAAAGTAT
>NW_011494664.1:3375671-3376407 GCF_000754665.1 Bison bison bison | reverse complement strand
CTGGATTTAGAAAAGGCAGAGGAACCAGAGATCAAATTGCCAACATCTGTTGGATCATCAAAAAAGCAAGAGAATTTCAGAAAAACATCTACTCTGCTTCATTGACTATATGGAAACCTTAGACTGTGTGTGTCACAAGAAACTGGAAAATTCTTAAAGAGATGGGAATACCAGACCACCTTACCTGCCTCCTGAGAAATATGTATGCAGGTCAAGAAGCAACAATTAGAACCAGACATGGAACAACAAACTGGTTCCAAATTGGGAAAGGAGTACATTAAGGCTGTATATCGTCACCCTACTTATTTAGCTTATATGCAGAGTACATTATGAGAAACACTGGGCTGGATGAAGCTCAAGCTGGAATCAAGATTTCTGGGAGAAATATCAATAACCTCAGATATGCAGGTGATACCACCCTTATGGGAGAAAACAGAGAACTAAAGAGCCTCTTGATGAAAGTCAAAGAGGAGAGTGAAAAAGCTCGCTTAAACCTCAGTATTCAAAATACGAACATACAAAGTGGCATCCAGTCCCATCACTTCATGGGAAATAGATGGGAAACAATGGAAACAGTGACAGACTTTATTTTCTTGGGCTCCAAAATCACTGCAGATAGTGACTACAACCATGAAATTAAAAGACATTTGCTCCTTGGAAGAAAAGCTATGACCAACCTAGACAGCATATTGAAAAGCAGAGACATTACTTTGCCAACAAAGGTCCATCTAGTCAA
>NW_011494664.1:3372348-3375571 GCF_000754665.1 Bison bison bison | reverse complement strand
ATTTTACATCAGATCAGATCAGTCACTCAGTCATGTCTGACTCTTTGCAGCCCCATGGACTGTAGCCCACCAGGCTCCTCCCTCCATGGGATTCTCCAGGCAAGAGTACTGGAGTGGATTGCCATTTCCTTCTCCGGGGATCCAGGGATTGAACCCAGGTCTCCCGCATTCCAGGCGAATACTTTAACCTCTAAGCCATCAGGGAAGCCCATATAGGAGCCTTCAAAAATGTTAGTAATGTTCTGTTTGTTAACCTGGTTGATAATCACAAGGTTGTTCCTTTTATTTTTTTTATTTTACATAGTTATACACCTTTACTCTGTATGGTATACTCACAATAAAATATTTTGCAAAATTAGAAAAAAAAATATCCCATGCATTTAATCCACATGTGTGGATTAGAAATTACAAATCAAGGTTTTCCAAGTTAGAAATACAAATGTAAATATAGAGGTACACACAATTTAAAAAGTATGGAGAGATAAAGTGTTCACCGTAACACTGAATTAAGTGCAAAATACTGTAACACATATATTGTACATCCAACCTGCAAATCAAGTAATTTTCATAATTTCCCTTTTTTGCATTAGAAAATAGATTCATAGTTTGAAGTCACCTAAGCAAAATTTTTCATTCAAGGTTTTAGTAAGTAATTAGATAACTATTAGATACTGTAAAATGTCTATTTTGCATCCATGCTATGTTTGAAAACTTCAGAAGAAAGGATGCAAAACTTAATGTTTTGATTTTTGCTTGTGGTAGTAACATAAGTTTAAAAATTGCCTAAGATTGTATTAACCCTACAATAATGAAAAAAAGCTTAGATAGTGATTTCTCCATTACCCACTTCAAAAAATGGTCAGACAGCAATTATCCCAAGTTTGGTAACCATCTGCTGAATTTGCAGAGCAGAGATCAGACAACAAATGGGGAATTTTCCCATGTAACAGAGTAAATAGTAGGCTTATTACTTCCCGCAAGAGTTACAGATGGAGCAACCAGAAATTCTCCAAAAGATTACCTAAGGGTCAAAGAACCCAACTCCTGATGAGCAGAGAAAGATAGTTTTATATACTCTTTGCATTTCCATAGATAAAAATCATGTTGGATAAATATTATTGTTTCAAGACTTTTAAACATTATATGATTAAAATGATAGATGGACTTAAAATCGTAACATGTAAAATCGGGAAGCATTCATAGATACTCCCACTCAAAGTTTTCTTCAGATTTTATCTAGAGGAATATTCTAATAGATTTGTAAAAGATCGTGGTACTAGTGCTAAAGTTAAGCTTTTAATGTGTCTAGTGATTCTATTTCATAGGGCATGGTTTAGCTCATGTCTTAAACATGTTCTGATTTGATCATTTCCACTGTCTGCATCCTAAATTAATCATCTGGCATTCATCCCATGCTTTTCAAAATACCTTCACATTTACATTTTCAGTGTTTCCCTAAATAACAAGTTTATGGGAAAACATTCTAAACATAGATTTAGATTTACTTACTTTCTAGATTTACTTCCTTATGCTTCCACAGGTATTCACCATGCCCCCATACAGGAATCCTTTGTGTGTTAGTCACTCAGTCATGTCTGACTCTTTGCAGCCCTATGTGCTATAGCCTGCCAGGCTCTCTGTCCATAGGATTCTCCAGGCAAGAATACTGGAGTGCATTGCCATGCCCTTCTTCAGTGGATCTTCCTGACCCAGGGATCGAACCCAGGACTCCTGCACTGCAGGCAGATTCTTTACCATCTGAGCCACAGGGAAGCCCATGTTTTCTTCTCAGGTCTTAGAGATCTCTAACAACCTCATCATGGCATGTGAATCATCCCCCCATCAACTATCCACACTTGTTTTGTTCTTCTCTAGTATATGCCAGCCATGTCAGTAAACAGCTAGTTACAAAATGTTTTTAAGTGAAATGTTATTATTCCTTCTATTTACAATTATATTTTTGTTGTTCAGTTGCTAAGTCTTGTCCAACTCTTTGTGATCTCATGACTACAGCATGCCAGGCTCCCCTGTCCTCCACTATCTCCCAAAGTTTGCTCAAATTCATATCCATTGAGTCAGTGATGCTCTTTAATCATCTCATCCTCTGCTACCCACTTCTTTTGCCTTCAATAATTCCCAGCATCAGTCTTTCCCAATGAGTTGGGTTTTTGGCACCAAAGTATTAGAGCTTTAGCAACAGTCCTTTCAATGAATATTTAGGGTTTATTTCCTTTATGATTGACTGGTTTGATCTCCTTGCTGTCAAGGGACTCTCAAGAGTCTTCTCCAGTACCATAATTCTAAAGCATCACTTCTTCAGCGCTCAGCCTTCTTTACGGTCCAACTCTTATGGTTGTACATTTATTATTGTTCAGTCACTCAGTTGTGTCTGACTCTTTGCAACCCCATGGACTGCAGCACTACTGGCTTCCCTGTCCCTCACCATCTCCTGGAGCTTGCTCAAACCCATGTCCACTGAGTCGGTGATGCCATCCAACAACCTGTTCTCTGTAATTCCCTTCTTCTCCTGCCTTCAATCTTTCCCAACATCAGGGTCTTTTCCAATGAATGAGTCAGCTCTTTGCATCAGGTGGCAAAAGTATCCAAACTTCAACATCAGTCCTTCCAATGAATATTCAGGATTGATTTCCTTTAGAATTGACCATAAATAGTTACTGGAGAAACTGTAGCTTTGATTAGATGGATCTTCGTCAACAATGATGTCTCTGCTTTTTAATACTCTGTCTAGGTTTGTCATAGCTTTCCTTCCATAAAATTATATACTTTGATTTTTTTAAAAAAATCTCATGGTTACAAAATCCACCTGTAAAGCTTGAGTAAGGCCCCTGTGCTAATATGAAAAGACTTCTCCTTGTTCCTTGTTTAGCACTATATTTTATTTCTGAAGGAATTTTTTTCACTCTCCCAGCTACAATTCTGTTTTGTTTTATCTCAAAAGCTATGACAAACCTAGACAGCATATTAAAAAGCAGAGACATTACTTTGCTGACAAAGGTCTGTACAATTAAAGTTATGGTATTTCCAGTAATCATGTATGGATGTGAGAGTTGGACCATGAAGAAAGGTGGGTGCCCAAGAATTGGTGCTTTTGAACTGTGGTATTAGAAAGGCTCTTGAGAGTCCCTTGGACTGCAAGCAGATCGAACCAGTCAACCCTAAAGGAGATCAGTCTTGAATATTTATTGGAAGGACTGATGCTTAA
>NW_011494664.1:3371197-3372248 GCF_000754665.1 Bison bison bison | reverse complement strand
GATGCTTAAGCTGATGTTCCAATACTTTGATCAACTGATGAGAAGAACAGACTCATTGGGAAAAACCCTGATGCTGGGAAAGATTGAAGGTGGGAGGAAAAGGAGATGACAGAGGATGAGATGGTTGGATTGCATCATTGATTTGATGGACATGAGTTTAAGAAAGATCTGGGAGTTGGTGATGGACAGGGAAGCCTGATGTGCTGCAATTCATGGGATCACAAAGAGTTGGACACGACTGAGCAACTGAACTGAACTGATCTAAAATAGAGATTCAGTTCAGTTCAGTTCAGTCGCTCAGTCGTGTCCAACTCTTTGTGACCCCATGAACCGCAGCATATCAGGCCTCCCTGTCCATCACCAACTGCCAGAGTCTACCCAAACTCATGTCCATTGAGTCAGTGATGCCATCCAACCATCTCATCCTCTGTTATACTCTTCTCCGTCTGCTTTCATTCTTTCCCAGCATCAGGATCTTTTCAAATGAGTCAGCTCTTCACATCAGGTGGCCAAAGTATTGGAGTTTCAGCTTCAACATCAGTCCTTCCAACCAACACTCAAGACTGATTTCCTTTAGGATGGACTGGTTGGATCTCCTTGCAGTCCAAGGGACTCTCAAGAGTCTTCTCCAACACCACAGTTCAAAAGCATCAATTCTTCGGCACTCAGCTTTCTTTATAGAGATAAAAGTTAGTAATATCTACTTACTGAAATTCAAATGATACCTTTCACATGTAATGTTCTATAGATTTTATATAAGTGAATGTTATGACCAACCTAGATAGCATATTCAAAAGCAGAGACATTACTTTGCCAATGAGAGAGTCAGTTCCTAGGCAGGTTGATAGGGAGTCTAGGGGTCCCCAAAGAGAGAGGGGTCTGGAATTCTCAAGGAGGAAGAAAGGACAAACTTTTCTTTCTCCACATTCCTTAGGATTATATACCAATAATGTATCCTGCCTAAGGACAGTCTTTGGATTCAACCTTCTGTTATTTTAAAATGTTAATTATGGGAGTATACCTGGTCTTTACAAGGATGTATCTTGCCTGA
>NW_011494664.1:3370642-3371097 GCF_000754665.1 Bison bison bison | reverse complement strand
GGAGTAGGTCGGAGGAGGTCTTTACAACCTCCAGACATTCTTTGGATTATATAACCTCATTATTAACACTAGCAAGCGGGTACTCTTTCTGCCCCCTTCTGATGCCTATGTCAGAAGCTTTCTCTATCTCCTTTATACTTTAATAAAACTTTACTACACAAAAGCTCTGAGCGATCAAGCCTCGTCTCTGGCCTCGGATTGAATTCTTCTCCTCCGGGGGCCAAGAATCCTGGTGTATTCGCGCGATTCAACAACAACCTTGCATCTTGGGGGCTCGTCCGGGATCCTTCAGGACAAGGTAAGGATGCTTGGAGCTTTAGTTCTTTGTTTAGCGAACACGTTTTCTGCTGTGCTTTACTAACTCTACCGTGTGCTTGTGTGAATGAATGGCATGCCCTGCGTGAAACAAGTAAGGAGCTCTGCTCTGCGGTTCCACGGTGATCTCATAGGGCTTA
>NW_011494664.1:3369224-3370542 GCF_000754665.1 Bison bison bison | reverse complement strand
GGAACTGAGGGGCTGGGAAATTGGGGGCTTGGAACAAGGGACTGGGAACTGGGGGGCTGGGAGCTGGGGGGCTGAGAAGAGGGCCCATTCCCTTTCCTGCAAAATGGATTGTTCCTTTTTTTTTTTAATTGTGGTAAAATGCACAACTGGCTCAGCCAGTAAAGAATCCGCCTGCAGTGCGGGAGACCTGGGTTTGATCCCTGGGTTGGAAAGATCCCTGGAGAAGGGAAAGGCTACTGGCTCCAGTATTCTGGTCTGGAGAATTCCGTGGACTGTATAGTCCATGGGGTCATGAAGAGTCGGACACGACCGAGTGACTTTCACTTTCACACAGTCTAAAGTGGGACATCTGAACTATTTTGGAGTCCGCAGCGCTGTGGCAGCCAGTGCGTTCTCAGCTCTGGGCTCCCATCCCTCCACCCTCCTCCAAACTAGTCTCCCCAAACTGAAGCTCAGTCCCTGTTAAACTCTAACTGCCCCGCCCCCTGCCCCCAGCCTCCATGCTACACTCTGTCTCCATGACTTTGATGGCTAGTATTAGTGGGGTCGGGTGGTACATGGCTCTTTGTGTCCGGCTTATTTCACTGGGCCTGACGTCTTCAAGGTTTATCTGTACTGGGGGCTGTATCAGAATCTCCTTCTTTGTAAGTCTGACTGGCACTCCACTGTTTGGAGAGGCCACACTTGGTTTGTCCATCATCTGCAGATGGACGTTGCTTGCTTGCACCACTTGGCTCCTGTGAATCGTGCTGCCGCGAGCTTGGGATGCAAATATCTTTGAGGTTCTGCTTTCAGTTCTTTTGGACAGGCGTCCAGAACGGGGACTCCTGGGTCACGGGGTGGCTCTACTTTTGGTGTCTGAGGAACCTGCGTGCAGTTCTCCTCGGGATGTACCTGTTAGCATCCCCGCCAGCAGCACACAGGTGTTCCCTTTTCTCCACACGGCCCCCAGCGCTTGTTCAGACCACGTTTAAAACCTGCTGGGCACGCACACCTAACGGGGAAGAGTTAGTGTCCTGCCAGCGCCTCGCTCGGAGCTCCTGATGGGTGTTTCTGTCGGGACGCCTGCCTTCTATTTTCCCAGACAGTGTGCAGATTATTTCTTTTAATCAATTCGCCTTTCACTTCCCCCTTTTTGAGATGGTCATTTAAGATAAAAACTACACTAACCTGTTTCTTATTGGAAAAACATCACAGTGTGGCTTAGAATTATTTTTGAAAGCAGAGGAGGTGTGTGAAAGGAATACCTTCAGGATGTCAACTTTTGGGCTCTCTAGCCAGATGATGACTGAAGACCAGAGCTCTGGTTCTTTGTTTT
>NW_011494664.1:3368766-3369124 GCF_000754665.1 Bison bison bison | reverse complement strand
AGTTCCAAAGAATAGCAAGGAGAGATAAGAAAGCCTTCCTCAGTGATCCATGCAAAGAAATAAAGGAAAACAATAGAATGGGAAAGACTAGAGATCTCTTCAAGGAAATTAGAAATACCAAGGGAATATTTCATGCAAAGATGGGCTTACTAAAGGATAGAAATGGTATGGACCTAGCAGAAGCAGAAGATATTAAGAAGAGGTGGCAAGAATACACAGAAGAACTGTATAAAAAAGATCTTTATGACCCAGATAATCATGATGGTGTGATCACTCACCTAGAGCCAGACAGACATCCTGGTATGTGAAGTCAAGTGGGCCTTAGAAAGCATCACTACGAACAAAGCTAGTGGAGGTG
>NW_011494664.1:3368190-3368666 GCF_000754665.1 Bison bison bison | reverse complement strand
GATGATGCTGTGAAAGTGCTGCACTCAATATGCCAACAAATCTGGAAAACTCAGCAGTGGCCACAGGACAGGAAAAGGTCAGTTTTCATTCCAATCCCAAAGAAAGGCAATGCCAAAGAATATTCAGACTACTGCACAATTGCACTCATCTCACACACTAGCATGGAGAAGGCAATGGCATCCCTTTCCACTACTCTTGCCTGGAAAATCCCGTGGACGGCAGAGCCTGGTGGGCTGCAGTCCATGGGGTCAATAACAGTCAGACACGGCTGAGCAACTTCACTTTTACTTTTCATTTTCATGCATTGGAGAAGGAAATGGCCAGCCACTCCAGTGTTCTTGCCTGGAGAGTCCCAGGGATGGGGGAGCCTGGTTGGCTTCCGTCTATGCGGTCGCACAGAGTCGGACAAGAAGTGACTTAGCAGCAGCAGCAGCACACGCTAGCAAAGTAATGCTCAAAATTCTCCAAGCCAGGC
>NW_011494664.1:3367285-3368090 GCF_000754665.1 Bison bison bison | reverse complement strand
CTGAGCAAGGTCCATGCCTCTGTTTTCATGAATATGGAGCCCTCCCTTTCTCTCCCTTTAGTTGAACAAAATGTAAATCCTAGAGTATGGGCTGATGGAAAATCTGTGGGTCGAGCACAAAATGCTATTCCTGTAGTTGCTAAGCTCAAAGACCCACACGTATTTCCACATAAGAAGCAGTATCCACTGAAACCTGAAGTTAAGGAAGGGTTAAAACCCATCATCGAAAATTTAAAGGAGCAGAGACTATTAATTCCCTGTAACAGTCCTTGCAACACTCCTATTTTGGGTATAAAGAAATCAAATGGTAAATGGAGACTAGTTCAAGACTTACGAATAATAAATGAGGCTGTAGTTCCTTTACACCCCGTGGTGCCTAATCCTTATACTCTATTGTCTGAAATTCCTGAACTGGCCAAATATTTCTCAGTAATTGATTTAAAGGATGCCTTCTATTCAGTGCCTTTGGCAGAAGAAAGTCAATTCCTATTTGCCTTTGAAGACCCTACGCAGCCAGCTTCTTAGTTAACCTGGACAGTTTTGCCCCAGGGATTTCGTGACAGTCCTCACTTATTCGGACAAAGTTTGTCACGGGATCTACAAAACTTTAATAGCTCTGAAGCAGTGGTGTTACAATATGTAGATGATATTTTGCTCTGTGCTGAGACAGAGGAAGCTTGTTCGCGAGCCTCAGAAGATTTCTTAAACTTTCTGGCAGGCTGTGGTTACAAGGCATCAAGAGAAAAGGCTCAGCTTTGTCAACAATCGGTTAGATATCTGGGCCTAATCATATCAGAAGGGACTA
>NW_011494664.1:3366248-3367185 GCF_000754665.1 Bison bison bison | reverse complement strand
CACTGGGAATCAGGCGGTCCCAACTATAGAACCAGACTGGGACTACAACACAGCTAAAGGAAGATGGGATCAGAGTCATTTTGTTAGATGTATTCTTGAGGGACTTAGGCAGGCGCGTTCTAAGCCTTTAAACTATGGCAAATTGGCAGATATAGAACAGAAGGAGAAAGAAGCTCCTGGTAAATTCCTAGATAGACTGAGAGAAGGCCTTCGCAGATTCAGAGATTGATCCCGAAAGTGAAGAGGGAAAAGTGATCTTAAAGATTTCTCACTCAGTCGGCTCCAGATATCCACCGTAAGCTATTAAAACAGGCGTATGAACCAAATCAGTCTTTAGATACTCTGTTACAACTGGCTCAGACAGTCTATTATGGTAGGGAATATGAGGAAAAGAAAGAAAGGCAAAAAAAGACAAAGGAAAAGGCGGAAGCCTTCGCCATGGCTATGAAAAACGTTCTTAAACAGCCTGAGAAAAATGCCCAGAGGGGCCCAGGTGAAAAGGGATGGGCTTGCTACTGCTGTGGAAAGGAGGGGCACCTCAAGCGGGATTGCCCTCAGGCATCTAAGCCGCCCCCGGCTCCATGTCCGGTCTGCAAAGGACCACACTGGAAGAGAGACTGCCCCCAGAGGCGTAGGTCTCCGGGCTAGGACTCTCAAGACAATCAGGACTGAAGGTGCCCGGGGGTCCCCACACAAGCTCCCGTCCTAATTACACCTGAGGAACCCCGGGTATTAATAGTTGTGGGGGGGCCAATCCGTCGATTTCCTTTTAGATACTGGGGCAACTTATTCTGTGCTTACTAAAGCCCCTGGCCCACTTTCTCCCCGATCCGCTTCCGTAATGGGACTGTCTGGACGAGCCAAAAGATATTATTTCAGTTATTCTTTATCTTGCAACTGGGATTCTGTGCTGTTTTCACACGAGTTTCTGATTGTG
>NW_011494664.1:3365778-3366148 GCF_000754665.1 Bison bison bison | reverse complement strand
ATATCTTGGGACAAACGTTGACTCCTGAGTCAAAGACTCGAGTTTTGGGAAAAGCGGTTGCTTATGGAGATGAGTGGCTTGGTAATGAATCAGTAGGGAAGAGGGAGAACGAGATAGCGGCCCTCCCCACTGGGAATCAGGCGGTCCCAACTATAGAACCAGACTGGGACTACAACACAGCTAAAGGAAGATGGGATCAGAGTCATTTTGTTAGATGTATTCTTGAGGGACTTAGGCAGGCGCGTTCTAAGCCTTTAAACTATGGCAAATTGGCAGATATAGAACAGAAGGAGAAAGAAGCTCCTGGTAAATTCCTAGATAGACTGAGAGAAGGCCTTGCAGATTCAGAGATTGATCCCGAAAGTGAAGA
>NW_011494664.1:3364654-3365598 GCF_000754665.1 Bison bison bison | reverse complement strand
GAAGGAGGAGGACCAGGTCCCGTGGGGGCAGGCATATGGGCGTCCCGCAGTGCCGTGGGCTGGGCACCCCCGGACCGCCTGCCCCTGCTCCTGAGGTTGGTGCGGCTGATGCTGGAGGCGGGGCTGGAAGGCGTTTCGCGGCAGAGACTATCTCGTAGCGGAGCACCGGGCCCTCCTGGTGGAGAAGCCTGATCCTAATTAGGCTTCCACTGGGTGGTCCATCCTCCAGGGCTCCGGGCTCCTCCCATGGTGGGGATCACACTGGCGGGCTTGGCTCTGCAGCTGGGAGGTGGGGGGAACCACCAGGGCAGGAATTTGAGTCATGGCCTCTCTCTGTGCAGCCAGCATCCGCACGCAGCCTCTTCTGTTCACCCCTGTGGGCGGCAACCCCCAGCGTCCCGTCATCCTGGCCCAGCCCTGGCGACCTGGTTTGAGCAGACCCTGCCCACGTGGCTCCCCACCACCACCCCCGCGGTGCCATCCCTCCCCGCCCGAGGGCCATGGTCAAGGTGCTGCTGTTCCCTGCACTTCCATCGGTCCTGGGAGCCACCTGACAGCCGCCTGGGCCTCAGGATGGGGAGGAGACAGGTTCCGCAGCTCAGAGACTTGGTGTGACTCCAGCCACACCACCGAGTGTGGGGTCACAGCTCTGTGTCCTCGGGCAAGTTACTTGCGCACTCTGAGCCTCATTTCCTTACAAATCTACCTGAAGAGTAGCTGGGAAGATAAAAGAAAATGCTACGTAATGAGAGAGTCATTTCCTAGGCAGGTTGATAGGGAGTCTAGGGGTCCCCAAGGAGAGAGGGGTCTGGAATTCTCAAGGAGGAAGAAAGGACAAACTTTTTTCTTTCTCCACATTCCTTAGGATTATATACCAATAATGTATCCTGCCTAAGGACAGTCTTTGGGTTCAACCTTCTGTTATCTTAAAATGTTAATTATGG
>NW_011494664.1:3362614-3364554 GCF_000754665.1 Bison bison bison | reverse complement strand
CTTCTCATGATGTGAGTGGAATCTTAAATTCTAAGGTTAATATTTGGATGACAGACAGTAGGCTTCTTAAGTATCAGTCATTGTTGTTAGAAGGACCAGTAACTAAACTTAAAGTTTGTGGAAATTTAAATCCTGCCACTTTCCTTCCTGAGAAGGAAAATGAAACACCTGATCACGATTGTTCTCAATTCCTAACTTTAAACTATGCAGCTCGGGAGGATCTAAAGGATACCCCATTAGACAATCCTGACATGGAAATATTTACAGATGGCAGTTCTTTTGTTCAGGATGGAAAGCGTAAAGTGGGTTATGCCGTGGTGACTGCTGAACAGGTTTTGGAAGCAAAATCTCTCCCCCAGGGAACCAGTGCTCAGTTAGTGGAGCTTGTGGCCCTGACCCGAGCTCTAGAGTTAAGCACAGGGCAGCGGGTGGGCCTGATAATCTATGTGAGTCTACTTCTGCTGACTCCAAATATCCTGAGTCTGCCATTGGATCCTCAAGACAATGTCTTCTTGTCCTGGGCTCACTCCTATGCTGCATTCCACAATCGGTCTAACTGCTGGGTCTGCGGAGCGCTCCCCTCTTCGTCAGTGGAAGGCTTCCCGTGGTGGACATCCCCACTTCAAGAAAAAGACTTTCTCCAAGTCTGTGAATACCTTCGACAACAATCACATGCGATGCCTCTTCGTCATCTGAAGACATCTACCAACCCTAAAATGGACTGGTGCAACACTTTGTACTCTAATTATGGACATAATGTGACTTTTAATTTTGATTCTGGTTGTTTTGTTCTTCCTGTTTGCTCCCTGCATCTGTAATTGTATAACTGGATTTGTTTCTAGCCGCATGAAAGCTTTTAAGTTACAAATGGTTGCTCAAACTCCTGCTACTGCTGTAGCTTCCTCCAGCTACTATTTGGGGCCCCTGGATCAGATATCCTCAATATGAGGATTAGGAGAATATGTTGCCTCACCAATTTAGGGACACCGCCCCTTGTCAGCTCGGAAGCAGTTATTGAACGAGAATGACGCCCCTTTTCCCTAGGCAACATAATTCTCCTAAAAGAAAAGGGGGGAATGAGAGAGTCAGTTCCTAGGCAGGTTGATAGGGAGTCTAGGGGTCCCCAAAGAGAGAGGGGTCTGGAATTCTCAAGGAGGAAGAAAGGACAAACTTTTTTCTTTCTCCACATTCCTTAGGATTATATACCAATAATGTATCCTGCCTAAGGACAGTCTTTGGATTCAACCTTCTGTTATTTTAAAATGTTAATTATGGGAGTATACCTGGTCTTTACAAGGATGTATCTTGCCTGAGGACAGTGTTATCTTAAAATGTAAATTATGGGAGTAGGTCGGAGGAGGTCTTTACAACCTCCAGACATTCTTTGGATTATATAACCTCATTATTAACACTAGCAAGCGGGTACTCTTTCTGCCCCCTTCTGATGCCTATGTCAGAAGCTTTCTCTATCTCCTTTATACTTTAATAAAACTTTATTACACAAAAGTTCCGAGCGATCAAGCCTTGTCTCTGGCCCCGGATTGAATTCTTCTCCTCCGGGGGCCAAGAATCCCGGTGTATTCGTGTGATTCAACAACAACCTTTCAGTAACATCTGCTCTGGGATGCAGCACACGCAATGTGAGGGTGGTGACTGCTAGAGAGAGACCTGCTGCTACACCAACGTGACGACTCGCTTTCGTCCTGGCGAGAGGAGGACCAGCTTCCTGCCCCCTGCATCCGCCGAGGTGCTGGCGATCCCACGCCAGGCCGGGGGCCGTGCCAATTCTTGGCGTCAAAGGAGGCTGCTGCAGCCACACTCCTGTTTTATCCTGGAAACTGAGCTCTTACTGTTCTGAAAACCCTTGAGACAGGCTCTTGTCTTCTAGTCCTAGAGGTTTAGAGCAGGAAGAAGCTAGAGACTGCCTGACCCCTCCCTTG
>NW_011494664.1:3351619-3362514 GCF_000754665.1 Bison bison bison | reverse complement strand
GAATTGATGCTTTTGAACTGTGGTGTTGGAGAAGACTTTTGAGAGTCCCTTGGACTGCAAGGAGATCCAACCAGTCCATTCTGAAGGAGATCAGCTCTGGGATTTCTTTGGAAGGAATGATGCTAAAGCTGAAACTCCAGTACTTTGGCCACCTCATGTGAAGAGTTGACTCATTGGAAAAGACTCCGATGCTGGGAGGGATTGGGGGCAAGAGGAGAAGGGGACGACAGAGGATGAGATGGCTGGATGGGCATCACTGACTCAATGGACGTGAGTCTGAGTGAACTCCGGGAGTTGGTGATGGACAGGGAGGCCTGGCATGCTGCGATTCATGGGGTCGCAAAGAGTCAGACATGACTGAGCGACTGGTCTGATCTGATCTGATGTGTACTTTTTCAATCCATATCTTTTCCAATTATTTAATAATTTAGCCAGATTTTACAATAAACAAAAATACATAAACTTTCTTTTTAAACTATGGTATGCTCTGTGTGGATTTATTGGGAATAGAGTAAATGCCATTTTTATACTTGCTTTATACATAATATGGTCTTCTCTGGTGGCTCAGATGGTAAGGAATATGCCTGCAGTATGGGAGACCCAAGTATGATCCCTGGGTTGGGAAGATCCCCTAGAGGAGGGCATGGCAACCCACTCTAATATTCTTGGTGAAGAATCCCATGGACAGAGCAGCCTGGCAGGCTACGTGGGGTTGCAAAGAACTGAACACAACTGAGGGACTAATCCTTTATACATAATATAATATATCAGTTTCTCCAGATTTAGCTTTTGAAATTTTGACATCTGAAAATATCCATGGTCAGAGAGGGTATGGATTGGCAATTCTGATACTGTTACTTTGGTACCTGAACAATTTACTTGAATAGTTAAGTTAATGGATGACTGATAATGGGAGCCAGGTTCCTCACTGTTACAGTGGAAATTTTCAGATAAGCTAAAAGGAAGAGAATAACATCATCCATGTAGTAATGAATTAAAGTTGGAGAAATCAGTATGAATTCATGTTTAGCTTAATATATTATAGATACAGGTGGCTACATATAGAAGAACTTACAGTTATGTGTATACAGATGGGTTACTAAACACGTTTCCTTCCTTTGTTGGCCGAAAGGATCTAGAAGCACTGATGCTCTAGTAACAGCAACTGAGCACTGAGATCTTGGTTACTAAAACCATTTCCCAATACAATGGACCAAAGGTCCTTGTTCATAGGAATGGAAAGGAAGTGTACAAGATGAGCCTTGAGCATCTTCTAGCATCAGAGAATAAGGCAATGCCTTTCTCCAAAAAAACATCTGATAAGGCTATGTCAAGAGGTAATAGGAGCCAACTGACAGCTGGAACAATGCTTGAACCAGAGCAAACTGAGAACAAAATTAAGTAGTATATTATAACCCCAAGCATAAAGCAACTATTCATGAGTCCATACTGTCACAAATGGTTGAGTAAATAAAAAATGGAGGAGACAAACCTCTCATGACGAATTCCAAAGAATTTATATAGACATTTCTTCCCCAAGGAGGTGATAAATAACTATGGTTTCCTGAAGCGTTATCAGCACATAGTGACTTGGTTCCAAAAATGCAACATGAAAGGCGGGGAAGAAGAATAACTTTATAGTAGAGTAATCTGAAAAGCACCATATCAACCAAAGTCAACAGCAACAGTGATAAAGCATAATGATAAAATGCAGCGGTGTAGGGAAAATGGCACTTTACTTCTGTGGTCTTCCTCCTAAAAACCCCTGAACCCTGTCTAATTATGAGAAAAACAGACAATTCCGACAGAGAAGCATTCCACAAAATACTTGATTAGTGCTCCTCGAAGCTATCAAGGTCATCATAAAGGAAATTCTGAGAAACTGTTACATCTAAGGGGAGCCTAGGAAGACATGACAGCTAAATGTAATTGTTTCCTGGATTGATCCTAGAACATAGAAGGACATTCAGTAAAATCTATGAAAGCATGAGTAAAGTATAGACTTTGGTTAATATTAATTGTCTTAGTTCAGGCTGCTATAAGAAAGTACCATGGATTTGGTAGTTTATAAAAAACAAACATTTATTTCTGACAGTTTTGGGGCTAGAAATCTGTGCAGCTTGATGGGGTTCTAGTGAGGACCTTCCTTCTCTTTGCAATCTGACTACTCTTGTTTGTATTCTCACTTGGCAGGAAGCAAAGGGCCTGAGCAAGCTCTTTTCGTGAGATTAATCTTAACCCCCATTCTAGAGGCTTCTACTCTGATACCTATTTTTCTCTCTAAGGCACCACCTCTTAATAATGTTTCACTGGGAGATTAAGATTTCAGCATATGAGTTTTGGGGAGTCCATTCAGTTCATAACAATAATGTATCAATATTGGCTCATTAATTGTAACAAATGTACCCTACTAAATAAAGGTGTTAATAATAATAACATAATAATAGTAACATAATAATAATAAAAATAAATAATAAAAAACATAATAATAAAATAATAACATAATAATAATTACACATATATATACATATACATATATATATAATAAAAACAATAATAAAATAATAACATAATAATAATAATTACATATATATACATATACATATATATATAATAAAAACATAATAATAATAATAATAAACAGTATGGGATATAAGAAAAATGAAAAACTCTCTGTAATATCTTTTCAATTTTTCTGTAAATCTAAAACTGTTCTTTAAAAATGCTTATTTAGACAAAGTAAGTGGGGATAAGTGAACCAAAAGTAAAGAAATAAAAAACCTACAGCATGTAGTAAATTGTAGGTCTCTACTAATAAAAAATGAACCTGGGACTTGGGCTTTGAAGCGGGTGTGTGGGAATCATGTCCCTTACGCAATGATGGAGCTAAACTGACCGTTAACCAGATCTATATGGTTGTGTCTTCTCTTCCTTGAAGTCTGTTACTGAAGAAAGCTATGTTTTGAGAACCTGCCATATCTGAAATACGTTAGAAAATGTGTGTAATATCTCAGTACCATCAGTAAGAGGTTATAGGAATTGTGGTGAACTGAAAAACACATGGTCTGCCTGGAGTCATAACAATTAAAATCATCTTTAAACACAGAACTTGCCAAGTGAAACATTTTTGGCTGGCAGTTTGGACTGCAGAATTGACTGATAAAAACTAATTGCTCAAAGGAATTTTTTTATCTGATAGTTAAATCTGGCACTACAGGTATTCCTTCTTTAATCAATTCCATTGCAGGCTTTCCTTCTTTAATTAATTCCAAGGTTCCATTCAAGCCTACTTGCCTTAGATTCAGATTGGATAATTAATGCTGGATCAGTTAACAGTGTTTTTGTTTCTTTGTATCTGGAATGGTGGAGAAAGTTGAAAAATACAAATAAAATGCTTTTCAATAAACATGATTTAAAAGTCAAATTATTCTTCACTTCTACCCTATGCCCCATTATTAATAAAAAGAAATGTAACAATAGAAGCAAAGCTTGTGCTCAGTTGCTCAGTTATGTCTGACTCCTTGTGACCCCATGGACTGGAGCCCTCCAGGTTCCTCTGCCCTGTCCATGGGATTTTCCAGGCAAGAATACTGGAGTGGGTTGCCATTTCCTTCTCCAGGGGATCTTCCTGACCCAGGGATCGAACTCATGTCTCTTGAGTCTGCTCCACTGGCAAGCAGATTCTTTACTACTGCACCCCTTGGGAAGCCCAGAGGCAAGGACTGAAGAAATTAAGAGAATAAAGTGTTAGTGACTGCCTCCTTTCTGCTCTATTTTCCCCAGCTACCCTAAGTGGCTCAAAGAGTGCCGTAAACCTGAGCTTCAATTTCTCCAAGCTTTTAAGTTAATACTGGAAGGATGAATAAAAATATAAGCAACAAACCAACAAACCACTTTTCTTGAACCACATATTCTCTCACCTTGCATTCTGTTGGCAACCTCAGCTTCTGGTCATTTCCTTTTCCTCTTAAGTACATTCCCCCACATGTTCTTTAGATGTATTAACTGAGATTGAATTTCTAGGTACCTCCCTAACTTTCCCCTTGTATTGTGTCTACCTCTGACTGTTCAGAACATCCTCCAGCTTAATTCTAACATAACTTTCAATTTGTATTTAATTGGACCCTAAAAACAAAGAACATGACAGCCCAAGACAGAGACAGTCTGAGATATCTGATTCTATGTTGAGTAGACATAGGTGAGGAATAGTTAATGGAATTTGGATAAGCTGTATTGTATTCCACAATTTACAAAACAGAAATTCAAATTCAGAGCTGCCCTATATGTGTTTACTACCCTTTTTATTCAAGTTAGGACATTTCTAAATAATTCTAAAAGTCACCTATCTATCTACTCTGTTATTTATCTGTTATTTATCCATCAAGGGTCACCTGTGTTACCTATTGTGTTAAAACTTACCTTTTATTATGATAAAATATAACACAGTATACCATCTTAATGATTTTCAGGTTTACAGTTCAGTGGCATTAAGCGTGTTCATGTTATTGTGAAACCATCACCACTATAATCACTAGGACAATTTCATCTTCCCAGATTGAAACTCTGTACCCATTAGACAGTAACTCTCCATTTGCCCTCCTCCTCCAGCCTCTGGTAGCCATCATTCAATTTTCCCACTGCTATAAATTGGACTACTTTAGGTGCTTACCATCAGTGGAATCATACAACATCCGCCCTTTGCGACTGGCTTATGTAACTTAGCACTATATCCACAGGTTCATCTCTGTTGTACCATGTGTCAAAATTTCTTATCTTTTTAAGACTGAATAATATTCCATTGTATGTACATACATTTTGTTCAAACATTTATCTGTAGATGGACATTGGGTCACATCCTCCTTTTGGCTATTGTGAATAATGCTATGAATGTGAATTGTGAATAATGCTATGAGTGTTGGGGTACAAATACCTGTTCGAGTTCCTGCCTTCAATTCTTTGGGGAGTATACCTAAAAGTGGGATTTATGGATCAAATGATAATTCTGTCTTTCGAGGAAACACCTAACAGCTTTTCCCCATAGTGGCACCATTGCACCTTCCCACCAGCAATGCACAGGATTTCAATTTCTCCAAATTCTCACCAATCCATAATTTCTTTTCCTCCACCCCTCCTTTCCTTCCTTATTCTATCCCTTTCTCCTTCTTTCCTTTTCTCCTCTCTCTCTCTTCTTTTCTTTCCTTCACCTTCCCTTCCTTCCTTCCTTTTTTTCTTTCTTTCCCCTCTTCTTTCTGTAGCCAGCTTCATCAGTTTGAAAGGATATCTCAGGTTTATTTTGATTTCAATTTCCCTAACAATTAATGATATTGAGTATCTTTACCTGTGATTATTGGCCATTTATATATCCTCTTTGGAGAAATGTCTAAGTCCTTTGCTCATTTTTAAGTAGAGTTTTTTTTTTAATTGTTGTTGAGAGGTAGGAGTTCTGTATATAACCTAGATATTAACTCCTTATCAGATATATGATTTGCAAATATTTTCTCTCAATTCCATGGGCTTCTTTTTCACTCTGTTAATAGTGTTCTTAGATGCTCAAGTGCTTAATTTTGATGAAGTCCAATTATCTCTTTTTTTTTTATTTTGTTGTTTGTGCCTTTGGTATCATATGTGTTATAACTTTTGTGATATTAGATCTTTCCCCAATTTGATTTGAAAGATTCAAATTATCTGATGTTCTAGACTTTAAGGGAAATATACTTTTATGAAGATGCAAAATCTTGAGAGTCAAAATGCAAAGAATACCTGGATCCATGTGGGAATTGTTTTCTTACTCAGGAGTGGTTGTTATATGATACAAAGTCCAAGGACTCATAAGAAAAATGTTGAATTACTAAATGAGCTCTCTGAGTGGCTCAATCTCTCCTGAAATTCCCCTCCCAAGAATCACTGGCTGTGAAGAAATAAATAAACAAATAAGTTGGCAGGAGCCACAAACACAAGGTGGAAGTTGCTCAGTCGTGTCCAACCCTTTGCAACCCCAAGGACTATCCAGTGCATGGAGTTCTCCAGGCCAGAATACTGGAGTGGGTAATCTTTCCCTTCTCCAGGGGATCTTCCCAACCCAGGGATCAAACCCAGGTCTTCCACATTGCAGGCAGAGTCTTTACCGCTGAGCCACAAGGGAAGCCCAGTTGTGAATAGAGTATTAAAAAGAAAAAAAGCCACAGAAAAATGGGTATTAACCTATATAAAAATGTGAAAAGCATTTACAGTTTTGAGTTGGGCTTAGAATGAACCTATTCTTAAGTCTACATTGCAATAGTCATCATGAGGCCCTTAAAACTTCCCAGGACTCTGCAGTGCTGAGCTTTTCCTCTTGAAGCTTAAAGAGGTTGTAGCTACTGAGAGGATGTCCTGCTAATGGCAACAGTAAAGTTATTTCTGAATTCTGAATTTCTATGAAAATAGTGAACAAATAATGCCAGATATTTTATGCAAGCACTGTATTATTGCAAAAGTTAGTGATAAAATTGTTTTTAATAAAATATTTCCTTACTTTCAGTATAAATAACTATTTATTCTTCTAAAGATAGTAATTGTGTTTCATTTTATGTTGAAAAAGAACCGTGTGTATTTATTAGTTACTTCACTACTCAGAGATAAGAGTATGGCCACTAAAAGTTGTGTATAGATATACTGAAAACTATAATGAAAACTTCACATTAAGTTTCCATGGAACCTCTTTTCACAGGGGCCCTGGGTCCATACAGCATTAAGCAAAATGATTGTTCAAAATATAAGAAAAATAGTCCTTACCCTATGGATTTTTAGTGTAACAGGCTTACAATCTTTGCAGTCCTCACAATAAAATGTAAATTAAGCACATGTGTTGCATTCAAAGACCTATTATCTAATTGGTAAATTTATGATCTCATTCTAATACAACACTTTGAAAAAGGTAATAAAATACCATTTTTCAATTGATAAGACTAAAATTCAGAAAGTCTAAGAAACTTGCTGAAGTTTACCTCAAACGAAGATTTGAATTTAGGTCTTTTGGTCCCTAAGTCAATCCTCTCTCTTAATTACATCACAAGATCTTATTAAACTCACTCAAATCATTTTCACAAGAATTCATTATCAAACATCTAATATTAATCTCTGTGCTGGAAACTTCAGGTAATCTTATTTATGAGTGCTGCTGCTGCTGCGAAGTCAATAAAGCATGTCTGACTCTGTGAGACCCCATAGATGGCAGCTCACCAGGATCCCCCATCCCTGGGATTCTCCAGGCAAGAACACTGAAGTAGGTTGCCATTTACTTCTCCAATGCATGAAAGTGAAAAGTGAAAGTGAAGTCCATCAGTCGTGTCCGACTCTTAGCCACCCCATGGACTGCAGCCCACCAGGCTCCTCTGTCCATGGGATTTTCCAGGCAAGAGCACTGGAGTGGGGTGCCATTGCCTTCTCCGAGCGAGTAAGATGCAATTCTTTTCTTAGGCAGTATTGGGTAGAAAGTAGCTACAGCTACTGTTATTTGCCATAAGTACAGTCAAATGTCCTCAATAAAGGACAGAAATGGTATGGACCTATCAGAAGCAGAAGATATTAAGAAGAGGTGGCAAGAATACACAGAAGAACTATACAAAAAAGATCTTCATGACCCAGATAATCATGATGGTATGATCACTTACGTAGAGCCAGACATCCTGGAATGTGAAGTCAAGTGGGCCTTAGGAAGCATCACTAGAAACAAAGCTAGTGGAGGTGATGTAATTCCAGTGGAGCTATTTCAAACCCTAAAAGATGATGCTGTGAAAGTGCTGCACTCAATATGCCAGAAAATTTGGAAAACTCATCAGTGGCCACAGGACTGGAAAAAGTCAGTTTTCATTCCAATCCTAAAGAAAGGCAGTGTCAAAGAATGCTCAACTATCACACAATTGCACTCATCTCACATGCTAATAAAGTAATGCTCAAAATTCTCTAAGCCAGACTTCAATAGTATGTGAACTGTGAACTTCCAGATGTTCAAGCTGGTTTTAGAATAGGCAGAGGAACCAGAGATCAAATTGCCAACATTTGCTGGATTATCAGAAAAGCAAGAGAGTTCCAGAAAAACATCTATTTCTGCTTTATTGACTATGCCAAAGCCTTTGACTGTGTGGATCACAACAAACTATAGAAAATTCTCAAAGAGCTGGGAATACCAGACCACCTTACCTGCCTCTTGAGAAATCTGTATGCAGGTCAGGAAGCAGCAGTGAGAACTGAACATGGAACAGACTGGTTCCAAATCAGGAAAAGAGTATATCAAGGCTGTATATTGTCACCCTGCTTATTTAACTTATATACAGAATACATCATGAAAAATGCTGGGCTGGATGAAGCACAAGCTGAAATCAAGATTGCAGGGAGAAATATCAATAACCTCAGATAGGCAGATGACACTACCCTTATGGCAGAAAGCAGAGAAGAACTAAAGAGCCTCTTGATGAAAGTGAAAGAAAAGAATGAAAAACTTAAAATGTTGGCTTAAAACTCAACATTCAGAAAACTAAGATCATGACATCTGTTCCCATCACTTCATGGCAAATAGATGGGGAAACAGTGGCAGACTTTATTTTTTGGGGCTCCAAAATCCACTGCAGATGGTGACTGCAGCCATGAAATTAAAAGACGCTTGTTCCTTGGAAGGAAAGTTATGACCAACCTAGACACCATATTAAAAAGCAGGGACTTTACTTTGCCAACAAAGGTCTGTCTAGTCAAGGCTATGGTTTTTCCAGTAGTCATGTATGGATGTGAGAGTTGGACTATAAAGAAAGCTGAGCACCAAAGAATTGATGGTTTTGAACTGTGATGTTGGAGAAGACTCTTGAGAGTCCCTTGGACTGCAAGGAGATTCAACCAGTCCATCCTAAAGAAAATCAGTCCTGAATATTCTTTGGAAGGATTGATGTTGAAGCTGAAACTCCAATACTTTGGCCACCTGATATGAATAACTGACTCATTTGAAAAGACCCTGATGCTGGGAAAGACTGAAGGCAGGAGGAGAAGGGGACAACAGAGGCTGAGATGGTTGGATGGTGTCACTAACTCAATGGACATTAGTTTGAGTAAAGTCCGGGAGTTGGTGATGGACAGGGAGGCCTGGCATGCTGCAGTCCATAGGGTTGCAAAGGGTTGGACATAACTGAGCAGCTGAACTGACTGAATTGACTGTAGCCATTACCTTTATACCAGATGTAAGCTAGAGCCCTCCTGTTCTTGGGCATCTGGTTAAACCTGACCTAAGTACAATGTTCAAGACTTTGTTAGAGTCCAGAATCTACTGCACTAATTTTGTGAGATTCCAGAACTTACTCATTCTGCTGTGTTCATCGGGGTGAAAACTCCAAGTCCTCACCAGATTATATCCCCAAACATACACCCCCAAGCTCCATACTGTCTCTATACTTAGAAACCTGTCATACATAGTAATACTTGGCAGGGAAAGGGGCCCAATGAAGATTATGTAGTCATCTACATCTCACTGCTTCATTTCTTCCACTCTCTTTCTGTCTCTCTTTTCAAGCTTTTCTGCTTTTTCACATGTAATAATTTTACTCACATTTAGTATCATTTGGAAAACTCAGCTATGCTTCTGTTCGCTCATCTTCTATTTGTGTTTATGTCAAAAACTACAATTTTATTTTTACAGGGAATCTTGGTAAGCAAAATATTTTGTTTTCACTATATTTTCCTTTCTTTCTCTCTCTCTCTCCCTCATCCTCACTCTCTGCTGCTGCTGCTAAGTCGCTTCAGTCATGTCCGACTCTGTGCGACCCCATAGACAGCAGCCCACCAGGCTCGCCGTCCCTGGGATTCTCCAGGCAAGAACACTGGAGTGGGTTGCCATTTCCTTCTCCAATGCATGAAAGTGAAAACTGAAAGTGAAGTCGCTCAGTTGTGTCCGACTCGCAGTGACCCCATGGGCTGCAGCCCACCAGGTTCCTCTGTCCATGCGATTTTCCAGGCAAGAGTACTGGAGTGGGTGCCATTGCCTTCTCCTCACTCTCTGAGTGTATTTATGTCAAATGAGAAAATTAATATTTCATTTAACTGCAGCATAATCTTACTCAACAGTCTATAACTAGTATCTATGGAAAAGTACTGGAATTAATTATGATGGAATGTCATTAGGAATTGGTGTAACTATTAGAAATGATATTATATGGTAGACAGATCAAGATCATATTTTACAGCTGTTGTTGTGGCAGTGACTATGGTGATTATCATCTACTGGTATTCTGTCTTACTAAATCACTTTTAAAAGTGTAGACTCCTTTTATAAGGAACTCAGGTGTTATTTTTAAAGAGAATTTTCAGTCTCTAATTCAGTTCTTAAGTAGTAATAACTATTTTCTTAAAAACAGAAACTAGAATGAAATATATTACGAGCCCATGACATGTGCAAATGTTGTGAGGGCTATAAAACATATAAAATAAACAAAACATATATTTACATCCTTTAGGGATTTTGCCAAGCAATGAATCATGGAGATACAGAGTTGAGAGGGTTGTTAATAATCGTCTAGTCACTTGTTCTTGGAAAAACAATCCAAAGAAATGAAACGCTAAAAAAAAAAAAAAAAGAAAGAAAGAAATGAAACTCTAAAAATTGCAAATCATTTGTCTCTTGCTTGAGAAGTGTGAATTGTGTCAGCCTAAGATAATTCTTCCTGTGTGTTTGCGTAAATCCTCTCTAAGCACATAACCTATGTTTACAGCAATAGTAAAGGTGATTGTGGGTAAAAAAAGTATTGAGACAAGAGCAGAACGTAGTCTGCAATGATTTGATTATTAGTATATGTTATGGCTTTGGGATCATGAAAACAAGTTGTGCAACCAAGAGGAACACCTACACTTCTTTTTTTTTTTTTTTGGTTTTTTTT
>NW_011494664.1:3320211-3351519 GCF_000754665.1 Bison bison bison | reverse complement strand
TGTTTTTTTTTTTTTTTTTTTTGCTAACTCTAGTCAAAAGGCAGAATTTGCATTTGTTGGTCTGAAATCAAGGCATATAGAATTAGAGATCAGTTGGATGATAAGAAAAAGCAGAACTAGTTCACTTAAGAGATTTCTGAAAGCCTTTCATTTCTGGAGATAAAATTCAAATGCTGGGGATAATAATACATTCTAAACAAAGGTTCTATTGCTACTTGATGTTTTTGAAAAAATAAAATGGATTTGGGTCTATCTGGAAACAAAGCTGGGTGCATTTAGTGTGTATGTTAGTTGCTCAGTTGTGTCCGACTCTTTGCAACCTCCTGGACTATAGCCAACCAGGCTTCTCTGTCCACAGGATTCTCCAGGTAAGAATACTGGAGTGGGTTGCCATTTCACACTCTGGGATAGCAAAATAAATTAGAAAGGGTAGAAAGAAGAGGAGAGAGAAGCCACTCATCTTTGCAAAGCCAATAGAACTGGAAACCACCTGGAAGAGGCTCTTATCTTGGCAAACCTCAGGGCAAAAGAGTAGAAGAATATAGCACGTCTGCCACCTTGGGTGTGGTAGCTATGATAATAAGTGCAAGGAATTACCTTAGCAGATCATTTCCAAAGAATGCATTCAGGTTACTGTAAGTTGCTAAAATTTGTATCACTGATCTGTCACTTAAAGCACTGCTTTAGGAAATAGTCATCTTATTCATCAATGCCTGCAAAGAACTGGAGGAAGAATGGAAGATAACTATTATTCTATTCATTTTATTCACCAGAAAGACACAAAATTAGCAACATTTCTCATCCACAGGCCAAGTAGAACTCAGTAGAAGAGCAGAAGAAGAATCAATAGCAATCACTGTCTGTGATATAACTGTTCAGAAACAAAGCAATAGGAGATCCATCTAAGTATAAACAAGCAATGAACACAGCCATCAGAATGTCAAAAATAAAGAGACAGACAAGTCCAAGTCTTGGTAAAGATGTGGAGCAGCTAGAATGCTCAGACCCCGTTGATGGAAGTGTAAATGGCACAGTTTGAATATCTGTTTGACAGCATCTCCTAAAGCTGACATACACATGATTTATAACCCAATAAATGTTTTCTTAGGTTACCTCAATAGAACTTTGCACACGTATTCCTAAAAAAAGATGTAGTAGAATGTTCACAGCAATACTATTTGTAACGGTGCTAAATTGAAAATTATTAAAAAGTCTATAGCCATAAAATACATGTCCGTTATGATATTTTCACATATTCTACAGTGTTAGTGCATTGAAAATAAACTATCTACAATTATACACAAAAAAATATAGGTGAATCTTACAACCATATTTTTTGTTGAGTTCAAAAAACCAGACACAGTAACCTATATACTAAACAATTGCACTTATATGGAGAATAAAAATAGGCAAAAAGCAATGTGCACTTTTATAACCCTTGAGACACAGGATGTAATTAGAAAGGAACATGAAAGAAGACTCTGTACTGGTAACATTCTCTGTCTTGCTCTGGGAGCTAGTTCAGTTTAAACTTCATAATAAATATGTGCACTTTTTGGTACGTATGTTACACCTCAATAAAATAAATCTTTAAACAATAATGAGTAAATGTTCTGTGAGGAAGTATAGAATAAGAGAATGTGGATTAAAAGGGAAAAGCGCTCACTGTGGAATGTGGACCTAGGCGATAGGATTGAGGGTGACTGTATGTGGAAGGGATGATGATATGCATGACAGTGTCTTAATTCAGAGATAGCAACGTGGGCTACAGCTGAAGATGTGCTCGTGAATGTGTGCCTTAGTTCAGACCCTCTGAGAAGCAGATGTAGACAGGGCTAGATATGCAAGAAGTATGTTAGGCCAAATGCGTTTGAGAGAAAATGGAGTGAGCTGGAGGAGACAGGGAGGGCGATCAGGCCATGCGCAAGTCTGATCCAGGGTGACCCGGGGAATAGAGGTATGTTGGATGGAGGCATTTTAGACTGTAGTGTCGGGCAAAGGAAGTTTGGTAAGGTCTTTGCAGAATCCTAGAGTCAAAGTCACCTGTCAGAGATCTGCCTCTCCTAGGAAAGGGTCTAATTTAGCATTTCTGCCACCTATATTTCAAGGTGTATTAGAATAGGTAAGTAAACATGTGTATAATATTGAGGAGTAAGTCTTGAAAAGTGAAACAAATTGTAAAATTTTTCTACTAAGATTCACTTGAAGTTAAAATGAAACTGGTGCTTGCAAATGGTGTCAAAAAAGTTTCATTCTTCTGCAATTGCTATCTGGAATATAGAATAAAAGCTGTATATCAATAAGACAAAGACAAGCAATTTAATAGAAAAATAAAAAAGATTGTGAATAGGTAATTCACAGAAACTTAACAGATCCTTAGTTTCATTAGTTATCAAAGAAAAACAAATTTAAACTGTAATGAGATAGTATTTCATATCCATCAGGTGGTCCAAAATTGGTAAATCTGGTAACACTGACTTTTGGTGAGGATGTGGGAAAATGAGAACTTGGACATGAAGAAAATGAGAACTTGAAGGGAGTGTGGACTTCCCTGGTGGCTCAGATGGTAAAAGAATCCGCCTGCAATGTGAGAGACCAGGGTTTGACCCCTGGATTGGGAAGGTCCTCTGGAGAAGAGAACGGCTACCCATCCAGTATTCTTGCCTGGAGAATTCCAAGGACAGAGGAGCCTGGAAGGCTATGGTTCATGGGATTGCAAAGAGGCAGACACGACTGAACTCCTCACTGAAGGGAGTGGAAATGCACAGAATCATCTTGGAAATCACTTTGGCACTATTGGGTTGAAACTGAAGATATGTATTATCATTTCTTTCTGCCTTAAGGAAATTCTCAACCATGTACATAAGAAATGATGTATGAGAATGCTCATAAAACACTGCTCATAATAGTAAAACATGGAGACAACTACTGTCCCTCAATAGTTAACTTAATAAACAGTGCCATGATACAAAGTAAGTACTTCATCTGTTAAATACTTGGATTAATTTGGATTAAAACAGACTTTTGAATTAAAAACTGATATGTTCAGTACAATGCCTTTCATGTAAATGTTAAGGCCCCAAATAATGGTATTGCATCTATTATTTAGAAATATGCATTGCAGGAAATGTTCTGTTGATGAAAATTTAATCAATAGCCAATCTAAAATAGAAATGGAAAACTTTATTGAAGCCAACCTTAGGATTTTAATCCAGAGACAATCTTTAAGGAAACTCTGATGACTGTTCTGAAAAAATAAGAAGGGTGCTATTATTTATGTGATTTTGATGAAGGTATATATGCAATCAAGCTCATATCTTGGTAGAAAGTTACTGCCATTTCCAAGGAACATCTTAGCTAATAGTTTTAGTGTTTTTAGTATGGAAAGATGCACGATACTTGTTTCTAAAAATATCTGTCTGAAGGCCTGTTCTGCCAGTTTTCCTAGAACACAAAGTGCCTCATATTGATCTTCGTGAATTGCTTTCAGGATTACTGTAGGTCAGTGACCACAGTGGTTAGTGACTTGATTCTTAGAAAATTGGATGGTGGCAATATTATTTACTTTACAACTCTTCTTTTCTGGTTTTAATTTCAACTGAGGTTTGGGAGGCATTTTGTGCCCAATTTGTCCCACAGTGCTGGAATGCTCATTCCCAGGTCAGGCAAAGATTTCATTAATAGAGACTCAGTGTGCTATTATTGCATTAAGCCTTGTTAACTGTAGCCAAAATTCTCTGGACTGCCTGTTCTCCTAGTCTGTTATGGTCCAGGAAATGGTCCCCTCTTGTTGTTCTTCCCATATCTAGAGTTTCACTATTACTATCATCGCTCTCAGTGCTGTGTTGTGCTGTGTTTAGTTGCTCAGTTGTGTCCGACTCTTTGTGACCCCATGAACTGTAGCCCACCAGGTTCCTCTGACCATGGGGATTCTCCAAGCAAGAATACCAGAGTTGGTTGCCATGCCCTCCTTCAGAGGATCTTCCCAACCCCAGCCTCCTGCATTGCAGGTGGATTCTTTACCATCTGAACCACCAGGGAAGCCTAAGAATACTGAGTGAGTAGCCTATCCCTTCTCCAGGAGAACTTCCCAACCCAGGAATCTAAGTGGGGTCTCCTGCATTGCAGGCGGATTCTTTGCCAGATGAGCTACCAGAAAAGACCCTTACAGGACTATATATTTGAGCAATCATTTCAAGTCACCTAATTAACATTATCAGAGAAGGCAATGGCGCCCCTCTCCAGTACTCTTGCCTGGAAAATCCCATGGGCAGAGGAGCCTGGTGGGCTGCAGTCCATGGGGTTGCTAAGAGTCAGACACGACTGAGTGACTTCACTTCCACTTTTCACTTTCATGCACTGGAGAAGGAAATGGCAACCCACTCCAGTGTTCTTGCCTGGAGAATCCCAGGGACGGGGGAGCCTGGTGGGCTGCGACATGGGGTCGCACAGAGTCGGACACGACTGAAGTGACTTAGCAGTAGCGGTAGCAGCAATCAACATTATGGAGAATGAAATGGCAACCCACTCCAGAATTCTTGCCTGGGAAATCCCATGGACAAGAAGGAGAAGCCTGGTGGGCTACAGTCCATGGGGTCACAAGAGTCACACATGACTTAGCATCTAAATAACAACAAATCAACATTAATTTTATATGAGGCTTAGTCACAAATTTTTATAATGCAAGAAGCAATAATCTTATAAAATAGGCAGAATAGTAACAGTATAGCTAGTAATAATAAGGCCATAAATATTTATACTAAGAACTTCCCGTCTGACCAGTCTGTTCAGCACCAACCACTATCTTTAAAGGAAATGATACATTGGCATTGTTCACCAAAGTTCACCAAAGAGGTCTGAGCATAGAAGGCGAGTGGTGGGTCATTGTGACCCTTTGTAGAACTGAGAAAGAAATGTTATCTTCTAAAGGAGTTTCATGGCTGGTGCCAGAAGAAAAATGGAAATTTGTGGCTGAGCAGGTATTTTTGCCATCGGGGAGGTCTGGTTAATGCATAAGCCAGACGAATAATGCACACTAGAGAGGAGGTAGGAGACTGAAATGGGCAGAGAAAAAAATTGATGTTAAGTTTTTCTTGTCTTGCCTTAACATAGGAATTTTATTTCGTTAGTTCAGAGCGTTAATGAGAATGACACTATTATAGGAGTTTGTTAGTGAAAGGAAAAAAAGGATTACCCAGTGGGGTTTTAGTACCTATATCATTTTTTACATTAAAAAAGTTCTAAAGCTAATATAATATGTTAATATTGCTTAATTTCAGAAGTGGTTAGATAGTTAATTGTTAAACTTTTTTTTTTTACTTTCATTTTTAAAGGTTTTATTATTGAATGTGTGAAGGCTTAATATGCTTGTGGAATTTCTTTCTCTTAGTGGGGAAAAAGAAGGGAATTTAAGTAATTCTTTCATCAAAAATCCCTTTGAGCTTTTATTTGTCAAACTTCCTTCTTCCTCGTTATGGGATTTAGTTAACCTCAAACCATATTTACTTCTGTGGTTTCATTCTGAAAATGAAAATTTGGCTGGTTTAGAAAAAAACCTTCCATTAACCTAGATTCTAAGCTAGAGATTCTCAGAGGAAATTATTTTCTCTGGCAGAGCTGAAGAGAAAAGCCAAAACATTTTTATGCTAACACAGCTTCTGGTGAAATGCCATACAGGTCACCAAGTTTGTGATCCTTCATGTCATCCCCAATGTTGGCCTTGAAACTAGCCCTGTCCCACCCATCGCTTGGACCAGAGTGGAAACATTCTGAGAGTGTGCGTGATGCTCTCCTGCGATTAATAATTATTTTCACATACTGCTTTTACTTGTCCCCAAGTTCTTCAAAATTGCTTTTACACTTTTACTCTGAGTGGCTATCTCATTGTTTATAAGACAAAGGAAGTCAGCCAGGTTGCTATTTCTGATGGTACAGTGCATGCTAACAAAAGTTTTTTGGCTTATACAATAAATTTATATTTTAGAAAATGGAAATTTTCTTAGAGGTATAAGTGTGTCTAAGTGTGCACTTGGGATGGAAAACCAAGGCTTTTTTTCCATCTGTAAAATCTTATGATCAGTACAATGTCTCGTACTTTTAATGAGATTGAATCAAGTTTCCTCCATATTTATCATGGTAGTTACGTTAAACAAACATGAGAAGTATGATTTTGCAGACATAAAAATAATATCTAACCTGTATTATTTGAAGTACTTGTGATTGAAGAAATGCTCTTGAAAATTATTTTTCATTTTCATTTTTTTTTCACAAAACCTTTAGAAATTGAATGTAGTTGATTTTGTTAACTACTCTAGTAAATCATTGAAAAGTAAAAAATTAGAAACATGAGTGTGCTTAGCAATTTGTTTTAAATCACTAGAGAAACATTAAAAGCATACTACTTTTGCTTTTTGAATATCAGATTCACAGGTAGCTCAGCGGTAAAAAAATCCACCTGCCAAGCAAGAGATGCAGGTTCAATGCCTGTGCCAGGAAGATGCCTTGGAGAAGGAAATGGCAACCCACTCCAGTACTCTTGTCTGGGAAATCCCATGGAGGAGTCTAGCAGGATAGAGTTCATGAGTTCACAAAAGAGTCAGACATGACCTAGTGACTAACCACCAAAAATGGTGTTGAGCCAAAACAAATAAAACTTTTGCTTCTGAATAGTATTTAATTTTAAAGGGTAAAACATCATAAATGATGATATTTTATTTTTTCTATATTTTAAATTTATAAAATTTTATTTTAATAATGCATCATTATTTAATCTGTGCTTTGTCATAACCTAGAGGGGTGGGATGGGGTAGGAGGGAGGTTCAAGAGGGAGGGGACATATGTATACCTACAGCTGATTCATGTTGATGTATGGCAGAAACCGACGTAATGTTGTAAAGCAATTCTCCTCCAATTAAAGACAAATTTATAAAAAAAGAATAAAGTTGCTATAAAAACTCAAAAAATAATAATGTACAGTCAGTAAGTACTTTAAAATTTGTCTTTATTTTCTTTTTTAGCGTCTTGCTTATAAACCATGTTATTTATCTTTAAAACATGACAAGTTTAAGAACTTTTAAAAATTATTTCACTCAAATTATGGTTTTTAAAAGAGAGGGCTCTGTATTAGTCATTTTTGAAATTTTCATACCATTTGTTGAGCCTCCCTCGCTGAAATGAAAATTTCAGATAGACTTGGAGTCATCTGAGCCTCAGATGATGAAGTGAAGTGGTAGAAATTGCCCCACAATTTATGGATGACCTAGTGAATGAATCAACTGAGGGTGCTGCAGCATCTCCTGTAGGAGTCTGCCTGTAAATCTGTTGAAATTCCAATCAGAGCAACAGATGGAGTCTGAGGAATACTCATGGCTCCAAAAGGGTGTTGGCTTCTTCCCCATACTTAAGACCTGTCATTTCGAAGTGAAGATGACACTATTTCCCATTTTTGACAAATCCTGGAACTTGTCATACTGATGTTCCATTTGAATAAGGATATGAAAAAGCAGATGAATCCAAATTATCTTACACACAGTAAAAAGCACCCTTATAAAGTGTAGTTTTTGATGAGTTTTGATAAAGCTATCAACCCATCTAGCCACTAATGATCTTGAGTGCATTTTTCACATGCTTATTGACCAATTATATACTTTCTTCTATGAAGTACTTGTTCAAAAATTGTCCCTTTTTGTTATTAAATGATCTTATTGTTGAGCTGTATGAGTTTTTAAAGATTTCAACTATGAATCTTATCAGATATATGCAACACAAATGCTTTCTCCCTGTTTATGTCTTAAATTTTCATTTTCTTAGAAGTGTTTGAAAAGCAGCAGATTCGAATTTCAATAGGGTCGAACTGAACAATTTTTTCAAAAGTTCCTATTAGTACTTTTATAATCTTGCCTAAAAACCTTTGCCTAATCCAAGGTCTGAAAAATTTATTTTGTGTTTTCTTCTAGAAATTGGATAATTTTAGCTTTTATGTTTAGGTATATGACATTTTATGTTAATTTTTGCGTTTGATGTGAAGCAAAAACCAATATTCATTTTATTCCATGTGGACATTCAGTTATTCCAGCACCATTTATTGGAGAAAAGGTAATTTATGGAGTTACTTTAGCATCTGCAGAAAATCAGTTGGTCTAAAGGTTAAGAACTCATTCCTAGGAATTAGACTTTCTGAGTTTAAATTCTGTCTCAGTTTATATCATGGTGATCTTGAATGAACTTATTCTTTTAATCCAGGCATAAAAGCTAAGAGCTAAGATCAGAGGTCTTAGTAATATGACTTACCCAAGATTATATGTTAGTGGCGGAGCAGAGACTTGAACCCAAATCATTTGATCTTCTGTCCATAACTCATTGAACTCTAGACATTGACTTTTATTTTTTTCCAGCTTTATTGAGATATAATTGACATAAAGCATTTAAGGTGTAAAATGTCTTGACTTGATATACTTATATATTACAAAATGATCACCACCATAGCTTTAGCTAATACAGCCATCCTGCAGCATAATGACCATTTCTTGTGATGAGAATATTGAAGATCTACACTATCAGCAATTTTCAAGTGTATAATGTTCTTATTATACAAAAAAGTCATTTTTTTTTGTATAAAAATGACTCATTTCCGACTCTTTTGTGACCCCATGGAATGTAGCCAGCCAGGTTCCTTTGTCTAGGATTTCCCAGGCAAGAATACTATTTCCTTCTCAATTGCCGTTTCCTTCTCCAGAGGATCTTCCCGACCCAGGGGTGGAACCTGCATCTCCTGCACTGGCAGGCAAATTCATTACCACTGAGCCACC
Source organism: Bison bison bison (assembly GCF_000754665.1). Taxonomy (NCBI): domain Eukaryota; kingdom Metazoa; phylum Chordata; class Mammalia; order Artiodactyla; family Bovidae; genus Bison; species Bison bison. Next base: position 3,342,712 of record NW_011494664.1, on the reverse strand, counting down.
TGGAAAGCCCCCTCAAGTGTATAATACAGTATTATTAACTATAGTCACCATACTGTATACCAAATCCCTGGAAATTATTTGCCTTATAACTAGAAATTTGTACCTTTAATCAACATCTTCCCATTTTCCCCATCCCAGGTCTTGGTAATTACCACTCTATTCTGTTTCTTTGGCTTTTTAAGGTTTCACATAGAAATGATATTACACAGTGTTTGTATTTCTCTACCTGATTTATTTCACTTACCATAATGCTCTCAAGTTTTATCCATGTTGTTGTAAATGGCAATTGCCTTCTTTCTCATGGCTAAATAATATTCTATTATATATGTGCCACATCTTCTTTATTCATTCACCCTGAATGAATGAAACAACTTTAGGTTGTTTCCATATTTTGGCTATTGTGAATAATCCTGTAATGAACATGGAAGTGCAGGTACCTCTTAAAGATCCTCTTTTTATTTCCTTTGGCTATATACTCAGAAATAGGATTGTTGGATAATATAGTAGCTTTATTTTTTAATTTTTTAAAAGGGTCTCCTTTTCTCCAGATTCTTGCCAATACTTCTTATGTCTTGCGTTTTTTTATGATAACCACATTAATCGGTATAAGGTGATATTTCATTCTCATTTTGATTTGCATTCTCCTGATGGTTAATGGTGTTGAGAACCTTTTCATGTACCTGTTGGCCATTTGTATGTCTTCTTTGGAAAAAATGTCTATTCAGGTCCTTTGCCATTTAAAAAAAAATGATTATTTTGTTGCTGTTGTTGAGTTCATTCTATATTTTGGATATTAGCCTCTTATCAGATATGTGATTTGCAAATATTTTCTCTTATTTTGTAGGCTCCTTTTTTTTTTTTTTGCTATGCAGGAACTTTTAAATTTGATGTAGTCCCACTTATTTGTTTTTGCTTTTTAGCTTGTGCTTTTGGTACCATATTAAAAATAATCATTGTCAGGACAAACGCCAAAAGACTTTTCCCCTCTGTTTTGATATGTTGTGTTTCATTTTCATTTGATTCAGGATATATTTAGATTTTTCCTTTTATTTCTTCTTTGAGCTGTTGTTTACTCAAAAGTGTGTTGTTTAACTTCCCCATAGCTGTATATTTCCCAGATGTCTTCCTGTTATTGGTTTCTAGTTTCATACCATTGTGGTTGGAAAACTTACTTGGTATGATTTCAACCTTACAACTTCTAAGACTTGTGACTTATCAATATGATCTCTCTTGGTGGATGTTCTGCATGACTTTGAAAAGAATGTAAGTTCTATTGGATAAAATGTTCTATATTTATATCTGTTTGGCTCAATTGGCCTAAAGTATAGTCCAAGTCCAATGTTTCTCTGTTGATTTTCTGTCTGGATGACTTATCCATTGTTAAAAGTGTGGTATTAAGTTCACAATGTTACTATACTGTTATCTATTTCCCCCTTCAGATTTCTTAGAATTTGCTTAATATATTTAGGTGTTCTGATGCTGGGGTATATATATTTACAATTGTTATACTTTCTTGATGAACTGAGTGCTTTGTCATCATATCAATACAATGAGCTTGTCTCTTATTGCTATTTTAGGCTTAAAGTTTATTTTGTCTGATATAAGTATGGCTATTCTTGCTCTTTAGGGCTGCACTTGAGTGAAATATCTTTTTCTATCCCCTTACTTTAAGTCTTTGTGTGCCCTTAAAACTGAAGTGAATTTCCTGTAGGCAGCATGCAATTGTCTTTGTTTTGATCCATCTAGCCACACTTATGTCTTTTGATTTAAGAATTTTAGTTTGTTTACATTTAAAGTAATTATTAACAGCTCAAAACTTACTAATCTCATCATATTAATTGCTTTCTGATTGTTTTATAGTTTCCTTGTTCCTTTATTTCTCTCTTGCTGTGTTCCTTTCTGGATTGGTGATTTCCATAGTGGTATGTACTTTGATTTCCTTCTCTTTATCTTTTTAAAAAAATTAATTAATTTATTTTAATTGAAGGATAATTACAATATTGTAGCGGTTTATCTCTTTTTTTTAATCCATTTTAAAATCTTCTTTTACATACAGTAAATTCTTATTTTATCAAAGTATTACATAAAGCCTCTTACAAATAGTAGTCTATTTTATGCTGATGACAACTGAACTTCAATCACATACAGGGACCACAGTAGGCAGCAGTAGTGGCTGGAGCCAGTGGTGTGCTACAGATGCCTCTGTGGTGATAGGGAGTGGTTGCTAATACGCATGCAGTGGTGGGAACCAGAGCGTGCAGAAATGGCCCAGGCCAACTGTGGACAGACTGACAGATGTAGGGACCCTGGCTGTCAGTAAGCAGTACCATGGCTACTGGCTTTCACTGTGGGTTTATGGCATGAAGACCAATGAGAAGGCCAAGCTAAGGGCATGCAAGTGCACAGGTGGAGTTGCTGGCTGATGATGGGCACAGTGATGCTGACCAGAGACAGAAGATAGGGCTTGATTCAGACCCCAGAACAGCTCGGGGACCCTAGCTGTTGACATGGTCTCTCATGGCTCTACAGTCTCTCCCAAGGCAGGCACATGGCAGTGCAATCTGGTGATAGGTGTCAGGCCAGTGGTGTACAAGAGCACAGATGTGGGGGCCAGGCTGGGGTACATGGACCATGCAGAAGGTCAGTTATGGGGTTCTAAGCTGGTGTCTTCCATTCTCAGAGATTCAGAGGACTGGGTTGGCTGCCAGTGTGGTTTCTGGGCTCCAGGAGGGGCAGTAGGGAGAGAGCAGGAAGGGCCTTAGGTGACTGGCACCAGCGAACACAAATACCTGTGCTGTAAATGCTGCTAAGATCTACAGGAGGTCTACAGCAGCTCGTCTGGCCATTGGTTTTTTTCCCAGTGGTAAATGACGCTGGGTTTGTCTGCAAAGCAGGCCACTGTGAACTATGATTGCTCCCTCTGTGGGCTGCTACTGGCAGCCTCTGCTTTTCTTCCTGTTCCTAGCCGTCTCTATATGTCTCAGCATTAACGGTCTGGGTGGAGTAAGACGGAAGTGGGACCTTTGTGCCCAGCCCCAAAAGCTGGAGAAGCTGGTTGCTCACTGTGCTTTCCTGGTGAGGGGAAATTTTTACTGGGGAGGTAAAATTTGGCCCTAAGCCAGCTTGAGAGATGGGGAAAAGCAGGCAAAACAAAACTGTCTTCCTTCTCCTTTTTTGTTCCACTGTGTTTGCCAGTTTCTTAAACAGACTCCAGAGCTCCCCCAGAGCTGTTTTTATTTGTGACTAGCTGCTGGATTTTTAGTTTTGTGGGAGGGAGGCTGGGGTGTCCTAGGCTGCCTTTTTGGTGAAATCACTTCTACACTGATTTTTTAAAAAGCCACAAGTCTTTTGATTTCTTTCTGTAACTTTTGGAAAATATTCACACTTCAACAAGTTGACTTTTTACATGCTCGTAAAAGGAAAGCAAGAAGCCTACCAAACAATCTACCACTTTTTGAGAATAAATCTACTCTTTGTAATTCCTATAAGAGAGCTTCTAGCCAAAAATATTCACTTCAGAATTTCCAGAATAGATTGCTCACTTTAAAAATGCTCATTTCAGTTTATCTCGTCTGTTTTGTATATATTTATCTTATAGCTTAAGATAATCAGCTCAAAATAGATTCAGATGATCAAACATTCAGAACAAATAAATGAAATTGGTGTTCTAGAAGTAGTATGGCCTTTCAAATGCTTTGAATAAGCTGGTCCTTCTCTGACTCTGGGATTGCAAACTTCTAAATCCAAGCAGAGGAGCTGGAATATCAGAAGCCATTCCAGAGAATTTTGCAAAAAGAGAAGAAACTGAGAGATTTCTTACTAAGATTTCTCTTTTATTCTTGAATTTTCAGTTTGACTTCCTTCTATGAAATCAAGACACTGAGTTGTCGTACTCCCTTAGATAATAATTCTCAAGAAGCTTTTTTTGTGTGTGTATGGTGTGGAATGAAATTGTACTACAAGCAAATTTGACTTGGCAAAGCCTGTAAGAGGCGCAGCATAGCATTTGTTTCACTTGAGTTTCTACTTCTCTTTGAAATATGTGAATACAAACATTTAAACATCAGAGGACTTCCCTGGTGGTCCAGTGGTTAAGAACCTGCCTTGCAATGCAGGGCATGCAGGTTTGATCCTTGGTCAGTCAACTAAGATCTCACATGCTCCGAGACAAGCAAGCCCGGACACCACAACTACTGAAGCAGGCACAGTTGAGTCCACACATCACAAAGAAAGACCCACATGATGCAACAAAGATCCTGTGTGCCACAACTAAGACCCGATGCAGCCAAATAGATAAATACATTCAAAGAAAAGTTTAAACATCAGGCCAAAGCATTTTGAAAACTTTCCTCTTTCAAAGATAAAGTATTAGGTAAGGAAACATTGAAAGAAAAGTAATGACAAACCTAGGCAGTGTATTAAAAAGCAGCAACACTACTTTGTCCAGGAAGGTACGTATAGTCACAACTATGGTTTTTCCAGTAGTCATATACAGATGTGAGAATTGGACAATAAAAAAAGCTGAGAACCAAAGAATTGATGCTTTCGAACTGTGGTCCTAGAGAAGACTCTTGAGAGTCCCTTGGACTGCAAGAAGATCAAACCAGTCACTCCTAAAGGAAATCAACCCTGAATATTCATTGGAAGGACTGATGATAAAGCTGAAGGTCCAATATTTTGGCCACTTGATGGGAAGAGCTGACTCATTGGAAAAGACTTTGATGCAGGGGTAGATTGAAGGCAGGAGGAGAAAGGGATGTCAGAGGATGAGATGGTTGGATGGCATCACCAACTCAAGGGACACGAGTTAGAGCAAGCTCTGGGAGATGGTGAAGGACAAGGAATCCTGGTGTGCTGCAGTCCATGGGGTTGCAAAGAGCTGGACATGACTGAGTGACTGAACAATAACAAGGAAACACTGTGAGCATGCACAGCTGTGCTTGACTCTTTGCAACTCCATGGACTGTAGCTGGCCAGGCTCCTCTGCCCATTGAATTTTTTAGGCAAGAATACTGGACTGAGGTGTCATTTTCTACTGTATGGGATCTTCCCAACCCAGGGATGAAACCCACATCTCCTGCATTGGTAGGCAGATTCTTTTACCACTGAGCCACTTAGGAAGCCCTATTGCCTCTCTTAAAACAAAGCACAGAACCTCTTTGGCCAGATGTTAGGAATCAAAGTGTAAAGAGATGTTTATCTGATTCTAAGTGCCTGACCCTGTCTTCCTGAGTTTCCCTTACTGGGCCCTTCTCATGCTGACTCCCACCAGTGCTGTCAAGCTGGCTTTCTCAGTTCATGGAACTTCCTTTTATGTTAGATCTCTACATGGAAAACCCCTTTCTTTGTGTTTTCCTTAATATAATTGAGATCTACTGACACATTTTTAAAAGTTATCAAATAGAACAAAGAAAAAATACACATAGGAAATAATGTTCCAAAAACACATTAGTTCACAAAGTTTTATTTAACTCCATAGACACCCTTGCTTGAACTTCTTACTTCCTACGCTAGGTCTGTCTCTAGGTGAAGGCTGGGTATCACCTGTGACCTCTAGGATTCTTCCTGGGGCACTTTGACCTTGCATTGTCAAACCGAAGAGACAGACTCCCAGTCAGTAGTCCACAAAATTATTTTCCACTCATTTACAGTTCTCTGTTTGAGAAATGGGTGGACCCAACGGGCACCAAAAGAGATTAGAGCTTTATATAGACCCACCCCATACAGCCACTAAACTCCATATGATCACACTTACAGCAACAACATACTTCAAAACTCCATATGATAGATAGCCATAATCATGCAGCTTAATCATTTATTAAACTCCACCTTATTCCAGGCAGTATGCTGGGTGCTTTACCTGCTATTCTACTTAAGGCAAGAACTACATGATATTTGAAGTATTAGTTCTTAAATACTTATAATAAGAAGGTCTTATTTTACCTGCAAAGAGTTTTCACTCATTTTTTTAGAACAAAAAGTTAGAAAAATTTTGTGTGTGTGCACAGTGTACATAACATAAAATTTACTAATGTAACCATTTTTAAGGGTAAAGTTCAGTTGCATTAGTACAGTCACACTATTGTGAAGCTATCACCTCTATCCATCTCCAGAATGTTTTTATCGTCCCAAACTGAAGCTTTGTACCAATTAAACAGCAACTCACCATTTCATCCAGTCCCTGGAGATGCCATTTCCTTTCTGTCTCTATGAACCCGATTAATCTAGATACCTTGTATAAGTGGAATCATATCATTTTTGTCCTTTTGTGACTGCCTTATTTCACTTAGCAGAGTGTCTTCAAGTTTCACCCGTGTTGTGACATGTGTCAGCATGCTACAGCACCAAGTAGCATGTTTCACCACTCTAAAACATCCCCTGTATTTCACCTATTGAAACCACGCACCTTCCCCACAGAAAGCCCCTGGCAAACACCCATCTTTTTACTTTGTTTATTTTTCCTCTTCCAGAATGCCAAGAAAATAGAAATAATACAGTATTATTTCAGATTGGCTTCTTTCACTTGGCAACATGGATGTAAAATGCATCCATGTCCTTGTGTGGCTCATTCTTTCTATCACTGAATAGTATTGTATCAAATGGATTCATCAGCTTATTTATGCGCTTGCCTATTAAAGCTTTGTTGTTTGTTTCCATTTCTGGCAAGTATAGATAAAACTGCTATAAACATTCTTGCTCAAGTTTTTTTTTTTAGACACAGGTTTTCAATCAGTTGGGTGAAAACCTCAGAGTGTGATGGCTGGTTAATATGGTAAGACTATGTTTAGCCTTGTAAGCCACTAGCAAACTGTAATCCAAAGTGCTGTATCATTTTGCATTCCCACCAGCAATGAATGAGAGTTCCTCCTGTCCCATATCTTTGCCAGTGTTTTGAGTTTTAGCCATTCTAAGAGGTGTATAGTGGTATTCATGATTGTTTTAATTTGCAATGGATGGCATCACTGACTCAATAGACATGAGTTTGAGCAAACTCTGGGAGATGGCGAAGGACAGGGAAGCCTGGTGTGCTGCTGTCCATGATGTCACAAAAAGTCAGACATGACTTAGCAACTGAACAACAACAGTAATGACAATGACAAGGATATATCATGTGGAGCATCTTTTTGTATGGTTATTTGTCATCTGTATATCTTCTATATTAGAATGTCTGTTCAGATTTTTTTTTTTTTGCCCATTTTTTGAATTGGGTTACTTGTTTTCTTATTGGTGAGTTTTAAGAGTTCTTAGTATATTTGGGATATAAGTCATAAAAGCCTCATGAAAGTCACTCAGTTGTGTCCAACTCTTTGCCACCCCAAGGACTATACACACCATGGAATTCTCCAGGTTAGAATACTGGAGTGGGTAGCTTTTCCCTTCTCCAGGGGATCTTCCCAACCCAGGGACTGAACCCAGGTCTCCCGCATTATAGGTGGACTTTTTACCAGCTAAGCCACAAGGGAAGCCCTAAAAAGCCTTGTAATTGATCTCTAATTAATTCAAATCTAGATATAGTGGGCAACTACAATTTAAGAATTCATGGTGCAAGTTTTTTAGAATAAAGAGATGAAACAGAGCTCTTTTTCATAATGGGCTTATGATAAAGAGGACAAAAGAGGAATAAGAAAAAATAGAAATAGCTCTTTAAGGGAGAATATACTACTATCACATAATAATGTAGTCAAAAAATTATACTAGAGTTTACAGGAAAACAAGAGGGCTAAAGGGAGTTTGATAATCTAGTATCAATAGGAAGAGATGCTAAGACAGAGGAATAAAAAACAACTATTTTGAAGGTGGTAGAAATAGGAAAAAAATAAAGCTTAAAGGCTCGTACTTCAGAGCTGAAAGAGAAAGAAGTGTGTTGTGATCAGAGGAAAACTGGGACTTTATCATTTGAATGGTTTCCTGCTTTTCTATATGAATGACAAATAAATGTCATTTGGAAAGTAAAAACACACATTAATCATAAAATAATTATGCAGTTGAATTTAATTAAGTATAATGATACTGGAACACCTAACAGAAAACTTACTAAGACACAAAGCAGTATAGTTGAAGTTTCAAAGAGTTCAACCCCAGCTGGGCCAGGTTTCCTCTCAGCATAGGCACTGAGAATTTTCTTTGAGCAGGATTGTTGCAATTTTAGACTGTGACTGGAAAGTACCTTTTTCCTCCCTCAAATTCCCCAGCTACTCCCTTATGCCTGAAATTCTTTAGTCAGGATAACTGCCCCTACCCCATTAGACAATTGGATTAAAATGCCAAAAACAGTATTTCTGTCACCCAACCAGACATAAACTTTTACAGAAAGATGTGTGTGACTGAGATCAGGCCTCCTTTTTCTTTGGAGGAAAAGTATTTTGATAAAAGGAACGTGCTAGAAGGAAAATGGAGAGATTTGGAGAAGACGGTTTGAAGAGGAAGGCAAAGTCCCGTCCTCACAGCTCTTAAACATCCTTGACTATTAAGTTCTGTGGCCACCTACTGCCTTGGTTTCATTGTAATGCTTCATGTTTTCATGTAAGAACATATGGCTAGTTATCTATAGACCTATATAGTATCAGACAAAGTCATCAGAATTTCAAAAGGCAAACACACTTTACCCATTACTTATCCTGTGTAAAACAAGAGGTAAGCAGATAGAATACACAGGTGTGGCTTTACATTATATTTTATACTGACTAAACTTACAGGAAATAGGTTCCTTAAGTAATGATGTCTTCCTTTAGGGTAATTCCCAGTATAGAGTTCTGGGAAATATTGCTCTTGTAGAAGTCACTTAGTTTTCTCTATGATCCTGCAACAGGGGCAAATAATTGATATTCCTAAAAGTTCATTTCTGGTGCTTTTAGCTGTCTCTCTTTTCCATACATTCCATTGCTATTAAGGTAGAGAATCTTACTTTTATAGGACCCTAGAAGGAAGTGGAAACCTTCTGTGGAAATATCTAAACATTTTTATATACTGCTTTTTCATCTGTGTTTTTAAAGAGAACACCAAATAGTTTATGTTCTTTGATGTTAAGACAGTTTTGTTGCATGATCAAGATGGCAAAATGATTATGAAAAACTGAGGAAAATCATGAGATGTGAGTCAGACAGTAGGAAAAGATCATTGTGTACCAGGATGCCAGACTTGCTATAGGAACTCCCATTTTTGTGTATTCCTTTATTTATTTTCCACTTTACAGTTTTCTATTGTTTTAAAAAAATACAGAATTATTTTTTAAAACAGATACATGTACATCTGTACAATTTTGGGGCCATTCCTCTGTGCATTCTGGTGGTAAGACTATCCATCTGATTATTCAGAAGAGTCAATTGCATTTGCCATATCTGAAAGAGACAGTAAAGATCTTTATTAGTACTCCCAGCCCCCAGGACATCTAATCTCACATTAGGTATGGCTATGCCCCTCATGTATCTTTTGCGTTTTTGAGAATGGATTGAGAATAGAGGTTGTGGGGGTGGTTTTGTTTATGCTGATAGTTGCCATAACGACCAACAATAACACATAGGGTCACGTCTCTGCTGCTGAATACTTAGATATCCTTGAGGAAATTCTCAACCTCAAAAGAAAATGGTTTCAGGAAGAATAGAAAGGACAGAATACACTGTAGCATACACCAATAGAAGTTACAAAACTCACTTTTCCACTAGAAAGAACCAGCCTCCAAAGCTTCTAAGCCATTGAATAAAGCACACAAAGGGCTTGTTATCTACAGATGCAATAGAGAGTTTTCCTGTTTGTGCAATTTATAAATGACTGAGGCTTCCACCCCTTTCTCTGACTTTGAATTTTTTCTCCCATTCACCTTGCATTGATTCACTCTACTTTAATTTTGGAAGAGTCTGTGATGCAGATGACCAATTGAAGGGGCATAAGTCATTAGCATAAATTAGCTTGTCAGGTAGCCCCCAAAGTGTACCTGAGCCATCTTCTTAAATTATGTATTATGGGTTGAAAGCCTTTAGTGATCCCCAGTAACAGGTCAATGAAGTGGGCTAGGTTTACAGTTTGAGTCAACCTTCTAAGATGGTTCAGGCTTCCCTGGTGGCTCAGCCCGTAAAGAATCTGCCTGCAATGAGGGAGACCTGGGTTTGATCCCTGGGTTGGGAAGATTCCATGGAGAAGGGAACGGCTACCCGCTCTAGTATTTTGGCCGGGAGAATTCCACGGACTCTATAATCCATGAGGTCACAAAGAATTGGACACGACTGAACGACTTGCACCTTCACTTTCTAAGATGGTTCAGTTTCTAGTCTTTCCCATATTAGCTGGTCTACCACTAAGTTGTGCTTTCAACTTGGTGAGGCCAAATACATGGAAACTGAGAATGTACTACTAATTCTTCAGTTTCTGTTGTCCTGTGGCTCACAGATTCCTGCCTTCCTAGCAGAAGGGAGACACCTCATGAGAGGCTAAGAAAACATCATGGAGGAAGTGACATTTAAAGGGAATCTCAAGGGGTAAGTAGGAGTTTGTGATGTGAGTGCATTGATGATAGAAGGGATCAATAGTGTCATGGGAGAACGTACAACATCTTAGGAACTGTTAAAAAATTTTTTTGGTGTGGCTAGGGTATTAGCAGAGACAGTGGAGAAAACTAAGAGAAGAAGGTTCAGATTTTGAAGGACTTTGTATGCTAAGCTGTGGGTTTTCAAACTTTTTTTTTTTCTGCCTTAACTAATAGATGATGCTTAAATATATAAGATACACTCATGAATAAAAGAAAAGTTATCTATGAGCTCTAGTACTTTGACTATATATTCTCCTAGTTCTCTTCCAGTTAAGGTAGTATTTTATTGTTGTTCAGTCACTAAGTTGTATTTGACTCTTTACGACCCATGCACACCAGGCTCCCTTCTCATTCACTATCTCCTGGAGTTTGCTCAAATTCATGTCCATTGAGTTGGTGATGTTATCTAACCATCTCATCTTCTGCTGGCCTCTTCTCCTTTTACCTTCTATCTTTCCCAGCATCAGGGTCTTCTTCAATGACTCGGCATTTTGCATCAGGTGGCCCAAGTATTGTAGTTTCAGCTTCAGCATCAACCTTCCAATGAATATTCAAGATTAATTTCCTTTAGGATTGACTAGTTTGATATCCTTGTTGTCCAAAGGACTCTCAAGAGTCTTTTCCAGTACCACTTCAAAAGCATTAGTTTTTCTGCACTCAGACTTCTTTATGGTAGTATATTAGAATGCAAATAAGGGAGTTAGTTTTTTAATAAAATTATCATCTTGACATCTATTTTTTGATATATTTTTAATTCAAAAGTAAAAGGGCAAAAAGAGAGAAAACTAGATATTTTATCAGTATTAGATATTTTATCGGTAACAAATTACTCTGCCTCATCTCACCACTGATCACAGTTGACAGCTTGATCTAATTTGTAGGGTAGAAAGCTGTTTAATCTTGTGGGTTTTGATACAAGGTTTTAAAAAGTAAGTAAGATGATCACATTTAGTTCTTTAATTTTAACTGGTGATGGTAGTCAGCTGTACTCAAGGAAGGAGAGTTGATTGCAAGAAAATCATGTGTAGAAAACTGTAGAAATATTGGGGGAGGGATGATAGAATCCTGAATGGCAGTGGAAGTGGAAATATGCAGGTGAGAAGATTTAAAAAGAATACGTTGGTGTTTGTTTCTTCTGAGAGGTCAATAAAAACTAAATGAGAGAGATTAAAAGGAAATGTCTTGGTTCCCTTTTAAGACTATTGGTAATGCTAACCATAGCAATTTTAATAAAGACAAGTCATATTGTCATAAAATTAGGAGCAAATGAAAGAGAAATTAATAGAGAAAAAAACATTTATAAATCTGGTTATGAGGGAAGGAGCAAGACTGGCTGATGACCAAAGGGAGTTGTAAGGTCAAAAGGAGTTTTGGTAAAGATGGAACTTTGAATAGATTTATGTGAGAAAAGCAAGGAGTAAATAAATTGGAGAAATAAGATAACTGATGAAGTAAAGTCCCAGAGAACTTAAAGAACAGGATTCAAGTTAATAATTACCCACGTGGATGGTGTTTCAGATACCAAAGCCCTGCTATGACAGGAAATAAAGTAAGGGTAGAGGCTGGTATAGCTAGATGAGAGATGAGAAAATTGCAGTTAATTGTATGGTCTCTTGAGGTAAAAATGAAGATCATTTGCTGAAAATGAGAGGGAGGAGTCATGGTAGATAGGGTGCTTAATGGTTGCTATTGCCTTTATTCACTTTCCTTCTGATACCCAGACCTTGATTTCCCTCCAAGAAACCACTTCAACCCCCCTCCAACCCCCATTCTCAGTCCATGTACTTTATGAAAGTTGAAGCCACTCTAGGCATGTGACTCAGGCCTGGTCAATCAGAATTCACATTCTTCTGCACAAAATGATTGACTCAGGGACATATTTGAATCTTAATGGAACAAAAAGGGAAATTTTGCTGGGAAATACACTGGATGAAATTAAGAAGATAGAGGAACTGAAATCACCTGGCCATCAACTTGTAAGTACATGGAACCCAAGAATGGAGCCAGCACCAGGAAGGTGGGGCCAAGAAACCAGGCTTGGTGACTGATAGTGGTTGGGTCCTGGGTTCAGCTAGACCTGATACTAACTCTTAACTGAAATATTTAGTTAAATAGCATATAAATTCCCTTTGCTCAGGAAGTTAGTTTGGTTGATTACAGATAAATTATAACTGAGTAGGAAAGCTAGAAACAGTGATTATAGGGGGTGAGTAAAAGAGATCTCAAGGGGAAGAAGAAATTATTCCCAGGCAGAAACAAGGCACCAGTTCATTATGCCTGATATTATCTTTAAATTTTCCATAAATTTCCAAAGTAAAAAAAAAAAAAAAGATCTTAACAGCAGTTCTCAGGAAGACTTGGGTTTCTAAATCTCCTCTTAAGAAACAATGTAATCTACAACAATATCAGATTTGCTGAGCTTCCCATTTCACTTTATACTTGTAAATGAAGGTGTTTCATTGTTTATTTAAACATTAAAAAATAAATAAACAAAAAAAAATAAATAAATAAACATTATGAGACATATTATGGTTTTCACGTATGAGATCAAGAAGCCCACAGAATTTGCCTTGGCAGTTAGTTATGGTCATACTACAAAGTGTGATGGTTCTGGCTTACCCCACTTCTAATATCAATTCCCACATCTGTCTTCTTTTCTCCCTCCTTCCCACAAATGTACTTTGATTGCTCACATAAGGGCTAGCCATTTGATCAAGGACAATGGATAAAATGAAAGCCAAGCAGACACAGTCTTTCAAGACACTTTGGGACTTGGGACACAGTCATGAGACTTACAGTTTGTCAGTCAGCAAGCTAGTAATGCTGCTGAGTCCCTTTAGTAGTGTCCGACTCTGTTCATCCCCATAGACGGCAGCCCACCAGGCCCTGCCATCCTTGGGATTCTCCAGGCAAGAACACTGGAGTCAGTTGCCATTTCCTCCTCCAATGCATGAAAGTGAAAAGTGAAAGTGAAGCCACTCAGTCGTATCCACTCTTAGCGACCCATTGGACTGCAGCCTGCCAGGCTCCTCTGTCCATGGGATTTTCCAGGCAAGAGTACTGGAGTGGGTTGCCATTGCCTTCTCCAAGCTAGTAATAAAGCCCCCACCCCCTCACCCCAAAAAGATTGCAGCCATGAAATTAAAAGACGCTTACTCCTTGAAAGGAAAGTTATGACCAACCTAGACAGCATATTAAAAAGCAGAGACATTATTTTGTCAACAAAAGTCAATCTAGTCAAGGCTATAGTTTTTCCTGTATTCATGTATGGATGTGAGATTTGGACTATAAAGAAAGCTGAGAGCTGAAGAATTGATGCTTTTGAATTGTGGTGTTGGAGAAGACTCTTGAGAGTCCCTTGAACTGCAAGATCCCAAAGGAGTCCATCCCAAAGGAGATCAGTCCTGGCTGTTCATTGGAAGGACTGATGTTGAAGCTGAAACTCCAATACTTTGGCCACTTCATGCGAAGGGCTGACTCATTTGAAAAGACCCTGATGCTGGGAAAGATCGAGTGCAGGAGGAGAAGGGGACGACAGAGGATGAGATGATTGGCTGGCATCACTGACTCAATGGACATGAGTTTGGGTGAACTCTGGGAGTTGGCGATCGACAGGGAGGCCTGGCGTGCTGTAGTTCCTTGGGTCACAAAGAGTCGGACACCACTGAGCAACTGAACTGAACTGAAGCTAGTAATAACACACACAACATATTGCAACCGTTAAAGTATTGTAAGGAAAATGCATCTTCTTCTGCATGTACAAGAAACAAAAGTTTATAAGACAATACTTACCCTTACCATGTGCAACCCACCCTGACATTTTTGTTCCCATTCTATTTCCTTTTTTAAAAAAATGCTGATTGTAATTTCCTATGTTTACTTCATAACCTACTACCATGGGGAGATTTGGCTTAGTCAGAAAAGTTAGAGAAGCCTTCCCTAAGGAAATGATGATTGAGCTGAGGTCAACAGATGAGTAAGAGTTTGTTAGGTTAAAGAAGGGGAAAAAAGAGTCATCAGAGGATTCAGCAAGTGCAAAACCAAGGGGCAAGAGGAAGTGGATGTGTACTTGGGACTGAGGAAAGCCAGTGTTTGGTTGCAGTGCCTTGTGAAGGGGGTAGGAGGTAGGGAACTGATGCCTTATGATGTGGAAAGACAGATGGCCAACACCAGAAAGGATCTTTCAAGCCATGCTATGGACTGTTGCCTTCAAGAACAATATGATGGCACTGAAGACTTATTCTTTGAAAATATTGTATGAGCTAACTGTGCAAAAAATGAGTAGAACACTTATGGTGAGGGAAAACCATAGCTTACATTTGAGTAGATGGCAGTTTATATGGAAAGAAGTATCTTTTTAGCATTAAAAAGTAATTCCTAATGTAACATAAACAGATGCTTATAGTTCTAATTCCCAAACACCTAGGAAAGTTTATTGATAATGTAGATTCCTGGGTTCTACTCGAAAAAATCTTGATTTGATGAGTTTTTGTTAGGACTCTGGTATGCGTATATATTTTAAAGTCCCATGGAAATTTTGATGTGCAGTGAAGGTATATTAATAGAACTATTAAAGGAGTGCCTCTCTTCTTTATTCTATACTCATTTCCATGAGTGACCCAATCCAGTTCTTTAACTGTAAATGCTATCCTGTGATAAATACTCCCAAATTTATGTAAACCATGGCATCTGGTCCCATCACTTCACGGGAAATAGATGGGGAAACAGTGGAAACAGTGTCAGGCTTTATTTTGGGGGCTCCAAAATCACTGCAGATGGTGATTGCAGCCATGAAATTAAAAGACGCTTACTCCTTGGAAGGAAAGTTATGACCAACCTAGATAGCATATTCAAAAGCAGAGACATTACTTTGCCAACAAAGGTCCATCTGGTCAAGGCTATGGTTTTTCCTGTGGTCATGTATGGATGTGAGAGTTGGACTGTGAAGAAGGCTGAGCACCGAAGAATTGATTCTTTTTAACTGTGGTGCTGAAGAAGACTCTTGAGAGTCCTTTGGACTGCAAGGAGATCCAACCAGTCCATTCTGAAGGAGATCAGCCCTGGGATTTGTTTGGAAGGAATGATGCTAAAGTTGAAACTCCAGCACTTTGGCCACCTCATGGGAAGAGTTGACTCATTGGAAAAGACTGTGATGCTGGGAGGGACTGGGGACAGGAGGAGAAGGGGATGACAGAGGTTGAGATGGCTGGATGGCATCACCGACTCAATGGATGTGAGTTTGAGTGAACTCTGGGTGTTGGTGATGGACAGGGAGGACTGGCATGCTGTGATTCATGGCATCGCAAAGAGTCAGACACGACTGAGCTACTGAACTGAACTGAACTGAAGCCAAACTTCTCTGTTGAACTAGATATGACTATATGCAGCTGTTCAATACTTTACATCTTTACCTGGGTGATCAAATTGGAATTTCTAACCTTAGAAAGATCAACATAAAACTTTAAATCCCAAGCCACTTCCCATCTAGTCTTCTCCCTGAGTTTCCCTGTCTCTGTGATGGTAACTCCATGCTTCCACTTGATCAAGCTAATCTCAGAGCCATCCTTAGTACATCATGTACTTCTTGCCACACAGTCAATTCACTAGCAAGTCCTGTCAGCTCTACCTTTCAAAGACACCTTTACCTAATGACTTTTCACCAGCTTCAAGGCTTCCACTACAAATGGAAGCATCATTATCTTGTGCCTGAACTGTTGTAAAATCCTATGCACTGGGCTCCTTTCATCTTTGTTTGTTCTAGTTCACACTGTGCATGGCAAACCCTGAAAAAGACAAGTAATTTAACTCTTCTGTTAAAAAATCTTTCAAATGCCTTCATAATTCAGCTAGAGTAAATTTAAAGTTCTCATACCCTACAAGGCACAAACCTTTCAACCTCACCATCTCAAACTGCTTTTACTAGTAATTACAGCCATACTGATCCTTAAATATGTCATAGAACTCCTGTCTTAGGATCTTTGCTCCTGATAGTCTCTCTGCCTGGAGTACTATTTCTCCTAAAACTAGCAAAATTTGTCTGTCACTTCTTTCAGTGTTTTGCTGAAATATAGTTATGATAGAGTCCTTCTTAAATCACTCTATATAATTTGTATATATATACATTGTGTATATATATATATAAACTTGTCGATTGTGTATATATATTTTTACATTAATATATTAATATATATGTATGTATGCTGCTGCTGCTAAGTCGCTTCAGTCGTGTCCGACTCTGTGCGACCCCATAGACGGCAGCCCATCAGGCTCCCCCGTCCCAGGGATCCTCCAGGCAAGAACACTGGAGTGGGTTGCCATTTCCTTCTCCAATGCAGGAAAGAGAAAAGTAAAAGCGAAGTCGCTCAGTCGTGTCCGACTCTTCTCGACCCCATGGACTGCAGCCCACCAGGCTCCTCCGTCTATGGGATTTTCCAGGCAAGAGTACTGTAGTGGGGTGCCATCGCCTTATACATATATATAATTTGTCAACTGTCACTCTCAATAGTGACTGTTCTTTGAGAGGGAAACTTTGGCCTATTACTGTATCTTCAGTAATAGGAGAATTTCTTGGTAGAATCTCAATAAATATTTGAGGAATGAATGAATGGCATAGAAAAAGAAGAGACAGTGAGACAGACATGGAGGAGTGGATGGGGATAGGTTTCGAGAGCATGAAATGTTCACAGTGGCCTCTCTGGCACACCTGCCTGCCATTGGAAATGGTCAGGTCCCATCCTCCTTGGCAGGCAAGGTTGTGTATATGCAAACTGAACCTTAGGAGAGACAAGGAAGACTATCAGGCAATGTTAACCTGTATTGACTCTGCTGTCAGACAGTCTGATCCTGAACTCCAGTTCTACCGCATTCCTGTGTGACTTTAGTCAATTCACCCAACCTCTTCAAATCTGTATACAGTCAGTCAGTCAGTTTAGTCACTCAGTCGTGTCCAACTCTGTGCAACCCCATGAATTGCAGCACGCCAGGCCTCCCTGTCCATTACCAACTCCTGGAGATTACTCAAACTCATGTCCATCGAGTCGGTGATGTCATCCAACCATCTCATCCTTTGTCATCCCCTTCTTTCTCCTCCTGCCCCCAATCCCTCCCAGCATCAGAGTCTTTTCCAATGAGTCAACTCTTTGCATGAGGTAGCCAAAGGATTGGAGTTTCAGCTTTAGCATCAATCCTTCCAATGAACACCCAGGACTAATCTCCTTTAGGACAGACTGGTTGGACCTCCTTGCAGTCCAAGGGACTCTCAAGAGTCTTCAACACCACAGTTCAAAAGCATCAATTCTTCGGCTCAGCTTTCTTCACAGTCCAACTTTCACATCCATACATGACCACTGGAAAAACCATAGCCTTGACTAGATGGAAATTTGTTGGCAAAGTAATGTCTCTGCTTTTGAATATGCTATCTAGGTTGGTCATAACTTTTCCTTCAAGGAGTAAGTGTGTTTTAATTTCACGGCTGCAATCACCATCTGCAGTGATTTTGGAGCCCCCAAAAAATAAAGTCTGACACTCACCCCTAAAGGAACTACATGAATTCTTGAGGAGAGGATTAAATGAAGATAATTCATACATTGTATTGGCACAAAGAAGTTATTATCAAATGCTAACTATTGTTCATATAGTAAGAGTAGAATGGGGCTAGTGAGTGGTGGGATAATGAAGAAAGAGCAAAGAGGAGGATCAGAAGATCCAAGACGCTGGGCTTACTCTGCAGCAGATATTTAGATAACA
Organism: Bison bison bison; assembly: GCF_000754665.1. NCBI lineage: Eukaryota > Metazoa > Chordata > Mammalia > Artiodactyla > Bovidae > Bison > Bison bison. The sequence goes on along the minus strand of NW_011494664.1, from coordinate 3,324,444 downwards.
AAAGTCTTTCTCACCTGTTAAAATGCTTATTTAGAGTAAGAGGTTTTGAACAGAACACCAGTTGTGACAATCTCACTAGTGTTGACCTAGTGAGAACTTTAGATTTCATGAATAGAGGTAAGGAAGGCACAATCAGGTCAAATGTCAGATGGAAAGAGGAAGGTAGTTGAGAAAAACAAAAAAACTGATTTGGCAGAGGATTTAGTGCGTCATGTTACACCACATCCTGTTATTTTTGTAGGCTGTTAACCAGTATCATGTATCCCAGCAGCACAAGGATAGTTAAGACTAATTTTACTCGACATCAGCAACCATTGCCAGGAACAAGCACCTTCTGCTTTAGTCGATATGGCCATCAAATGATCTAGAAAAATACAAGCAAGGAATCTCTTTATAACCAGCATTCAGAGAAATGATAGATGAATTATAGCATCATGTAGATATAGAATTTTATTTCTACATTCAATCACAATAATAGATAAAAAATTCTGTAAGATGTTTTTATATACTAACTCTGCTCTGTCTATCTTTTCTCATTTCCCCAATATACTATGCACCTTTAATAGATTTGTAAAACTCCTAATTTGGAGTAGGAAATGGCAACCCACTCCAGTGTTCTTTCCTTGAAAATTATATGAATGGGAGAACCTGACAGGTTACACTCCATGGGGTTACAAAGAATCGGACATGACTAAGAGACTGAACATGCAAATCTCCTATTAGCTCATATCCAGTGGTATCATTTAAGGTTTCCGTGATTCAAAAGAATGCTTAAATAGATTTGGAGCCAATTCATAATTTTAATATGTATCAAAACATTAAATGCTAAAATATATATCACAGGTATCAGTATGATCAAAGCAATCAGATTGGTGAAAACTCTCTCAGAAATGACTGATCACAGACACAGAAATGTGCAATTAGGCATTAATGTTGTTTTTAACTGGGGCTCTATGATTTGGCACTGCAACATCTCATACTACAAAGTCAACAGATAGGTCATTCTTACCTCTCTCACTAAGTGTCAGGAGTTTTCTACAAACCCAAATACTGGATATGTTGATGAGTAACAAATGAATCCTTAAGTCAGACATTGAAGCCAAAAATACTCATTGTTGGACATGGACATGAAACATTTTTTTCATTGTAAAATTCAACATTTAAATCACATCAGCTACGGGACTGCAGGGAAATGTCTCCCCTCTGAAGATGGCTGGAATGAAGTTCATGGAAAGTCGCCCTCTAAGCATGTCCACCATAGAGGAAGAGGGCTTTTACCACCCCGTCTTGACATGGGCCGCTGTAGTTTACATGAAAGAGCCATCAACCAACAGGCACTGGGCCAGGATGAAATCTGGTACCAGCCTTAGAGCTAAGTGGACCAGCACCTCAGGTAGGTCTTGCTGAGATAAGAAGGGACAAAGAAAGAAGTGAATAAGGCTGTCTTAATGATAAATTCTGGTGCTTTTTGACTCCTTATACAAGGTAAACTGTTGGCCTAGACATTGAGGAAGAACAAGACAAAAGGCTAGCATGAAACACACTGCCACAGCACATTATCTTTATACCGTGCTGTTCTGAATCCTGATAAATCAAATATAATGAGGGCAACTTAACTGCCTGGAGACAAACACACCTGAAAATGGTTTAGGGGTGAAGGATGATGTAAATTCATCAGTCATTTCTAGGGAATAGCAGATTTTATAACTTAATAGGATCTAACATGCCAAATGTCTACCTAACTTATTATAGCCTTGATGCTTATGTTTAAGATTTTCAACATTGGGTATTACAGGGGCTCACATGATGTCTCAGGCATAAGAGAGGAGTTGCATCTCCCCATCTCAGATATACTGTCTGTTGGTAGCATTAGTGGGAGCATCCTTCCCATGGCTGCCACACTGTGACATAAGAGGTTCTATGAACTGAGAGAAGCAAAAGGTCATATTGACCCTTCGTATATCTGCTGGTCTTCACAGTACCAACTACAGATGATGGGGCAGCTCTTAAACCACCTTTCTTCCTGCATCAGAGCCTTTAGAGGAATATATATTTGAAAGATAAGGAGACTAGGTTTTGTGGGAACTGTCCAACATGTCAGGGGAGGAAGATCCCTAGGCTAACCTGTAAGTCAGGACCAGTGATCACCAAATTTTAAAAACAAACCCAAAAGAGGAAATTTTTCTCTACCTAGAAGCCTCAGCTTTTTCTTAGCTTTTAGGTAGGCTTCTATGAAGTTTGGGCTATAGTTCAGGCTCAGTAATTGGATAGGTCTTAATGTTCATGGCAGAATTGCTGAAGTATCAAAACCTGTACTTTTGGTTACAGAATTATATCTTTCAGATAGGGGCTCAATCTTCCCTGGTAGCCTAGACAGCAAAGTGTCTGACTGTAATGTGAGAGACCTGGGTTCAATCCCTGGGTCGGGAGGATCCCCTGGAGAAGAAAATGGCAACCCACTCCAATACTCTTGCCTGGAAAATTCTATGGATGGAGGAGACTGGTAGGCTACAGACCATGGGGTCACAAAGAGTCGGACACGACTGAGCAACTTCACTGGTTCAATCATCTTAGAGAAATACAGGCAGAATAATAAAATGAGAAGGACACTGATGCAAATCTGTTGAAAATGTCTTCCTATAGAAGTTGTTCAGTGACCGAAGATTTTCTGGCGTACTGCTGTCCATGAGGTTGCAGAGTCGGACATGACTGAGTGACTGAACTGAACTGATAGATGTTTTTCAGTGACCAAAGATTATCAATACCTCTGAGACTCTGGCCTGTGTATTAAAGATTATTGAATGGATATTTAGAATTTGGAGAAGGGAAGGAAAGAAAATGGAAGAGAAAGAAAGTGAACAAAAGAAAGGATATGGATATTTAATTCTTAAAATACCCACCAAATGTCAGGGAGAAATAGAAACCTCTTAGGAGTGGATACTGAAAGAGCTGTTTCTGAGGATAATGGAGAGAGGAGCAACAAAGCAGATTCTGGTAGATAAAGTTCACTAAGAAAATATGAGATCAGATGCTAGAAGCAGCTAAGTGCTTCTGTGGAGACATACATGAATTGAGAATGTGAGTGACCATCCCATCACTCTGTTCTTTGGTGGGAGTAATTAGAAATTGGGAGAAGCAAGAGAGGGAAGTAGTATTATACCCTTAAAATAGGAACTAAAGAAGACCACAAAATCAGTCCTGGGATCTCAGCTCATATCTTGGTTATAGGTTCTCAGGTCATGACAGTGTGTTGAAGGCATGCCTTCCACATTAAAAGCTTTGAGGGTTGTGGGTAGCCAGGATTCCTTCCCTAAGTGAAGTCTACATATACTCAGTCCTTGAAAGACCAAAATCCAGTGGCATACTTGTGTCTCTGCTAACTCCACAAAGGAACTTAGTTATCTATCTAAGGAACCACTGTTTAGAACTAAGAACATGGCCTCTCAGAAACAGTTAGAAAGGTGCCATAGGGATAGAAAAGCTTTAGTCTCCTAATGACAAACTAGACTCTGAACTACTTAAGTCTTTTCTCTAACTGATATGCCTCTATCAGTTAAAAAGCAAACAGAAGGACCTTTCCTGATTTTGCTCCTCCTATCATTAAAATTATGAGAGAACAGTCTTGCTTCTCATACAAAGATAGCGATCAAAAATGTTTGTATAATAAATGCATTAATAAATTAGCAACAATAGACCTTTGTGGTTTGAGTTCTGGTGTTTTTCAACGGAGGGTACATTATAGAGAAACTGTAATTCTTTGAAGAAATTGTAGAATTGTAACATTAATGGAAGAGATGGCCATGGGTATCTCATTGCAAGGGCATTCAACGTGAACTGTAATGACAATCTTCTCTAAGGTCCTGATACCATATCACCAGAGTAGTCTGAGGAAAAATTAATCACATTGGCTGCTAGAAGTTAGAGGTGAGAAGGGAAAGGTATTAATAATTCTATCTTGAGTATCTTTATAGAAGGCCCCTCAAATTGAGTCTAAACAGTTTTTAATTAAGGAAGCTTCTTTACCTGTGGATCCCATGGATGGAGGAGCCTAGTGGGCTACAGTCCATGGGGTCTCGAAAAGTCAGACATGACTGAGCGGCTTCACTTTCACTTTTCACTTTCATGCACTGGAGGAGGAAATGGCAACCCGCTCCAGTGTTCTTGCCTGGAGAATCCCAGGGACAGGGGAGCCTGGTGGGCTGCCGTCTGTGGGGTCGCATAGAGTCAGACACG
>NW_011494664.1:3315423-3320111 GCF_000754665.1 Bison bison bison | reverse complement strand
CAGCAGCAGCAGTAGCATTACCTGTGGATAGTAGGGTATACTGCTACTGCTGCTGCTAAGTCGAGTTAGTCATGTCCAACTCTGTGCGACCCCAGAGACGGCAGCCCACCAGGCTCCCCTGTCCCTGGGATTCTCCAGGCAAGAACACTGGAGCGGGTTGCCATTTCCTTCTCCAGTGCATGAAAGTGAAAAGTGAAAATGAAGTTGCTCAGTCATGTCCGACTCTGTGCGACCCCATGGACTGCAGCCCACCAGGCTCCTCCGCCCATGGGATTTCTCCAGGCAAGAGTACTGGAGTGGGGTGCTGTTGCCTTCTCCATAGTAGTGTGTATTGAAAGGAAATTCATGACAAAGGTTACTGTACTTTCAATACATAAAATAAATGTTGTCTATTCACAAGGCAAATAAGACATCAAAATGTTAAATGACTCATGGAAGTGTTAATAGAAATCTTGGATAACTGCTTAGTTAGAGATTCATGATTTAAAACATCTGTTAAAAAGTTGCTGGCTAACAGTTGCCTGGCTGCTGTGGCTATTTAGTTTCTAAGTCCTGTCTGACTCTGCAACCCTATGGACTGTAACCAATCAAACAGCTAGAAGAGTTATAAGATCCCATGATCCCAATGCCTCACTAAACTGAAAAAGAAGTCTGGAAAAAGGCACATGAATGTCTGTTGAGTATGATACTCTTCAGGATGGGGAGCACATGTATACCTGTGATGGATTCATTTTGATATTTGGCAAAACTAATACAATTATGTAAAGTTTAAAAATAAAATAAAATTTAAAAAAAACAATAAAAAAGTTAAAAAAAAAGTTTATTTATTTAACTGCCCCAGGTTTTAGTTGTGGCACAAGTGATCTTCAATCTTTGTTGTGGGTATGTGGGTGCGTGCATGCTCAGTTGCTTCGGTCGTGCCTGACTCTTTGTGACCCTATGGGTTGTAACCCACCAGGCTCCTCTGTCCATGGGATTCTCCAGATAAGAATACTGGAGTGGGTTTCCATGCCCTCTTCCAGGGGATCTTCCCACCTAGGGATTGAACTCCTGTATCTATGTCTCTTGCATTGGCAGGCAGGTTCTTTGCCACTAGCACCATCTGGGAAGCTCATAGCATGTAGGATCTTTTTTTTTTTTTTAGTTCTGTGGGAACTGTTAGTTGTGGCATGTGGGACCTAGTTCCCTGACTAGATTTAAAACGTGGGCCCCCTACATTGGGAGAGTGGAGTCTTAGCCATTGGACCACTAGGGAAGTTTTGAGTCTGACTCTCTTAATTGTCTATCTAAGGCTGAGTAAAAAGCTGTCCCCCATGACAAGCAAGACTGATTTTTTGACTTGCTACAAAATTAGTGTTCATACTTGAGATACTATTATCATGCGTGTACCAACAGGTGATAAGAAACAGGGGAAACCCACTTTGTCTTCTCAATGGAATTTCTTTCGCATTTAAATAGATGCTACAGGAAATGTTATCAGAAGTCCTCAGTAGGTTTCAGCACCTCATGAACTAGGTGCTTTGTGGTGAAATCCAGCTAGAGGAGGCACTGTAACCCAAGCAACACATAGGGGCAGTGAAAGCAGACATATCTTGCTTCAGCTGCAGCAGTTTTCATAAAAGCATTCACTGTTCAGCATGGCAAGCGGGTGGCAGCGATGAAAGCCATGGTGTCTATGCAGAGAGGAAGCTTGGGTTGTCTTCATCAGCCCCATGCTGCTGTGTGTTTCGGATATTCTTCTTGATGAACATCTTCTGATCCTGCTAGAAATTTTGTTACCTTCCATTATCTTTTTAATACATTTATTTTTTGCTTATATTGTGATTTATTCTTTGTAACTAATGACATTATTATCTTCAGCAAGATGTTAGGATCACTCTGGGTTTGTTTGTTTGGTTTTTTTTTTTTTTTGCCTTCTATGTGTACAGAGAATAGTAGCATTTGTTTTGCAGGATATTATAAAAATTACTTAAAAATTGATATGAACTAATGTGCCAGATCCTAGAGAAGATGAGAAAGGTTGGGTAATGCAGAAAGAAGGAAATGACTTAAATATGAGGATAAGGGAATTCCCTGGTGGTCCAGCATTTAGAACACCATGCACCATGCTTTCACTGCCAAGGGCCCAGGTTCGATCCCTGGTCAGGGGACTAAAAATCCCACAAACCAAGTGGTGCAGCCAAAAATAAATAAATAAGTGTTTAAAGTTAAAAAACAAAACAAAAAACACGAGGATAAATCCAGTACTTTGACACCAGAGACCACTGTACATTGAGGTCCTCAAGGCACTGTTCTAGACCATGACTTCTTTCCAGATCTCTCACCAGGTAGATTCCATACATAGTTCTCTGTGCTGATGTCTCCCACACAACAGTTACAGCACAGACAACTCCCCTGAGTTCCACACTGATATACAGCTACCTCCTTGACAATTCCACTTGGATATTTCAAAGGTATTTCAATTTTTTCTGCTTCAGAGAGAATTCTTAATTTTACTACCATCTAAACATGTTCCTTCCCCAGTCTTTTACATATCAATAAATGGCATCTCAATACACTCAGTTATTTTCATTAAACAACTAGGAATAATTCTTGAATTTTTGTTTGTTCATTCGCTAAGTCATGTTTAACTCTTTGTGACCCCATGGACTGCAGAATGCCAGGCTTCCCTGTCCTTCACTATCTCCCTGAGTTTGCTCAAACTCAACGTTCATTGACTCAGTGACACCACCCAACCATCTCATCTTCTCTTGTCCCCTTCTCCTTTCCCAGCATCAGGGGCTTTTCCAATGAGTCATCTCTTCATGTTAGGTGGCCAAAGTATTGGAGCTTCAGCTTCAGCATCAGTCCTCCCAATGAATATTCAGGACTGATTTCCTTTGGGATGGACTGATTAGATCTCCTTGCAGTCCAAGGGACCCTCAAGAGTCCTCCAATGCCACAATTCAGAAGCATCAATTCTTCGGCTCTCAGCCTTCTTTATGACCCAACTCTCACATTCATACATGAGTAGTGGAAAAACCATAGCTTTGACTAGATGGACCTTTGTAGGCAAAGTGATGTCTGTTTTTTAATACACTGTCTAGGTTTGTCATAGCTGTTCTTCCAAGGAGCAAGCATCTTTTAATTTCACGGCTGCAGTCACAGTCTGGGTTGATTTTAAAGCCCAAGAAAATGAAATCTAATACTGTTTTCACGTTTTCCAGATCTATTTGCTATGAAGTGATAGCACCAGATGCTATGATCTTCATTTTTTGAATATTGAGTTTTAAGACAGTTTTTTCACTCTCCTCTTTCACCTTAATCAAGAGGTTCCTTTAGTTCTTCTTCACTTTAGTTGGCTGTATCCAACTCATGAAGTATATACATGAAGTATATATTCATTATCTTCTGACGTTTCTACATCTCCACTGATAACGTCCTAGTCTACCCATCAAGATTTCTCACCTAGACCAGGCATTGATAAACTTTTTCTATAAAGGACAAAATAGTACATATTTCTGCTTTGCAGGTCATACAGTCCCCATCACAATTATTCAAATATTGCCACGGTAGTTGGAAAAAAGATGTAGATAATATGCAAAAAGTCACTGTTGACAGTGTTTAAATAAAACTTTATTTAAAAAAAACAGGAGGCAGGCCCATAGATGATAATTTGCCTATTTTTTACATAAGCTGTTATCAGTTCAGTTCAGTCGAGCAGTCGTGTCCGACTCTTTGCGACCCCATGAATTGCAGTACACCAGGCCTCCCTGTCCATCATCAACTCCCGGAGTTCACACAGACCCATGTCCGTCCAGTCAGTGATGCCATCCAGCCATCTCATCCTCTGTCATCCCCTTCTCCTCCTGCCCCCAATCCCTCCCAGCATCAGAGTCTTTTCCAAGAGTCAACTCTTCACATGATGTGGCCAAAGTACTGGAGTTTCAGCTTCAGCATCATTCCCTCCAAAGATCCCAGGGCTGATCTACTTCAGAATGGACTGGTTGGATCTCCTTGCAGTCCAAGGGACTCTAAGAGTCTTCTCCAACACCACAGTTCAAAAGCATCAATTCTTCTGCACTCAGCTTTCTTCACAGTCCAACTCTGACATCCATACATGACCACTGGAAAAACCATAGCCTTGACTAGACAGACCTTTGTTGACAAAGTAATGTCTCTGCTTTTCAATAACTTTCCTCCCAAGGAGTAAGTGTCTTTTAATTTAATGGCTGCAATCACCATCTGCAGTGATTTTGGAGCCCAAAAAAATAAAGTCTGACACTGTTTCCACTCTTTCCCTATTTCCCATGAAGTGATGGGACCAGATGCCATGATCTTCGTTTTCTGAATGTTGAGCTTTAAGCCAGCTTTTTCACTCTCCTCTCTCACTTTCATCAAGAGGCTCTTCAGTTCCTCTTCACTTTCTGCCATAAGGGTGGTATCATCTGCATATCTGAGGTTATTGATATTTCTCCCAGCAATCTTGATTCCAGCTTGTGCTTCTTCCAGTCCAGCATTTCTCATGATGTACTCTGCATAGAAATTAAATAAGCAGGGTGACAATATACAGCCTTGACGTACTCCTTTTCCTATTTGGAACCAGTCTGTGGTTCCATGTCCAGTTCTAACTGTTGCTTCCTGATCTGCATATAGGCTTCTCAAGAGGCAGGTCAGGTGGTCTGTTATTCCCATCTCTTTCAGAATTT
>NW_011494664.1:3312219-3315243 GCF_000754665.1 Bison bison bison | reverse complement strand
CATTGCCTTTCTTTGGGATTGGAATGAAAACTGACCTTTTCCAGTCCTGCGGCCACTGCTGAGTTTTCCAAATTTGCTGGCATATTGAGTGCAGCACTTTCACAGCATCATCTTTCAGGATTTGAAATAGCTCAACTGGAATTCCATCATCTCCACTAGCTTTGTTCATAGTGATGCTTTCTAAGGCCCACTTGACTTCTCATTCCAGGATGTCTGATCTAGGTAAGTGATCACACAATCGTGATTATCTTGGTCATGAAGATCTTTTTTGTACAGTTCTTCCGTGTATTCTTGCCACCTCTTCTTAATATCTTCTGCTTCTGTTAGGTCCATACCATTTCTGTCCTTTATCAAGTCCATCTTTGCATGAAATGTTGCCTTGGTATCTCTAATTTTCTTGAAGAGATCTCTAGTCTTTCCCATTCTGTTGTTTTCCTCTATTTCTTTGCATTGATCGCTGAGGAAGGCTTTCTTATCTCTTCATGCTATTCTTTGGAACTCTGCATTCAGATTTTTATATCTTTCCTTTTCTCCTTTGCTCTCTGCTTCTCTTCTTTTCACAGCTATTTGTAAGGCCTCCCCAGACAGCCATTTTGCTTTTTTGCATTTCTTTTCCATGGGGATGGTCTTGATCTCTGTCGCACGAACCTCATTCCATAGTTCATCAGGCACTCTGTCTATCAGATCTAGGCCCTTAAATCTATTTCTCACTTCCACTGTATAATCATAAGGGATTTGATTTAGGTCATACCTGAATGGTCTAGTGGTTTTCCCCAGTTTCTTCAATTTAAGTCTGAATTTGGTAATAAGGAGTTAATATTGACTGAGCCAGTCAGCTCCCGGTCTTGTTTTTGTTGACTGTATACAGCTTCTCCATCTTTGGCTCAAAGAATATAATCAATCTCATTTTGGTGTTGACCATCTGGTGATATGCATGTGTAGAGTCTTCTCTTGTGTTGTTGGAAGAGGGTGTTTGTTACGACCAGTGCATTTTCTTGGCAAAACTCTATTAGTCTTTGCCCTGCTTCATTCCGTATTCCAAGGCCAAATTTGCCTGTTACTCCAGGTGTTTCTTGACTTCCTACTTTTGCATTCCAGTCCCCTATAATGAAACGGACATCTTTTTTGGGTGTTAGTTCTAAAAGGTCTTGTAGGTCTTCATAGAACCATTCAACCTCAGCTTCTTCAGCGTTACTGGATTGTTGTGATTGGATTACTGTGATATTGAATGGTTTGCCTTGGAAACGAACAGAGATCATTCTGTCGTTTTTGAGATTGCATCCAAGTACTGCATTTCAGACTCTTGTTGACCATGATGGCTACTCCATTTCTTCTAAGGGATTCCTGCCCGCAGTAGTAGATATAATGGTCATCTGAGTTAAATTCACCCATTTCAGTCCATTTCAGTTCCCTGAGTCCTAGAATGTTGACATTCACTCTTGCCATCTCTTGTTTGACCACTTCCAATTTGTCTTGATTCATGGACCTGACATTCCAGGTTCCTATGCAATATTGCTCTTTACAGCATCGGGCCTTGCTTCTATCACCAGTCACATCCCCAGCTGGGTATTGTTTTTGCTTTGGCTCCATCCCTTCATTCTTTCTGGAGTTATTTCTCCACTGATCTCCAGTAGCATATTGGGCACCTACTGACCTGGGGAGTTCCTCTTTCAGTATCCTATCATTTTGCCTTTTCATACTGTTCATGGGGTTCTCAAGGCAAGAATACTGAAGTAGTTTGCCATTCCCTTCTCCAGTGGACCACATTGTGTCAGACTTCTCCACCATGCCCGCCCGTCTTGGGTGACCCCACAGGGCATGGCTTAGTTTCATTGAGTTAGACAAGACTGTGGTCCTGGTGTGATTAGATAGTTGTTTTCTGTGATTATGGTTTCAGTGTGTCTGCCCTCTGATGCTCTCTTGCAACACTTACCATCTTACTTGGGTTTCCCTTACCTTGGATGTGGGGTATCTCTTCACGGCTGCTCCAGCAAAGCGCAGCTGCTGCTCCTTACCTTGGACGAGGGGTAACTCCTCACTGCCACCCCTCCTGACCTTGAATGTGGAACAGGTCCTCTGGCTCTCCAGCCCATGCAGCCACCACTCCTTGGATGTGGGGTTGCTCTTCCCGGCTGCCGCCCCTGGCCTCGGGTGTGGGGTAGGTCCTCCTGGCTGCCGCCCCTGGCTTCTGGTGGGGGTAGCTCCTCTTGGCTGCTCCTGCGCTGTCGCAGCTCAGCACTCTCGGCTGCCGATATAGATATAATGGTCATCTGAGTTAAATTCAACCATTCCAGTCCATTTTAGTTCACTGATTCATTGACATTATAAATTGTTATAATTGCCTTCAAATTGTGTTCTGTGTCCAAATTTTATGCTACTCTGATTCCATGTAGGAACCAAAAGTTTGTAAAAACATAAAGCAGATCATATCTTCTTGCCACATAAAATCCTTGAAAGATCTTTCAGTGCAAGTAAAATAAAATATAAACTCTTTACCCTGGCCTAGAAGTTCCTGCATGACCTGACACTTGTTTACCTATCTGACCTCACTCACAGTGATCTTCCCCTTTATAACTAAACTCCAGCCATCACCAACTTTTTTAAAATTTGTATTTATTTATTTTAATTGGAGGATAATTACTTTGTAGTATTGTGATGGTTTTTGCCATACATCAACATGAGTTGGCCGTAGGCATACATGTGTCCCCTTTAAAAAAAAAAACAAAACCACAACACGGTCTTTCCTACCTCTGATCTTATTGCTCTTTCTGCTTGGAGTCCTCTTCTCTTGATTGGTTGCAGGACTGTGTCACTTTTATGCTTTTGGTGTCAGCTTAAATGTTAACACTTTGATGCCCAGAAACTCCAGTACTTTGGCCACCTCATGTGAAGAGTTGACTTGTTGGAAAAGACTTTGATGCTGGAAGGGATTGGGGGCAGGAGGAGAAGGGGACGACAGAGGATGAGATGGCTGGATGGCATCACTGACTCGATGGACGTGAGTTTGAGTGAATTCCAGGAGTT